>NC_056725.1:226990004-227142504 GCF_019279795.1 Protopterus annectens | reverse complement strand
GTCTTTCTGGTCATCCATTAATAACCTCCTGAATCCAGGAAAAAACACACACCCTAACCTTTCCCCACACACTTTCTAACCAAGAATTGCTCAAAGATTCAACACTCATTTTATAAACTCAGTAGTAGCACTATCCCAGCACCATCCTGTACAACCCTTCATATCCTCCCCACACAACTAAGTACATAACCTTCCTTCTCAATACACTCAGTATCTACCACATACACTTACAATCCCCTCAACAAACATAATCCAGCCACTCTAGCCACAGATAATCTTCCTAGCAAGTGCCTAAAACTAACTACTGAACACCTCTGTTATCCAATCTCTATGCCACTCATTCAATGTCTGAATCCACTGTCCCCTCAGTACAAAAACAAACTTTCTTTCTTCCACTCTATAAAAGTAGCAATTCCACAGAATTATCCAATTTCCATCCTATAGCTATCCTCACGCCTCTCTCTAAAATGCTAGAATGATGCATATACAATCAGGTCCTCTATTTCCTTCTACACAGCAACCATATCTCCCCTGCTCAGCATGGCTTTCACCCTCATCATAACACAAACACTGCCCTACCATTCTTCCTCAATAAAATATATCTACAAAGAAATGAGAACAAATAAGTTTCAGACATCTTTCTAGATATTTCCAAAGTTTACTGTTTCTCGCCCCAAATTATTCTTCACTCTTTCCAGACTAGTTTTTCCCCTTCAGTACTAATTTTGTTTCACAACTTCTCTCCAACTCTACCCAAGCAGTTAAATGGAACTCAGCCTTCCTGTTTTATATGCCCGTAACAACTGGCATTCATCAAGGATCCATTCTTGGAACATTATTATTTAAACTATTCACAATAACCTTTTCTCTGCTGCAGGTCATGCCACCCTTGTTTGGTATACTGATGATTCTACTATTATCTGTTCTGCATCCATCATTATCTCACTCCAAGCTATCACCCAAACATCTTTGACTTACATTGGATCCTGGCTTACTAACTCACAACTTCTCCTAAACCCATCTAAAATCACAGTAATTTTATTTGTCCCTATATTCACCACACATAATAATTCTAACTTCATAACTACCTTCAATCAAAACATTCAAATAGAAATAGTCTCCAAAACAAAGCTTCTGGGTGTTGCCACAAATGATCAATGACAATTCATTGGACACATTAAAAATGTAATCAAGAAGACACATCAGAAGTTGGGCCTGTTTTACAGAGTTTCTGTCTTTCTCACAACACACTCCCAAAAATACTGCCTCATCTTATCTCCTCTTGAGTCTGCTTTATGCCTTTTCCATCCTTACCAACATTAACTCTACATTAATCCATAAGTTGGTGCAATGTTATAACAAAATTGAAAAATATGCTGCTAAATTGACAACTCTATGCACCACTATTTAGCCCTCAGAAAAACTGAACTGGATTGAATTTCTCAGCTACTTAAAACATACACAGTTAAAACTGTTCCATGCCATTCTCTCCTCTCCTAACAAATGTGCCTCCCTAAACCCTCTCTTACAATGGTACTCCCCAACTAGACCTTTGTGATTTGTAAATATAAAGCTCCTTCTCATTACAAAACAATATAACTTATCTGGTAATTCTCTCTATTTATCTTCTATTTCAAAACTATGGAATTCCATATGTACTAATTTAAGACTTCTGTCTTCCTTCAGCTGCTTCAGCGAGAAGCTAAAAGTCTTCTTAAAAAATTCCTGGCTGTGCCCTGCAATACATTCCCAGGCTACAGCCCTCTCTAAAATCACATTGTTAATACGATCTTATTTCAGATGTAGTCACTCTTGTCTCTAACAAAGTTAACCACCTCTTCTTTTTGTGCATGATGTATCTAGTCAACTGGGATGTTCCTCTCACTGTCTTTCAATATCTGCCCTATTCCTTTCTTCCCCTTCTTTTTTTCAATCTCACCCTCTCCAAACTAAATTCTCCTTTCTTTACTCCTTTCACCTAGCTTACTAACCATCCCTCTAACTTTTAATTTTCTACCTATCGTCACTTCCCATAATCACCTTTTGTTTCTCTTGCCTCTCTTCACTCTTAAAATTGTCTTAATCTTACACATTACCCTTACATGGAGTTTTAGCTGCACTTATTTTCTGCTTTACTGATCACTGATTTCTAATTATTTCCTTTTCCTTTTTTTATTCCTTGAATATCCACTGCTCTATCTCTTCTTCTTCTCCAAACCCAATTCACACCTCATGAACAATTGCTTTTATTACTTATTCACCTAATGTGTTGTTAATGGTTTTATTAATACTTCTATTCACCAAAACTACCAGTTTATGTTGTTTAATCATCTTGTTTTTTTTTTCTTTCATTCTTTTATGTACTTCCAGTATTCAGTCCATGATGTATAATCTTATGATAATGTATAATTTTCTTTTTTTTGAAGCTTTACTCCTCAGGCTTCAGAGGAAAAGGGGGTCTTTCAAGGCCCAGTTAGACTATCCTGCTTATCACTGATAAATAAATAATAAATGTAGCAGTGCCCCACATGCTGCACAATAATATCCCAACCTGGAAAGAAATAAGTCATTTGCTGTGAAAATATAACCCACAGACTTTTGATCATCCTTGGATCAAAGCAGTGTGTGCAATCAGTTGAGAGATTCATTTTGATGATCACAACCTTCATACTCTTTCCCTTTTATCTCTCTAAAATGTTTCTCTGCTACTACTATACCTCCATATTTTTCATATCTCTACTTTTACTAGCTGCCCTTATATGTACAGATGTTTTCTACACCACCTCTGTGTTTTGCATTACCTTTGTAAACCTTCCTCTGTTCATGTCATAACTTGCCAATATTATAACTTCTTTACCATGGAACAAACTATGCACTATCTCTATACCCCTGTTATTTTTACATGTAATTGACTTCAAAAATGCATTGTATAATCATTACTACTTTAATAGTTGTTATTTCTTTTCATAAACCTGTGGAGCTTTTCACCCCAGACCTCTGCTGAAAATGGGCCAACAACCTAGTCAGACTTTTCTGGTAAACAAATATAAAATAAATAAGTAAATAAATAAAATAATAATAAATACTGGTCTGCACACTTACTGACTCTGTTGTGGTACCAAGGTGTGCAAAAACAAAATGTGAATTATGACGAGGTATTACAGGAGTGATGTGCTTATGGGTAATCACTCTTGAAATTGCAAAGCCAAATGTCTTCTGAAATGTAATGGTAGCCCTTATCACTTAAGAATGGACAGGATCCCTGAAATCCTAGTTAATTATGTGACCATCAGGAAGTCTACTCATCTCCTTCGAATAAAGAAATAAACTTTATCAAAGCTAGCTACTGCAAATAACAATAGTACTCCCCTTTTTATGGACCTGAATTATACTGACTGGAGGTTAAAGTTGTTTGACTCAGTGCTAATGCCATTTCTGACAACTTCTTGATACTGCTAAAGCTGATCTGTCAGGCAAAGAGCCGAATGACACACTCAGTGCATTTCACACTACCTCCAACTCCTTACAGCTAATTCATAGTTTGAGCTTTATCCTTTACATTTACTTTAAGAAAACCAAGCTCTATAAAACTACTTACTTAGCTAGTTCAGTTGCAGATATAAGTGAAGATGCCGCATGACTCACTCCAAAAGATGCAGGTCCATCTTAATAAAGCTTATTTTCCTTTCCAGCATTTTTAATTTCAGACATATCCTTCCCAATTATTGTTCCTCTTGAAAGGATAACTAAATCAGAACCACTAGAAGATTTTATCCATTTGTAAATGTATCCCTCCACTCCATGCAAAATACCTTGAAACACATGTATATAGACAAGTTATAGATTTACTTATAAATATGATATAATTGTTCCATTTCATTCTTGCGTCTGGGAGCATCATGACATGCTAACGTACCTGCTTTCAGTTAGCAATGCTACTTACACAAAATACAGGGACCAGCCTGCTAACAACAAAACTTTGTTTAGAGTTAAACAAACCTTTGGTTATGCAGGGTATTCCTTGACGTCTTTTCCTTTTGGAATCAATACAATTTTTTTTTTACAAAATCAAGCATTACAATACATTACATAAAAAATACTGAAACAATGAGAAGCAATGTTTGGTCAGTATCTAGTATTGGA
Organism: Protopterus annectens; assembly: GCF_019279795.1. Lineage (NCBI taxonomy): Eukaryota > Metazoa > Chordata > Ceratodontiformes > Protopteridae > Protopterus > Protopterus annectens. Next base: position 227,138,361 of record NC_056725.1, on the reverse strand, counting down.
TGGATTAACAATAAATGTCATTAATTTCTCAGTGAGGAAGTATTTTTTAAGAAAATAAGTAATACATTTTAATCTAACAGATATATAAAACATGCTTTGACACCCAGCATCTGCTCTGGTGTTAGAATGATATAAAATGTGTTCAACTGTTGTTAATGTGTAAGTTATTAAATGAATAACAGAATTTGCATAATTTTATCTGAAACTTTTTAACACTTTTCATGACTTTTCCAAATTATTGCTTAGCATGTTTTTTGATATATCTCTGAGTAATTTTCATTGTTTTAACTATAGACCTAAGAGTAACTGGTCAAACTATTAACAATTTGCTTTCTTTCTTATTTCTGCTTCGCCAAAACTCGGGGTATATCATAACACATATTTGCAAATTTAGGGATCAGAAACATGCTCTATCATGCCATCAGTGTGATCTACCACGTAGCTAAAATAGGCCACGTTTAAACCATGTGAGCATAATCCATTTCTGATCCTGAAAAAAAACAACATTTCTTAGTATGCACAATCAATTTGGTTTCCAGTGTTTAATCAGCTACTACCAACTACTGCATCCCCTATACAGAGTAAAGGCCATTTAAAGTGAAACAAGGCATTATTTTTTATGCTCACACTTACTTTTCAAACTATCTTTCTTTATTTCTAACAATGCTTTGTTCTCCCAAGAACAAAATTGCTTATTAAGATACTTCAGAGAATTATACCCCTCAGCTGAAGCGGATACAGGGAATTATACCCCTCAGCTGAAGCAGATACAAGGAATTATTCCCTTCAATTGAAGCGGATACAAGACCAGTGCCTTGTACAGTCAGTCTTATCTTCTCCTTTCCGTGTCTTGGGCTGTACATTTTGTGCCGCACATGAGATAACTTTCTCCACTTTTGTAAAATTACTTTCTTTTATATTAATTCCCTGTACTCGTATTGTTGAAGAAGTCCATATGCCTGTTATAAGCAAAACTCCACGATGTATCTCATCATCCTCTCTTACTCTCTTGCCACTTATTGCCACCCACAGCATAAGTTGCACTTCCTGGGAAATAAATATCAATAATTACAAACTTTTCTCTAGAGCTGGACCGGGATACAGGAGGATCAGAATATCGTAACCCTTGTATAACCTCATATTTAGTCACAGTGTGCTTCTTCTTCTTCTCCATTTGGATTTTTATGCTGTCCTCCACTCTTCACTCCTTGGCTGCATAACATACCCCAACATGTTGTTGCCTTACTGTACTCTGAAATGTTCAGAAGCCTTAAACCATACAAGTTTGGACATAACTTCATGATATTCTAATGTGTGGAATTTATTATCCATTACTCATATTTTTTACACACTGATGTCCCTTATATAACCATTTTAAAAAGGGCCAGACTGGTATATGCTTATTTTTATCTGTTTATCTATATATATATAGTAATGCCGGTTCAGTCATCATTTTAACCACACTGATGTCACTTAAATAGCCATTTTAAAAAGGGTGAGATTGGTATATTCTTAATTTTTTCTATCTATATGCATACATACATATCTACATATAATAATGTTGGTACAGTCATCGATATGACCACAGTGATTTTTGCCATTTACAAACAAATGCAATTTTCTTTATATTGTCTTTCAAATTATTTTAGGAATGGGTTAATAGTCAGCTCAGGTATTGTCAGGTCCAATTGTTGCTTCATTTTTGCTAGGCAGAGATCTCTGTTTTAGGTTTCTAGTCTTCTTATTTACAAATAAATAGTTGGATGTAAGTATCAGGCATCATTACAACTCTAAAAGAAATTATTCCTGGCTTAAATGTACAGACATTTTAAATTTTATTATGGAATTTTCTCAAAATAAGGATGTAGTATGATATTAAACATACAACTATCATTGCCAGAATAACATACATAATCATAACTGGTACACTCATCTCCCCTCCTCTTACATCAGCAGACTGCACTCTTTCTCAAATAATATAGGTTATTAATTCAAAGTAGCTCTGGAATTTGATTATTTCTGGGTATTATGCTAGTTACCTCCCTGGCTACAATTTCAAGACCATAATAAATTTGAAAATGGACTCTAGGTTGCTTTCTGCTGAGGTTAGTTTGGCTGAAGGGAAAATATTTGGCATACCTCAAGGCTCAATTCTCGGTCTCCTTTTCTTTAACATCTTTACAAACCAACTCCAGTTAGCAGCCACAAAAGCTGATATAGTCCAATGCACTGATGACACAGCCCTAATCTGCTCTGCATCCAACATCTGTCTATTACAAACAAAAGCCCAATAATCTTACACAGAGATAGAAAACTGGCTAAATAAATACCAATTGATATTAAACCCCCCATAAACATAACTAATGCTATTCTACCCAACAAAGACTAATGACCTCACCATCCCCATACTCTCAGCCAACACTATCGTCATCACCCTAGTCTCATAGGCCAAACTACTAGGTCTTACAATCGACCAGCAACTAAAATACAATAAACATATATCCCTAACTGTCTCCAAAGTCCACAAAGGCTAGGTTCCCTCTATCGCAGCAAAAGGTTCCTAACCTCCTAGTCTAGAACTGCCATAGCCAGAACCCTTATCTTATCAACATTACTTTATGCAGCCCCAGTGCTAACAAACCTAAATAAAACTGACCTGAACAAACTTTCCACATGCTACAACAAAATAGAAAGATTCACAACCAATGCTAAATCATGCTCTCACCACTGCCAGTCCCTACATAAACTACACTGGCTATAATTTCTCAACTAACCACATAACAATCAGCTCAACCTAGCACACCAAATACTATACCATCCCAACAAAACCCCTGCCCTAACTAGACTCCTAAACATCTACAATTCAAATTGGGAACTACGATCCAGTAGCAAAGCCCTGATCAAAGTTATCCCATGTAAGAACAGCTCTGGGGAATCTCTATTCCCTCATGAGGTTGCAAAAACATGGAATACCCTGCCTCCTGACCTCAGATTACAAAATTGTACATCCACATTCTAAACTTCCTTAAATCATACCTATACGCCAACCATTTATGTAACTGCAATAAACCTCTCTGAAGCCTGGCCCTACTGTAGGCTGTTATTCCCTGGTGCCTCTGATGAATACTGAATACTCACACTGTGCTATACCTATGCTCATTGTAAATATTGTAAATATGTGCTTACTATGAAAACCAAATGTACATATAATGTACTTATGCTTACTCTACAAAAGTTCTGTGATCACATATCTGTACTATGACTTTGTATTGTTTACATTGTTAACCTTTCTACGACATGTTCTTATGGTTTAAACTATGTAACTTTCAATTATTACCCTGTATTATTCATTATTCTGTAACTATTTGGAGCTTTTGTCCCCAGAACTCCGGTGAAAATGGACACTAGCTGTCCAGTCGGACTACCCTGATAAACAAATGTTAACTAAATAAATAAATATTTGCCTATTGTTAGTCAGAGTACCCTGAAATTCTTTTGACTTTGTTTTCCCGTAGGCATAACTTCTAGATCTTAGATTACCTCAACAAAGAACATCTCCTCATGTTTCCACGCTTCCATTGAGAAGCACACATTCATGTCATGTAACCCTAATTAGAGTATGTTGGCTACCAATTTCTGACAGATGAAATTCTTCCCTTCTCCACAGTCTTAATTAAAATGGTAATTTCTAATTGTCCTTTATTAGCTAACAAATTAGTTCTGAGCAATACCTTATATTATCTTTTTTCGCAAGGCATCACTTTGTAAGCCAAAGTGCTCTTCAAAATTAGTAAAAAAAAAAAAAAAATGTTCTAATTTGATCTCTGGAAATTCCTGCCTGCTGTAGACCATTGAAATCTACCCCCCCCCCCCCTTCAAGAACGAACTGTTCTCTTACTCAACCTCTCATTTTACATGTACTTGATTGAAGGTGTCTGTTTCTCCTGCTGTCTCCTCAAACTCCTGCTGATAATGTAGCTAAACAGCTCTAACTTACTTCATATGATGATGTGACTTTGTAAGTGCATAACTATTTTTTTCAGCCTTGAAACCTTTAACTGCTTTTTTCAGTACATTTGAATGTTCTTAGTTTTAGTAATGAATTGACCCCAAGTATCAGCCATGTAATTATATTGAACTTTAATGTATGTTTTATGTTATGTCTCTAGATATTTACAAAACGTTGAATGCTAGCTATGCTCATTATTTTGGCTTTGTATTTACTGTATTTTTTCTTTCTCCTCCCATGTTACATTTTGAAATGGTCTACAGTTTACTTCCATCATAAAACTAAATTAATAAAGCAAAACATCTTGAGTTTCTCTGTTGTACTGCAATCATTAAACAGCGATATTCCATAGATCTCTAAATATTTCCTTGGTGAGTGCATTTTTCATAATTTGCTTTTGTCTTCCACTTGTATTTCGAGTTAGCATTTGAGTAGTTTCCCATCTTTTCTAGAGGGTCTCTACTTTCTTTTTAATAGTTAAGCCTCCATCCTTTAGGGGTGGCATATCTTCTTGAGTAATTCTAGCAATCTATGCATTTTCTGTTGAATGCCAATCCAAGGCTTACTAAAGGAAAATTAATGATGAGTGGGTGCTGACACTGTGGTGTGAAGGTGGGATATGCCAGCAGAGAATTCAAAATTCCCAAAAAATCAGATTTAAACTGGCAGCAAGCAAGCAATACCATGTTACAAAATACTAAGTAAATATCTGATCATTTTTAATCTCTGCCCCTTCCTCCCTGAGAAGCCGGACACTAAGACATGTTACCTGCTAAGTTCCATTCTCAATTTGCAGTTAAATACATTGTCGAGCCAATTGTTAATGTTCTTCCTAGACAATCATATCACAACAAAAAAGATCTTTCTGACTTACTCTATCCAAATTATAAGGTAAGTAAAATAAATGTAAAAGCAGACATTCAGAAGTAAGTTATTGCAGCAATTTCAGTGGAACAGTTTCTGTCCATTTAAAGGAAATGAAAGTCTTTCAAGCATCAGAGATCACTCTGTATTCTAAAGCATATCCTAGCCGCATGTCAGGTTGTAATTTGTTCACTGGTTTCTTTCCTCTCTGTTGCAGATCATGACTGCTATCAATTACAATTTCTATTCTGACCTCCTGTGGCAGCCTTTTACTTTTACTTTTGTATAATAGTTTTGCTCAGCATGACTACAGGTAATCCTTTGATGCATTTGCTTGTTTCTGATATTTAGGCAGTTTTTGCCTCTCTTGTTTATCTCATATCATAATTCTGCATTTCTCCTTTATTTTAACATAGCTCATCTCAGATTTTAGATATCCTGTAAAAGGTATACAGATGAGATTAAATACTAACTGGAATACATAGTTTTAGATACCATCTGCTGGGTATATCCTTACATTCAAGCTCATTTTATTTAACCTAGACTGGAAAATATTGACATATCTTTATGTAATAAGAAAGAAGTCTGTCTGTGAAGGAACAGAATGTTTGCTGACTGATACCAAGTCAGTCACTTTCATTGCATTCCCTGGCTTTATACAGAATCTAAGTATCTCCATAGGGTAGAAGATAACCTATAGATTGACAGCTGTGGATATATGTATGTCATAGTATGTCATTCAATTGAATGCAAAACCTATAATGCATTTTAAGCCATGATAAAAAAGTACTTATATACAAGAAAATGAAGTTAATACACACATGAACAAAGTATATCAAAATCAATATCGCATCCTTTAACCACCTGTATCTTACATGGACTGCACATATCAAAACCACGCATTGTTTGGCTACTTACATATCGCAAAAAAAAAATGTTTTCATAAAGTTAGTGAACACAATTGTCTTACTGGGGCAAGCCCCCCACACACTCCACCCATACCTTTGAACTGTACCGATTTATGTAGAATGTCCAGATTTTTGCTTCATATTTTTGGTCCAGCTTTAATAAAAGTGTGGTCTTCTAGCAAATCATTGAAATTCATTAAAGTCTGAAGTCAGAAAATAATGGCAGACATTTGAGTTTCAGGCTTCATGCCCTTCAGAACACCCATGCTAATGCAAAACCAGTTATTCTATCAACTTTCTATGTTTGTAGGAACAATATTTAAAATTTGTCCTTGTTTTGGGGCTTTTGTCCCCTATTATTTATGGCTTTGTCCAGATTTCTTGCTCTAAGAGCTTGAGAGGTATGAATCCACCCTTCAACTTTATATATGCTAACTTTACGATTGATATCAGGGAAATCTCCCCTGCTACACTTTTCTTCAACCTCAACTAGTAGTTTAGCAATCCCGTGCTAACATCTGTTCTGTTTTACTGACTAAGATGAATATACCAAAAGCAGTTTTTGCAGTCTTCTGCCATATTGTCATCTTCTTTAAGCACTTCTTGAGTATTTTATTACAATTCTAGCACCTCAGTCTATGAGTCATTATAACTCAATTAAATTTGAAATGGATTTAGGGACAGTCTTGAATTCTAGAAGGTAATTGCTTTTGTGAAATTGGAACAAAGGAAAATAGCCTGCTCCCCTCAGGAGAGTGGTGACAGCAACAGGTTTAAGAATGTACACTATGTAACATAGACCTTAAATCTTAAAAGAATATAGCTTGACCTTCCTTGGTCATGCATTGAACAGATGTTGATAAATGGAAGTATGCCTACTCCCTCTAACAAAGTCATTATTTCATCACTGTACATCTAAATGCTGTTGCTGGTGTTGCTTCCCTGTGTACGTTTCATTTCTCAGTGTCAGTCAGTAAATTGATTTGAGTCATACTCACCACTGATAGCGAAGGAGCTAAAGGTAATGAATTCAATACCCACAGTAGAGATATGGATTCATATTCCTATACTGACCAAAAAACACAACATGAGTAAGGTTCACCACTGCAGAGGTTTTGACCTTTCCTTAGACGTCAAGCTGACTTTTTCCTTTTTTAAGCTGGTTGAATTCAGGTGGGAGTTAGAGATCTCACTGCAGGTATTCACAAAGAGTATGTATTCAAAAAAAAAAACTTTTTAAAAACTTGACATAAAAGTTCATAGAATTCATAGAATTTTCTCACCTGACAAACTGAAAATAATTTCAAATAACTCAATAACAAATTTCATCTTAAATCATAAAAAGCAGTATAAAATTCTTTTTAAGCCATATCTGCAGTGCATCACAATAGCTGTCCCACTGGCATTAATGTGAAGTAAAAAAAAAAAACTTACAACATCCAAAGTACAGAGACAGTGATGAAGCTATTTCAAACAAGCAACGCACCTAAAAGAATTACACACATAAATGATCTCAACAAGTTTCTGACAAAGAATTCTTAGACTAAAACAGTACAATTCAATATAATCTTACAGATGGGTTTTACCTTCTTGCAGCAACATACTCCAATGCCAGAGACTTTACCCCTAACACCACACTTGCATGTATCATATAGCTTTGGATAAAAAAACAACAGTAAAAAAAATACTTTTATGATTTCTAAATGATTGTGTGAAAATGCTGTTAACTATCAAGTTGAACAGCTTATTGTTTGGAAATTATTGCACTATCTCTTGTTTATCTCACTATCTCTCTTTGTGTATATGTGTGTGTGTGTGTGTGTGTGTGTGTGTGTGTGTGTGTGTGTATATATATATATATATATATATATATATATCTCTTTGGGCTGTGCAGTGATGCAGCAGTAGCATTGTTGCCTCACAGCAAGAGGTTCTCCGGTTCAATTCTCAGCTGGGGTGCCTTTTATGTGGAATCTGCATGTCCTCCCTGTATTTGTGTGGGTTTTCTCTGGGTGCTCTGGTTTCCTCCCACATTACAAAGACATACGTCTGGATCATTTCTCCCTGGGTCTCCACTGAAAATTGGCTTCATTCCAAGTTGGTCTTTCCTGGTAAATAAAAAAAAAAAAAAAAAAAATATATGAAATATCGACATTTCAAAACATCATGGGTCCTGCAAGCGGAAGTAGTATGGGTACAGTATCATGTCATATCCTTTACTTCCCTTGCAGGACCTAGTGCTGTATGCTCCTGATTTGTGTACCTGTCGATGTTTTGAATGTCGATGTGTTCGATGTGATGTACTGACTTTCGATATTTCAACATGTCGTGGGTTTGACATGAACCCATATATATATATATATATATATGTGTGTGTGTGTGTGTGTGTGTGTGTATATATATAAAACAATATACACACACAGATAAAATACCTATATGTAAAACAGTAAGCATTATTTTAACACATTTAATCATAATTTTCATAATTCTGTGATTTAATATTAAAAACTCTTGATCCTTTTTCCTGCTGCATTTTCTTGCTGCAACCATTCGTGTTCACATTTACTTTCATTTTTGTATTGCACTTATGTCTAATTTCATCTTAATTTAAGAACTTTCTTGTAATGTATGCATGTATGTTATATATGCCATTCATATTATTTGCTGCATATATACTCAATAACAGTAAAATAACTAAAGCTGAATTACTAGCAGTTCACCATCTCCCTTGTTTTATATCACCAAACACCTATTCTTTGTATGTTTAATCAGTCCATTTTTCTATTTCCTGTACTTAACATTTTATTAGACGAATTAGTAAATCAGCATTGTCTAATGAAAGGTAATTTTCTATTTTGTGTAATTCTTTGGTTTGTGAAGCATATTTTTTGCCTTGGTCGTTCGACACCTATTTATGCCTAAACGTAGGCTTTCATATGCTGTTAACCTACATCACAGTATTTCAAGCTACCTATTTGCCTCTGTAAGGATCATTGAAATCTGGTGCTCACCATTTGTTCTTTGCACCTGACTTGTGTTATTTGGAGTTATTTTTTAAATCATTTTGTCTATTTTTCCAGTTCTGTCCAATGCACTTCCTATTTTAAATTATTTGCTAACAGTATAGCCTTCCTGTCTGTCACATGCTTTCTAAATAAGAAGGAGGTGAATCTTATTTCTCTGTTGTTTGCTCTGTTACAGGTCCTGCCTTGTACTTCTATTAGGTAAATTATATTTATAAATGCTATTAGTTTATCAGTCCTTCCACAGTCCTCCCATTATTCCTAGGGAATAGCTTTCCTGTTTTAAAAGGCTTTAAAAAAAGGTTTCAGAAAGCACTTGAAATTTGACTTTGCTCATACAGCTTCTCTTTTCATTTTGCAAATAAGGCCTTCCTTAATGAATGAAAAGCAGATAACATTCTATGTTTCATCCTTTTCACTCTGTCATGGTGACGTCTATTTGCTCATCTCCATTTGTTAGTATCGTTGTATCTTCATACAGCTTACTAACTTCTTTTTCATTTTAACTTATTCTTTGCCATTTAAAACTCTTCCAACAGTTTCAGTTTGTCACCCTTTGTTTTTTCCCTCCAGCACTTAGTTGTTTAATTCCAGAGTTATTCATAGTATTCTTATTTAGTCCAGTTCAGCTGTGCCCGACAAAATCTTGTTGCTAAGGTTTATCATGATCAGTTTTCTAATTAATAATCACCTCCGTGTTTCTTTAAAAAAATGTCTCACTTCAGGTAAAACATCTTTGTAGTGTATGGAGCGCTGTGAATTTGCTCCAGTTACAGTTAAATAATACCCTCATTCAGAGCTACTCTAGCACAAGACCCAATCTTAGAACACTTAGAAGAATGCTTAACAATTGTTAGTCAGCCCTATGCACACTTAGAAGAGTACGTAACAATTGTTAGTCAGCCCTATGCACACTTAGAAGAGTACGTAACAATTGTTAGTCAGCCCTATGCACACTTAGAAGAGTACGTAACAATTGTTAGTCAGCCCTATGCACACTTAGAAGAGTACGTAACAATTGTTAGTCAGCCCTATGCACACTTAGAAGAGTACGTAACAATTGTTAGTCAACCCTATGCACACTTAGGAGAGTGCTTAACAGTTGTTAGGTAGCCCCTATGCACACTTAGAAGAGTGCTTAACAGTTGTTAGGCAGCCCCTATGCATTATTAAGATCACATCTGGAATTATAACCTGACAGTGCTGGCTAATAAATAGCAGTAGCAGAACATGAAATAGCTTTGCCTTAACTCTTTTCTAGCTGTTGACTATGAAACTGCATCAACTATTTTGAAACAAACTGGTTCCATTTTATAGGGAATATGTAAGGATGTAAACCACTTTCCACCTACATTATTGACTTTCAAAGAAGGCATAATACATTGTATGTTTCCTTAATTTTCCAATTCTGTACCAAGTAGTACATAAAGCAGATAAGTCGCTATGCACTACAAAGAATTATGATCAGATCTCTGATCACAACATATTATTGTGTGTTCTCACCATGGATGCCAAGATTCACCTCTTGAGCTTCTCTATCAAGTTGAATTTCCTGACATTCATGTTTCAGTCATGTACTATAAACATTACTATAGGAGACCCAATCATAATCCTGTATATTATGTCTGATGCTATTCAAAAGCATCACAGTGCTATAGTATAGCTTTATTTAAGCCATTAAAGCTATTATTTGCCTAAGTATCTTATGGTCCCCAAGATCATTTGCTTAACACTGTTCTTATGCTCCTATTCTCACTTGTTCATAGGTTCATAGGTTCATAGGTTCATACTAGGCTATCTGCCCTAGGGCATTTATAAGCCTAGCCAGAGTGTGTTTGGCTTTCGCCACCCATTTTAAATTAATTTTGCTATGCCCTTTTTCGAGGTTAGTATACTGTGCCTCTGTCTAACAGTGACACAGAAGTGATACCTGGGGTAAACCTACAATCTCCCATCCACTCATCAAGATTCCTCTTGAAGAGAGTCAATGAGGGACTCTGCCTAACCTGGACTGGGATTTTATTCCAGAGTGAAGGGAGCCTCTGGGTTATAAATCTTTCCCTCCAGCATGTCCTATTTATTTCAGTGCTGAGGTTCAAGTCTCTCAAGTGTGTAGCTCAATGGGATTTGGATTTTCTGAGGTGCAGCATGTCCATTAATTCTGGGTTGGACATGGCTTTATACGTCAGGCACAGATCGCCTCTGAGCAGGCGGTATGCCACTGAGTAGAGCTGGAGTTTCTTTAACCGGGCAGCATATGGCATCTGTTTGAGCCCTTTGATCCTCTTGGCGAGGTACTTTTGGGGTCTTTCCAGTTGCTGCAGGTGTCTGGTAAGGTACATCCCAAAAGGGGCATTGTACTCAATTATGGGCCTGATGAGGGATGAGTAAAGAGGCACGATGACCTCCCCTGATCTAGATGTGAATCCCTTCATGATTAGGTGGGCTATATAAAATGTTTTTCTAATCACTTTGGCCACGTGGTTGTCAAATGAGAGATTGCTATCACTTGGGTCCCCAGGTCCCTAATTACTTCTTCTGTACTTAATGGATTACCACCTATGTGGTAATTTGTGAGCACTTTGTTTTTGCCAAAGGGGATGACTATACACTTTTTGGCGTTTAGATTGAGGCCATGGCTCTGGCACCAGTTATCTGTTTCTATGAGGCCCTTTTGGAGGATGCTTATGTCAGCTGGAGAGTTGATTATGACGCCCAGTTTGCAGTCATCTGCGAACTTGGTCAGCCACAGTCCTTCCGTGTTGGCCTGTACCTCCGAGAAATATATACTGACCAAGAGAGGTCCCAGGACTGAGCCTTGTGGGACACCACTTGTAACTGGTTTGGAGTCTGACATGGCTCCAGCAATTCTAACCATGTGGGTTCTGTCCTTGAGCCAGTTTGCAACCCATCTAGTGACATAGCGGTTTATATTTAAGCTGGTGAGCTTATCTATAATGCCCGAGTGGGGTATTGTATCAAAGGCTTTTGCGAGGTCCAGGTAGGCTGTGTGGACCACCTTCCCCTCGTCAATGGCCTTGGTGACTGTTTCAAAGAAATCGACCAGGTTTAAGAGGCAGGATCTGCCCTTAACAAAGCCGAACTGGGTAGGATATAGTGTCTGTTGGTCCCCAATATCTTTATTTATGAGGTCCATGATGATCATTTCCATAGCTTTGCAGACCAAGCTAGTCAGGCTTATGGGGCAATAGTTTCCAGGATCCGTTGAGGCACCACCTTTGTAGAGAGGGACCACTGTTGCTGTACGCCACTCTTTGGGTACATATCCTGTAGTAAGGCTGAGATTGAACAGTAGTTTTATGTTTGGGTTTAGCTCTTCTTGGAGTTCATGTAGGACGCAGCCCGGGACACCATCTGGTCCCATTGATGCTGTGTTTTTTGCTTTGGAGAGGGCAGCTCTTACCTGAGCATCTGAGATGTCAGGGGGCAGCACTCTGCTGGGATAGATATTTGCCCTTTTGGTGGGGAGGGGGTTTGCACTGAACCTGTCAGCTAGGATGTTGGCAATGTCTGTGGGTTTGGTGTATTTTTTGTCATTTTGGACTAATTCTGAGCATATCTGGGAATCCCCACCCAGGTTCCTAACATAACTAAAGAAAGCCTTGTGATTATCCTTAGTGTCCTGTGCAATTTTTCTCTCGAAGCTGGCCTTAGACAATTTTATGTGTGCTTGTAGTTTTTTGCTAATACTGATCAGAGATGCCTTCCCTTTTTGGGATTTTGCTCTATCATGTAGTAGCTTTCTCCTTCTATTGTATAGTTTGTTTATGGCTGGGGTCCACCAGACAGGACGTCTGTCTTTGGAGGATTGGGTCTTGGTTTTATTTGGGATTGCATGATCCATGCATTCCTGAAGGTGTTCATAGAATGCGTTTATAAAGGATTCTGTGGACTGGACCGTATTTTCCACAGTCCCGGGGGCTTTGAAGGATTCCACCTCAATTTTGAGGAGTGTGAAATTTGCTTTCAAGAAGTTTTTCACTGTGGTTTTCTGGGCAGGGGGTGGGGTCGGGATGTGAATATCCAGTGAGATTAGTTTATGGTCTGATCTTACCAGTGAGGGATACACTTCTGGTCTGGAGCATAGAGTCCCCATGTTGGTGATGATCAGGTCCAGTATGTTTTCCCCTCTTGTGGGAGTGGTAACAAGTTGTTCCATAGCATTTGAGTTTATAAATTCAAGGAACCTTTGGGCTAGGGTTTTGGAGCTAGAGTAATGCTCCCAGTCTATGCTTGGGTAGTTGACGTCGCCCAATATAATGGTGTTTGGAGAGACCTTCATATTTTCCAGTGTTCTCAGGAAGGCCGAGTGGGGTTCCTGGGTTTGGGAGGGTGGTCTGTAGTAGGCCATAAACTGGAAGGCAGTTTTACCTACTGTTAGTTGCACATGGATAGTCTCTGATGCTTCATGCTGTGCCACCAACCTGGAGGTGTGGGTATCTTTGACGAATATTGATACTCCCCCTCCTTTTGTGGTTCGGTCCAAGTTTTGGTGCCGAAAAGCATGGTATGAGGTATAACCTGGTAGTGCTGGGGTGCTCTCAGGAGCCTTGAACCAGGTTTCTGTTACTGCACAGATATCGATGTTCTCCATGCTAAGGAGAGTTTTGAGTGCATGCATCTTGAGGTTTAGACTTCTGGTGTTGAGCAGCATTACTCTTAGTTTCTTATCCCTTGTGATACCTATGGAGGTGGGTTTGACTTTTGAGCCTTGCCTAAAAAAGGCACTATGGGGGTAGCAAGAGCCTTTGCCAATATCCGAAAGCCCAGGGGTGACAGGTGCAAGCCGTCCCTAGCGAAGCATTGTGGCTTGTCGAGCATGACATCCCAGGCTGACAGGCATTGGATCCCCTTTGAATGACACCAATACTTAAGCCAATTGTTGAAATTGATCATCTTGTCTTCATATTGTGGCATCATTCTTGGTGAGGGTAAGATGCTACTCAAGGTCAGGGTCATACCGTCCTGGGCTACATGCTCAGAGAGCTCCTCTATGTCTCTTTTCATGTAGTCCAGGGAGGTATGTCTCAGGTCATTCACACCAGCATGGACAATGACTGAGTCATATTTGTACTTGCCTTGAAGTGACCTGAGTGTTTGTGCTATGTGGTGGATCCTAGCGCCCGACAGGCAGCTCACCATGACCTTCTCCTTGTTCAGCCTGGTGAACGGGACATCAGTGTGCCTAACGATAGAGTTATCACTGATTTTGTGTTCCTAATTTACTTGCTACAAAATCTTGCACATAAATTCCTTAAGCTTAGGTATTTACTAGGCATCCCTAAACCAGGCCCACTACTCTTTTAACTTCCTGCCTGTCCTTCATTTAAAATAATCTTTGACATACTATACCTATTATATTTAATTTCTATTTTCTTAATATTTCTAATAACTTGGTCACTCACAATTTCCCAGACATTTCAAAAGTATCATAATGAGATATCGCTTCTTCATATAAACTGACCTAGTAACCTTATCAACAACAACAACAAACAGTAGCCTTATAGTCTAAGGGCAAATTAATGTATCACTAGGGATCACTAAGCTGTCCAGTGTTCTTTTAGAATTGTATCATTTATTTCTTATTTCATATTATCACCTTGTAGTTTTAAGTCTTTCAGCATTACTTAGGTTATACTATTATCAATATTAATTAATAGCAAAGTCCCCCCACCACTGAATAAGTTATATTTATTAAACTTATCAAACATTTCCACAATCTACACAGCAAACCATAACATTTATTTTTAAATATAATGCAGTTTAGGATGCATCTATAACATCTGTTGGGTATCCAATTCATTCTTGCCAATGCCATGGTTTGTTAATTTCTTCTAATGCATTTTACATTTGAAAGCTGTAACTCTAGATGAATGCATTTTCTGTCCTTTTTGGTTCTGCATATCTTAGCTGCCTTCTTTTATTCTGCCAATATCTTTCAGTATCTTCACTGTGTCCTCTGCTCACTTACAGATCACTTCCACCATTTTGTGCCTTCTCTGTTACACCAAAACATTTAACCTATTCTCCATATACTTTTAGACATCCCAGTGTTGCCTGTTTGTGTGACATTAAAGTTACTGCTTGATGAATACAGGAAAGAACTCCTGCATAATGTCTTATTATAACATTCTTTTGTGTTTCTTTTATCCAGGCGCATAACTGAAAGAGCAGGATTTGGAGATATTGAGTGCTCTGCAGCTTAAGCCTTACAGTGTAAGGAGACAGATGCAGGGTCTGCTGAGGCATTCCTTTCTATCTGGTGAAGAGACAGAAAACAAACAAATTAAGAAATGCAGTGAGGCTACAGAATTGCATTTGAATTGATATGGATCAATAAACCAGGCACGTGGTACAGTATTGGTCCAACTTGTGTTAATATAACAATGAATACTGTGAAGGAGTTGTTAAAAAGTGTGTGCTGATGGGCATTTTGTCATTGGGAGGAAGGCAACTGTTCACAATACATGTCTTTGGCACTCATAAGTTCAAACACTACAGTGTGATTCCACCTCTTGCATGCTAATTATCAGAAGGCAGTAACTTGGAGAATTCCCCTTACTCTAAAGTATGACAGTCTGAGAGTTACTATATGAAAGTGGAAGGGGATATAGTAAGCATATCTTGTATTAGTGATTATAGATTCATAGGAGATTACTAGGCTAATGTCCCAAGGGCCCTTACGAGCCTAGCCATATTTAATCCAAGTTTCCAAATTTTCAATAGCTAGGTGAACAAAATTCACAGAAGTATGAAACTATGCTATGGTATTTAATACTGACTGCCTCTGTCCATGAAGGACATGGGCACCACCCCAGGAGTAAATTTACGATTACCCATCCATTGACCTAGGTTGTTCTTGAAGAGGGTCAGGGAAGGACTTTGCTTCACATGAATGGGAAGCTTGTTCCAGAGAGTGGTATAGAGAGAGAGAGATGTAAATATCTCTTCAACTTGATTTATGTCAGAGGCTGGATCAAGATCTCTGGAACAAGTGACCTTTGTGTAGCTTGATTTACAATCTGTAACATTTCCACCAAGTCTGGATTGGGAAATAACCTGTAGGCCAGACACAGAGTGCCTCTTAGCAGTCTGCAGAAGACAGAATACAGTGATAATGGTTTCAATCTTTCCATGTAGAACTTGTTTTTTTATACCCTGGATCTTCTTTGTGAGAAACCTCTGGGGTTGCTGCAGCTGTTGAAAATGTCTGGTGAGGTACAATGCAAAAGGGTGCACTGTACTCAATTATTAGTCTGATGAGAACCGAGTATAATGGAATTATAACATCCTTTCATCTGGATGCCATGCCCTTACTTATGAGCTGTGACACACAGAAAGACTTCCTCACCACTGTGGACACATGTTGGTTGAGTACCCAGATCACGTCCCACTGGGTCTACTCTATGGGGGATGCTGTCTATATTATAATTAACTGGGGTATTTGCTTTTCCAAAGTGAATAATTATACTTTTTTTTTTTTTTTTGCATTTAGTTTCAATACATGACTCTGGCACCAAAAAGTTGTCTGCATTAATCCTTGCTGCAGTAGATCAGCATGATTCAAGGATTCAGTGATTGCCCCCACTTTGAAGTCATCCATGAACTTTGGTCAAACAAAGGTTGTCTATACTTGCCTTGAGTTCTGAGAAATACATTCTGAAAAAGACAGGGTCTAGCACAGAATGCTGTGGTACATCGCTGGTGACTGGCCTCTTGCTAGAGGTGAATTCACCCACTTTGACAGTACGTATCCTGTCAGTGAGCCATTTGGCTACCCACCTGGTGACAAAGTTTGATCCCCAGTTGCTAGAGTTTTGCTATAATACCTGAATGGGGAATTGTGTCAAATGTCTTGGGCAGATCAAGGTAGGTGGTTGCACAGTCTTTCCCTCATCCATGGCCTTGGTGACCTTCTTGAAGAAGTCAACCAGATTTAACAGACATGATCTACCCTTAATGAATCTGAAGTGGGTTGGTTTCAGAGTCTGGAGATTGCCTATGTCCTTGTTGATAAGGTTCATGATGATTCTTTCCATGGCTTTACAGATGATGCAAGTCAGGCCTATGGGTCTATGATTTCCTGGATCACTTACTGGTCCCCCTTCATGCCTATCAGTGTTCTAGAGCATTTGCATTGACAAAGGTCAAGAACCTCTGAGCATACATGTTACTGGTTGAGTATGTTCCCCAATCAATGATAGAATAGTTAAAATCACCCATGAACAAGGTATGGGTCTGCACTGTGAGTGACTCCACTAAGTCCAGGTACATGGAATGTTTTGCCTGATTCATGGTGAGGTATTTATAGCTAGCAATGATGTGGTAGGGGATTTTGCCTATGGTTAGTTGGACACCGAGTACCTCAAGAGAGTCATACTCTTTGACCAGTCTTGAGATGTATTTTAGTATCATCCTTGCTGAAGGCAGAATACTGCTCAAGGCTAGGCTCATAATTGCCTTTGACATATAATCTGAGAGATCAATCATGTCACTCTACATATAGTCCAGGGAGGTACAACTCAGGTAATTCATACTCATTTGGACTATGAAAGAGTCACACTAGTACTTTTGGCTGAATGACTTGAGAGCTTGTATGATCTGATGGATCCTGGCACCTGACAGGCAGCTAACTGTAACCTTCTTATCCTGGTGAGGGGAACATCCATGTGTCTCACTATGGAGTCTCCTATGACTAGTATGTTAGGTTTTGTGGTGTTTTACCTTATGGGCTTGCTTGATGAGACACTGCTGTATGTATTATTACATGGTGTGGTTGTTGTTTTCTTTGTTGTGTGTATATGTGGTTTCTGAAGGAAGCATTTGGAAGACCACTGAGCTTTTGGTAAGTTACTAGTGAGAACCTCCGCATATGTAGGTTTATGTGTCACATCCTTATTTAGTGTGGGAAGTGATGTGTGTGTGTGTGTGTGTGTGTGTGTGTGTGTGTGTGTGTGTGTGTGTGTGTGTGTGTGTGTGTGTGTGTGTGTGTGTCTATGTCTGTCTGTGTGTGTGTGTGTGTGTGTGTGTGTGTGTGTGTGTGTGTGTGTGTGTGTGTGTGTGTGTGTGTGTGTGTGTGTGTGTGTGTGTGTGTGTGTGTGTGTGTGTGTCTATGTCTCTGTGTCTGTGTGTGTGTGTGTGTGTGTGTGTGTGTGTGTGTGTGTGTGTGTGTGTGTGTGTGTGTGTGTTTTGACAACCTGTTTTGCATTTGTTTTTTGTGTGTTTGTGAGAGTCTTGGCTCCACTTTTATAGTATAACTAGATCTCTCGCATACAGTATTTGCTTGTTTCAGGATTAAATGGTTGTTAGTATACACAAGACAATTACTACATTGCATCAGGATGCGCATGTCCTTCAGGCTGGCCACAGAGATTGTAGCAAACTGTCCATCCATGATATTGAGTTTGTACTGTGGGTTTTATCAGGAAATGCATAGAGTTTTATGCTTTAATTGTTTTATAGTGATTTTTTAATATTCAACTTTGCCTGTCAAACTTATGCATTTCAATTTGTACTTTTGAATATATGTGTTGAGGTATAGTCCTATAGCAATTTCAAGCATGTTTGCAGTATCAATAATTATTGATTTTTATCAATAATTGTTAATTGTATAATATTTGAAAGGAAAGGCAACCACCAATGACTATCAGTATGTAAAAATGTTTGCATACTGTTAGGGTGTATCTCACTTGCTCATTTTCATTTGCTTGAAATGGTAAGTGCCGTACATCTCACTAGCCCAGTCCTAATGAATTATATAACCAAGCCCTAGTAAACTGCGGGGCCCTCCCAAAATCCTAACTCTAACCTAGAAACTCCAACCTCATCTCTAACCCTATGCTGAATCCTCACTCTTTAATTTAACCTTAAATCCCTGTCTCACCCCTTAAACCTAAATTTTCAGGTCATTGCCTAACCCTAATCTCCCCCTCTCCCTAAAGCTGAATTCCCTCATCTGTTTCTAATTCTAAAACTCCACTCCTGTTCCCTAAACTCCCATTGCTACATAAACCTAAATTCCCCAGTCATTCCCTAACCCAAAATGCCTGTCCTACTCCATAAACCTGAATTCCCCTCACCCTTCTCTTTCTTATACATAAATTCCATAATCTATCCATAAACCTAAACTCCTCACCAGTTGCCTAATCCAAAATACTCTTGTCACTCCCTAACTCTAAACTTCTTTCTTGTTCCCTACATCTAAATTCCCCTGCCTGAGCACTGCATAAACCTAATGTAAGTTTTCACGTCTCCCACTCCCTCCCCACAACTGCTACATTTCCCTTACTCAAACATGGATGTGCATTGGAGTGGCATCTCTACTCTATATACAGCTGTAGCACCTTGCCCAAACACATATACAATGTTGGCTGTAAGTAATCGCTTTCACAAGCTGTGACTTCCTGGCTAAGATACTATAGTCTACAAGCAACCAGGACTCAACCAGTTGTAGCAGACCCTACAAAAATGGTTAACATTATGAGATAATCTTAAAAATCAAGCATCCTTCAAATACTTTTTTTGCTGCAACTCTAACTGAAATACTGTGAAGGTGACTGGCATTCTGTCAAGGAAATAGATAATTTGCAAATGAATTCATCAGTTATGAATTCCTATTCAAAAGAAAATTTGACAGTAAATGTGGTCTGCTCTAGCAATAACATGCTAGTATCAATTCAGAAGATATTAACTATCCAGGAATTTACAACCTTCCAAACCACATTTTAGTAGACTTATCAGAAATATTTGAAATATTAAAAATAAATGGAATAAAGCTTGTTTATGCCTGATATGCTTTTTTTCAAAAATAAGCTAAAGGTTCTTCATTTGGATGACCAGCAATACAGTTATCTTGTACACTCATTCAGAAGGAACTACTGCATTGTAAAGTGAAACTGCCAAATACAGAAGGCAGCCTTGAAGAAAATCATACGTTTATTGGGTTTTACAGAACTGTGGCACATATGGCATCCACTTTTTTTATGGGAAGAAATATTAGCAGAATGTACACAAACAACTTTGTCAGAAATTCTTAACAAACTTTGAATGAGAAGAGTTCTGTAACTACTAATGTTGCAAATAATTTGCCATAAGTAAGAGATCTCTGTATTTTGAACTTTAGGGGAAGGGCATACTCTCCTTCCCCTGTGAGCAGGGTACTGCACTAATTCTCCATAAGTTGAAGAAATGCAGGGTTTTCACCATAAGATCTTGATTGTTCAGTACTAAAGCTTCCACATTACTCTAATTATTTATCTGTTGTTATCATCTGATGCTTCTTACTTTTTTATAAGTCCTTATTGAGGTACTCAGATCAATAAAATCAAACCCCACTAACCGAAGACACAGCATGTTCTGCTCTTTTTATGTGCTAATCAGTGCGACATTAAGTGGATTGTTTGTCCATTTCTTGAAAACATTTTGCTTTTTAAAATGCCTTCTGTCTGTAACATTAGAGACATCGTAAATTTCCTATATAAGGATAAAAACAAATAAAGGGGCCTCACAGAAAAGCTGCATATATATATATATATATATATATATATATATATATATATATATATATATATATATATATATATATATATATATATATATATATATATATATATATGTGTGTGCGTGTGTGTGTATATATATATATATATATATATATATATATATATATATATATATATGTGTGTGTGTGTGTATATAGATATATATATATATATTTGTGATTCGTGGCAGGAAATATAATATAACACATAAACTTAACTGTGAATCCCATTCTATAATTTACTTAGCCAACTGCAACTGCTGTGAAGCATTTTATATTGGAAAATCTGATCGGAGATTACGAGATAGACTGTACGAACATGATTACGCAATTAGGAAATTAAAAAAAAAGAATGCTTTGGCCAAACATGTTATTAGGAATCAAGGACACAGTTTTCATTTTATGGCTATAGACCAGGTAGTAAGGCCAGAAAGAGGAGGCCCAGTTCCACTTCTTTTAGAAAATACAGAGTTGGAATGGCAACTGTTATTAGACTCATTCTCCTTTCCGGGGTTGAATGAGTATTGTAATATAGCATGTGTCTTAAAACTGAGAAGTTACATGAGATAACTAATTGTTTTATTGTTTTATCATTATAAGTACTTAGTATAATTATTTTTATATGAATGTATTATTCATACAACCAATTAACATATTCACATGACCTATATTTAACTAGGGTTTACAAAATAGATTTGTTAGGAACTATTATAAGGTCCTATTTTATAATACAAATTTTATAACACAATTTTTATATTTGTATAACTGTATTTGTATTGACTATAAGGCTTCTTATATTCCTTTGATTATTTCTTTTAGGTACTAAGGATTTAGAACGCTGTATTTAGTATTTAGTCAATATTTTGATAGCTATGTCTTTAATTGTGAGTACAAAGTAATTTATGGCAAGGGTGTGACCTATAAAAGTCTTGCTTTAGCGTTTTTTTTTTTTTTATTTCTTTCTCTGATGAAGCTGCAGCTTTGACTACAGCAAAAACGTTTGTTTCTTTCAATAAAATTTGCGTTAAGGTTTTACTTCTGACTTCAGTTGGTGCTGTTATCTACTACTCGAAAAAGTGGTTTAAAACACTGGCTTCTACTACTAGTACTTACTACGAATCTATTAGCGAACCAGAGGATTATACCAAAGAATTTCTTCTGGCTTAACGGTCTTTTTGGTTTGCCTTTTTTGTTATTTTACTAGTTTCCTGTCTGTTTATTTTATCAGTATGGCAACCGGCAACCTTAACAGTCCGTCCAGCCCAGGCTTATTCACAACTAACAATGTTGCAACGGATGATGAAAATGACCTTATTTGCTTAATTCAAGCTTTGAACTAAAGAATGGACTTTATTGTTAACAAACTTGACGCTTTGGACCAACGCGTCAATTCAAAACTGACCACAAGTAGTCGGATTATCAGCGGCACACTTTGCCTTGCCTCCTCGGACATTACAGGAAGGAGCTTTACTAACTTCTAGTGGTGCTAATACATCATCGAACTTGGAATCTATACCCCCAGGCCAGCCTGTCCACAACGAGGATACTTCAGATGCATCTCAGAGCGCACATAGCGCTAGGCTTATCGCAATGGACAGGATTATGCCATTGTCTAATGGTCCTTGCTTACCAATGCCTCCAGGGCTCATAGGTGTTCCTAATTTTGGTGTCTGGATTCAAAATACTGACAACTTAAGGTTTGGTCTCCCTCAGGAACAACCGGCTACGAGGTCAGCTACTTCTATGGTAAGTGAAAATACCATTGCTGATATTTTAAAAGACATTGATAACAAACTACTGAAATTAAAAAAACTACAACTAGAAGTAGTTTATTTTCAGCAATGTATAACTGAAAAAATCATTCCTAAGGGCCTTCGTTCATCTTTTTGCCCTACTGGTCTATTTAACAATGTTGATTTTTGTGAAGAACTAGCAACATTGTTTGATAATCAAGGTGTTCAACTCTTGGAGCTAATTTCTAAGCATTACAACATACAGATTTCTAAATTAATTGAAGAAGTTAATAATTTGGACAGTTGCTTGAAACAAAATTTGTACTTTGACAGGTATAAATACGACTATTCTTGTATCTTCTCGAGTATTGATGGACTGGTGGAAAAACTAAAAACGAATAAAAATAAAAAACTGGCAAGGGACAGGTTGAGTTACTCTAATAAAACAGCATATCCTGAACTTGTGACTTCAACTAACGCCCAACATGCTAGTAATGCTATTGAGAACGAGAATGAAAATATTAACCCTAACACAGTAGAAGGGAGAGACTTTGACGGTGTAGAAGGGAGCTTTAATGACCATGTACCTTCACGTGGTAACGTGACCAAAGTGCATAATACTAGGAGTGGCCAACAGAACAATGGAAACTATCAAAGGAACGAAAACTCTGAAGGGCGTTTTTTAGGGAACTCGAGGTCCCAGCCACACTTCAAGAAAAACTGGTCCAAACGGTAGTGGCCGTTGACTCCACCCCCGACCCTAAATCTGCTACGGATAATAACATATCAGGGGGTTTGTGTGTCCTGACTAATGTAAAAGGTGACTTTACCATTTATAACTTTTCAAGTTTTTATGTGTCTCCACCTTTGATAGAACTCTTAGCATTTGGAAACACCTTTGTTCCTACAACCAAATGCAACCTTGTCAAGACTTTGATTGACCTTAAATGTTTTGTTAGGAAATTGAACTTGCATATTATGTTTAACAACAATGTTACTACTAAGGGCTCTAGCTTAAAACTAGCAAGTACATATAACCCCCCTTTACATACTATACTATCACTATTTGAAAAAACATTCGAACTAGATCTCAGGTATATGGTCACATCTTCTCACCTTAGAAATGACCGACCTAGTTTTAATACTACTAAAGAGCAGTTACAGGCACTAGAAGATTTATGCAAAGGACCAGTTAGGGTAGTTAAACCAGATAAAGGAGGTGGACTGGTGATTTTTGACAACTACATGTACACTAGTAAGATGGAATCAGTCCTTGACAGTCCAGCTTATAGCATATTGTCCTTGAACGAAATGAATACCTCATTTTCTAGGACCAGAGGTTTTTTTAAGGGATCTGTTTATTAGTGGGTGTATTGATATGGATACTTACAACTACATTGACATTACTATGCCTAAGACACCAGAGATTTTTGGTATACCAAAAACCCACAAAAACATGTCTAACCCACCAGTACGTGCCCTGATTGACAGTCGCCTCTCCTTTACATATCCTAGTGCCCAACTGGTAGAAACTATTTTAAGTAAATATATCAAGAAAGTAACACACATTTGTAAAGATTCTTGGTCATTTCTAAGTAAAATGTATGAAATTGACTATTGTGATACGTTTAACTTCCTTACTATAGATGTCATAGACTTATATACGTCTATACCCCACCTTGAGGCTGTTGAATGGATTTCACTAATGCTAACCCATTTGGAGGCCCCCAAAAGTGAAATAGACCTAGTATCTCAACTGCTAGATATTATACTTACATCAAACTATTTCACTTTTAATGGGAAATACTACCTACAGAAGCAGGGGGTGGCAATGGGTTCCCCATGTGGAGCTACTGTTGCTAACCTATTCATGGCTTACTGGGAGTTAAGTAACATTTTTAACGACGTTATTAGAATGAGGCATATTAAATTCTACACAAGGTACCTGGACGATATTTTCATTCTTTTTGATGGTGACCACTCACTAGCAATGAGCTTTGTTAACTTCATTAATGACACAACTAATTTTCTAAAATTCACGTCAAAATTTTCAGATTCAGGTATTGACTATCTTGACGTTCAATTGAACAAGGATGTTAGTAAGGGCGAATACTTCTCCAGGATTTACAGGAAACCAACCTACTGCAATTCACTTTTACATTACAATAGCTGCCATCCGTTTAAACAAAAGAAGGCTATTATAAAAGGGCAATTAATTCGAGCAGCCAGAATGTGCAGTAGAGAGGAATTATTCTTGGAAGAATGCAATATCTTGGAGGGTATGTTTACTAACAGAGACTATCCTCCTACCTTGTTCAATGAATTATTGGAGGAGGTTAATAAAAAGAGGGCTGAAGGCAATTTCCACCTCTTTTACCACATAAAACTACAGGCCATAAAGCATGTAATTTGGAACTAATTTTAAGTTTCGAAAGTTATACACCTCCTTCAAACTCATCTCCAAATACTGAGATGATGGAGGGTTGTTTTGTAAATAGCTTTATCACAAATTACAATATTGACTCGAAGAACATTCAATTTATTTTATATAAGAATTGGTATTATATAACGAATAATGAGCAACTACTGGAAAAATTAGGTAGTAAACCTTTGATTACATATAGGAGAGGTGATAACTTAAAAACCCTCCTAGAAAGACCTAAAAAGCTTGATTGGCTTACCAGAACAAAAGGCTCATATCAGTGTGGGGCATGTAATTATTGCCATTTTGTTAAAGCTACCATCTCATTTGTGATTCGTGGCAGGAAATATAATATAACACATAAACTTAACTGTGAATCCCATTCTATAATTTACTTAGCCAACTGCAACTGCTGTGAAGCATTTTATATTGGAAAATCTGATCGGAGATTACGAGATAGACTAGAACATGATTACGCAATTAGGAAATTAAAAAAAGAGAACGCTTTGGCCAAACATGTTATTAGGAATCAAGGACACAGTTTTCATTTTATGGCTATAGACCAGGTAGTAAGGCCAGAAAGAGGAGGCCCAGTTCCACTTCTTTTAGAAAATAGAGAGTTGGAATGGCAACTGTTATTAGACTCATTCTCCTTTCCGGGGTTGAATGAGTATTGTAATATAGCATGTGTCTTAAAACTGAGAAGTCACACGAGATAACTAATTGTTTTATTGTTTTATCAGTATAAGTATTTAGTATAATTATTTTTATATGAATGTATTATTCATACAACCAATTAACATATTCACATGACCTATATTTAACTAGGGTTTACATAATAGATTTGTTAGGAACTATTATAAGGTCCTATTTTATAATACAAATTTTATAACACAATTTTTATATTTGTATAACTGTATTTGTATTGACTATAAGGCTTCTTATATTCCTTTGATTATTTTTTTAGGTACTAAGGATTTAGAACGCTGTATTTAGTATTTAGTCAATATTTTGATGGCTATGTCTTTAATTGTGAGTACATAGTAATTTATGGCAAGGGTGTGACCTATAAAAGTCTTGCTTTAGCGTTTTTTTTTTTTTTTTAATTTCTTTCTCTGATGAAGCTGCAGCTTTGACTACAGCGAAAACGCTTGTTTCTTTCAATAAAATTTGCGTTACGGTTTTACTTCTGACTTCAGTTGGTGCTGTTATCTACTACTCGAAAAAGTGGTTGAAAACATTGGCTTCTACTACTGGTACTTACTACGAATCTATTAGCGAACCAGAGGATTATACCAAAGAATTTCTTCTGGCTTAACGCTCTTTTGGGTTTGCCTTTTTTGTTATTTTACTAGTTTCCTGTCTGTTTATTTTATCAGTATGGCAACCGGCAACCTTAACAGTCCGTCCAGCCCAGGCTTATTCACAACTAACAATATTGCAACGGATGATGAAAATGACCTTATTTGCTTAATTCAAGCTTTGAACAAAAGAATGGACTTTATTGTTAACAAACTTGACGCTTAGGACCAACGCGTCAATTCAAAACTGACCACAAGTAGTCGGATTATCAGCGGCACACTTTGCCTTGCCTCCTTGGACATTACAGGAAGTAGCTTTACTAACTTCTAGTGGTGCTAATACATCATCGAACTTGGAATCTATACCCCCAGGCCAGCCTGTCCACAACAAAGATACTTCAGATGCATCTCAGAGCGCACATAGCGCTAGGCTTATCGCAATGGACAGGATTATGCCATTGTCTAATGGTCCTTGCTTACCAATGCCTCCAGGGCTCATAGGTGTTCCTAATTTTGGTGTCTGGATTCAAAATACTGACAACTTAAGGTTTGGTCTCCCTCAGGAACAACCGGCTACGAGGTCAGCTACTTCTATGGTAAGTGAAAATACCATTGCTGATATTTTAAAAGACTTTGATAACAAACTACTGAAATTAAAAAAACTACAACTAGAAGTAGTTTATTTTCAACAATGTATAACTGAAAAAATCATTCCTAAGGGCCTTCGTTCATCTTTTTGCCCAACTGGTCTATTTAACAATGTTGATTTTTGTGAAGAACTAGCAACATTGTTTGATAATCAAGGTGTTCAACTCTTGGAGCTAATTTCTAAGCATTACAACATACAGATTTCTAAATTAATTGAAGAATTTAATAATTTGGACAGTTGCTTGAAACAAAATTTGTACTTTGACAGGTATAAATACGACTATTCTCGTATCTTCTCGAGTATTGATGGACTGGTGGAAAAACTAAAAACGAATAAAAATAAAAAACTGGCAAGGGACAGGTTGAGTTACTCTAATAAAACAGCATATCCTGAACTTGTGACTTCAACTAACGCCCAACATGCTAGTAATGCTATTGAGAACGAGAATGAAAATATTAACCCTAACATAGTAGAAGGGAAAGACTTTGACGGTGTAGAAGGGAGCTTTAATGACCATGTACCTTCACGTGGTAACATGACCAAAGTGCATAATACTAGGAGTGGCCAACAGAACAATGGAAACTATCAAAGGAACGAAAACTCTGAAGGGCGTTTTTTAGGGAACTCGAGGTCCCAGCCACACTTCAAGAAAAACTGGTCCAAACGGTAGTGGCCGTTGACTCCACCCCCGACCCTAAATCTGCTACGGACAATAACATATCAGGGGGTTTGTGTGTCCTGACTAATGTAAAAGGTGACTTTACCATTTATAACTTTTCAAGTTTTTATGTGTCTCCACCTTTGATAGAACTCTTAGCATTTGGAAACACCTTTGTTCCTACAACCAAATGCAACCTTGTCAGGACTTTGATTGACCTTAAATGTTTTGTTAGGAAATTAAACTTGCATATTATGTTTAACAACAATGTTACTACTAAGGGCTCTAGCTTAAAACTAGCAAGTACATATAACCCCCCTTTACATACTATACTATCACTATTTGAAAAAACATGCGAACTAGATCTCAGGTATATGGTCACATCTTCTCACCTTATAAATGACCGACCTAGTTTTAATACTACTAAAGAGCAGTTACAGGCATTGGATGATTTATGCAAAGCACCAGTTAGGGTAGTTAAACCGGATAAAGGAGGGGGGCTGGTGATTTTTGACAACTACATGTACACTAGTAAGATGGAATCAGTCCTTGACAGTCCAGCTTATAGCATATCGTCCTTGAACGAAATGAATACCTCATTTTCTAGGACCAGAGGTTTTTTTAAGGGATCTGTTTATTAGTGGGTGTATTGATATGGATACTTACAACTACATTGACATTACTATGCCAAAGACACCAGTGATTTTTGGTATACCGAAAACCCACAAAAACATGTCTAACCCACCAGTACGTGCCCTGATTGACAGTCGCCTCTCCTTTACATATCCTAGTGCCCAACTGGTAGGAACTATTTTAAGTAAATATATCAAGAAAGTAACACACATTTGTAAAGATTCTTGGTCATTTCTAAGTAAAATGTATGAAATTGACTATTGTGATACTTTTAACTTCCTTACTATAGATGTCATAGACTTATATATGTCTATACCCCACCTTGAGGCTGTTGAATGGATTTCACTAATGCTAACCCATTTGAAGGCCCCCAAAAGCGAAATAGACCTAGTATCTCAACTGCTAGATATTATACTTACATCAAACTATTTCACTTTTAATGGGAAATACTACCTACAGAAGCAGGGGGTGGCAATGGGTTCCCCATGTGGAGCTACTGTTGCTAACCTATTCATGGCTTACTGGGAGTTAAATAAAATTTTTAACGACGTTATTAGAATGAGGCATATTAAATTCTACACAAGGTACCTGGATGATATTTTCATTCTTTTTGATGGTGACCACTCACTAGCAATGAGCTTTGTTAACTTCATTAATGACACAACTAATTTTCTAAAATTCACGTCAAAATTTTCAGATTCAGGTATTGACTATCTTGACGTTCAATTGAACAAGGATGTTAGTAAGGGCGAATACTTCTCCAGGATTTACAGGAAACCAACCTACTGCAATTCACTTTTACATTGCAATAGCTGCCATCCATTTAAACAAAAGAAGGCTATTATAAAAGGGCAATTAATTCGAGCAGCCAGAATGTGCTGTAGAGAGGAATTATTCTTGGAAGAATGCAATATCTTGGAGGGTATGTTTACTAACAGAGACTATCCTCCTACCTTGTTCAATGAATTATTGGAGGAGGTTAATAAAAAGAGGGCTGAAGGCAATTTCCACCTCTTTTACCACATAAAACTACAGGCCATAAAGCATGTAATTTGGAACTAATTTTAAGTTTCGAAAGTTATACACCTCCTTTAAACTCATCTCCAAATACTGAGATGACGGAGGGTTGTTTTGTAAATAGCTTTATCACAAATTACAATATTGACTCGAAGAACATTCAATTTATTTTATATAAGAATTGGTATTATATAACAAATAATGAGCAACTACTGGAAAAATTAGGTAGAAAACCTTTGATTACATATAGGAGAGGTGATAACTTAAAAACCCTCCTAGAAAGACCTAAAAAGCTTGATTGGCTTACCAGAACAAAAGGCTCATATCAGTGTGGGGCATGTAATTATTACCATTTTGTTAAAGCTACCAACTCATTTGTGATTCGTGGCAGGAAATATAATATAACACATAAACTTAACTGTGAATCCCATTCTATAATTTACTTAGCCAACTGCAACTGCTGTGAAGCATTTTATATTGGAAAATCTGATCGGAGATTACGAGATAGACTGTACGAACATGATTACGCAATTAGGAAATTAAAAAAAGAGAACGCTTTGGCCAAACATGTTATTAGGAATCAAGGACACAGTTTTCATTTTATGGCTATAGACCAGGTAGTAAGGCCAGAAAGAGGAGGCCCAGTTCCACTTCTTTTAGAAAATAGGGAGTTGGAATGGCAACTTTTATTAGACTCATTCTCCTTTCCGGGGTTGAATGAGTATTGTAACATAGCATGTGTCTTAAAACTGAGAAGTTACACGAGATAACTAATTGTTTTATTGTTTTAACATTATAAGTACTTAGAATAATTATTCTTATATGAATGTATTATTCATACAACCAATTAACATATTCACATGACCTATGTTTAACTAGGGTTTACATAATAGATTTGTTAGGAACTATTATAAGGTCCTATTTTATAATACAAATTTTATTAACACAATATTTATATTTGTATAACTGTATTTGTATTGACTATAAGGCTTCTTATATTCCTTTGATTATTTTTAGGTACTAAGGATTTAGAACGCTGTATTTAGTATTTAGTCAATATTTTGATGGCTATGTCTTTAATTGTGAGTACATAGTAATTTATGGCAAGGGTGTGACCTATAAAAGTCTTGCTTTAGCGTTTTTTTTTTTTTTTTTTGAATTTCTTTCTCTGATGAAGCTGCAGCTTTGACTACAGCGAAAACGCTTGTTTCTTTCAATAAAATTTGCGTTAAGGTTTTACTTCTGACTTCAGTTGGTGCTGTTATCTACTACTCGAAAAGTGGTTTAAAACATTGCCTTCTACTACTGGTACTTACTACGAATCTATTTGCGAACCAGAGGATTATACCAAAGAATTTCTTCTGGCTTAACGGTCTTTTTGGTTTGCCATTTTTGTTATTTTACTAGTTTCCTGTCTGTTTATTTTATCAGTATGGCAACCGGCAACCTTAACAGTCCGTCCAGCCCAGGCTTATTCACAACTAACAATGTTGCAACGGTTGATGAAAATTACCTTATTTGCTTAATTCAAGCTTTGAACAAAAGAATGGACTTTATTGTTAACAAACTTGACGCTTTGGACCAACGCATCAATTCAAAACCACCACAAGTAGTCGGATTTCAGCGGCACACTTTGCCTTGCCTCCTCGGACATTACAGGAAGGAGCTTTACTAACTTCTAGTGCTGCTAATACATCATCGAACTTGGAATCTATACCCCCAGGCCAGCCTGTCCACAACGAGGATACGTCAGATGCATCTCAGAGTGCACATAGCGCTAGGCTTATCGCAACGGACTGGATTATGCCATTGTCTAATGGTCCTTGCTTACCAATGCCTCCAGGGCTCATAGGTGTTCCTAATTTTGGTGTCTGGATTCAAAATACTGACAACTTAAGGTTTGGTCTCCCTCAGGAACAACCGGCTACGAGGTCAGCTACTTCTATGGTAAGTGAAAATACCACTGCTGATATTTTAAAAGACTTTGATAACAAACTACTGAAATTAAAAAAACTACAACTAGAAGTAGTTTATTTTCAGCAATGTATAACTGAAAAAATCATTCCTAAGGGCCTTCGTTCATCTTTTTGCCCTACTGGTCTATTTAACAATGTTGATTTTTGTGAAGAACTAGAAACATTGTTTGATAATCAAGGTGTTCAACTCTTGGAGCTAATTTCTAAGCATTACAACATACAGATTTCTAAATTAATTGAAGAAGTTAATAATTTGGACAGTTGCTTGAAACAAAATTTGTACTTTGACAGGTATAAATACGACTATTCTCGTATCTTCTCGAGTATTGATGGACTGGTGGAAAAACTAAAAATGAATAAAAATAAAAAACTGGCAAGGGACAGGTTGAGTTACTCTAATAAAACAGCATATCCTGAACTTGTGACTTCAACTAACGCCCAACATGCTAGTAATGCTATTGAGAACGAGAATGAAAATATTAACCCTAACATAGTAGAAGGGAGAGACTTTGACGGTGTAGAAGGGAGCTTTAATGACCATGTACCTTCACGTGGTAACGTGACCAAAGTGCATAATACTAGGAGTAGCCAACAGAACAATGGAAACTATCAAAGGAACGAAAACTCTGAAGGGCGTTTTTTAGGGAACTCGAGGTCCCAGCCACACTTCAAGAAAAACTGGTCCAAACGGTAGTGGCCGTTTACTCCACCCCCTACCCTAAATCTGCTATGGACAATAACATATCAGGGGGTTTGTGTGTCCTGACTAATGTAAAAGGTGACTTTACCATTTATAACTTTTCAAGTTTTTATGTGTCTCCACCTTTGATAGAACTCTTAGCATTTGGAAACACCTTTGTTCCTAAAACCAAATGCAACCTTGTCAGGACTTTGATTGACCTTAAATGTTTTGTTAGGAAATTCAACTTGCATATTATGTTTAACAACAATGTTACTACTAAGGGCTCTAGCTTAAAACTATCAAGTACATATAACCCCCCTTTACATACTATACTATCACTATTTGAAAAAACATGCGAACTAGATCTCAGGTATATGGTCACATCTTCTCACCTTAGAAATGACCGGCCTAGATTTAATACTACTAAAGAGCAGTTACAGGCACTAGAAGATTTATGCAAAGCACCAGTTAGGGTAGTTAAACCAGATAAAGCAGGTGGACTGGTGATTTTTGACAACTACATGTACACTAGTAAGATGGAATCAGTCCCTGACAGTCCAGCTTATAGCATATCGCCCTTGAACGAAATGAATACCTCATTTTCTAGGACCAGAGGTTTTTTAAGGGATCTGTTTATTAGTGGGTGTATTGATATGGATACTTACAACTACATTGACATTACTATGCCTAAGACACCAGTGATTTTTGGTATACCAAAAACCCACAAAAACATGTCTAACCCACCAATACGTGCCCTTATTGACAGTCGCCTCTCCTTTACATACCCAAGTGCCCAACTTGTGGAAAGCATTTTATCTAAATACACTAAGAAAATAACCCACATATGTAAGGATTCGTGGTCATTCCTAAGTAAAATGCACCAAATTGATTACGTTGATGCTTTTAACTTTTTAACCATAGACGTCATAGACTTATATACGTCTATACCCCACCTTGAAGCCGTTGAATGGATCTCATTAATGCTAACCCATTTGTAGGCCCCCAAAAGTGAAATAGACCTAGTATCTCAACTGCTAGATATTATACATACATTAAACTATTTCACTTTTAATGGGAAATACTACCTACAGAAGCAGGGGGTGGCAATGGGTTCCCCATGTGGAGCTACTGTTGCTAACCTATTCATGGCTTACTGGGAGTTAAATAACATTTTTAACAATGTTATTAGAATGAGGCATATTAAATTCTACACAAGGTACCTGGACGATATTTTCATTCTTTTTGATGGTGACCACTCACTAGCAATGAGCTTTGTTAACTTCATTAATGACACAACTAATTTTCTAAAATTCACGTCAAAATTTTCAGATTCAGGTATTGACTATCTTGACGTTCAATTGAACAAGGATGTTAGTAAGGGTGAATACTTCTCCAGAATTTACAGGAAACCATCCTACTGCAATTCACTTTTACATTGCAATAGCTGCCATCCATTTAAACAAAAGAAGGCTATTATAAAAGGGCAATTAATTTGAGCAGCTAGAATGTGCTGTAGAGAGGAATTATTCTTGGAAGAATGCAATATCTTGGAGGGTATGTTTACTAACAGAGACTATCCTCCTACCTTGTTCAATGAATTATTGGAGGAGGTTAATAAAAAGAGGGCTGAAGGGCAATTTCCACCTCTTTTACCACATAAAACTACAGGCCATCAAGCATGTAATTTGGAACTAATTTTAAGTTTCGAAAGTTATACACCTCCTTTAAACTCATCTCCAAATACTGAGATGACGGAGGGTTGTTTTGTAATAGCTTTATCACAAATTACAATATTGACTCGAAGAACATTCAATTTATTTTATATAAGAATTGGTATTATATAACGAATAATGAGCAACTACTGGAAAAATTAGGTAGTAAACCTTTGATTACATATAGGAGAGGCGATAACTTAAAAACCCTCCTAGAAACACCTAAAAAGCTTGATTGGCTTACCAGAACAAAAGGCTCATATCAGTGTGGGGCATGTAATTATTGCCATTTTGTTAAAGCTACCAACTCATTTGTGATTTGTGGCAGGAAATATAATATAACACATAAACTTAACTGTGAATCCCATTCTATAATTTACTTAGCCAACTGCAACTGCTGTGAAGCATTCTATATTGGAAAATCTGATCGGAGATTACGAGATAGACTGTACGAACATGATTACGCAATTAGGAAATTTAAAAAAAAGAACGCTTTGGCCAAACATGTTATTAGGAATCACGGACACAGTTTTCATTTTATGGCTATAGACCAGGTACTAAGGCCAGAAAGAGGAGGCCCAGTTCCACTTCTTTTAGAAAATAGAGAGTTGGAATGGCAACTGTTATTAGACTCATTCTCCTTTCCGGGGTTGAATGAGTATTGTAACATAGCATGTGTCTTAAAACTGAGAAGTTACACGAGATAACTAATTGTTTTATTGTTTTATCATTATAAGTACTTAGTATAATTATTTTTATATGAATGTATTATTCATACAACCAATTAACATATTCACATGACCTATTTTTAACTAGGGTTTACATAATAGATTTGTTAGGAACTATTATAAGGTCCTATTTTATAATACAAATTTTATAACACAATTTTTATATTTGTATAACTGTATTTGCATTGACTATAAGGCTTCTTATATTCTTTTGATTATTTTTAGGTACTAAGGATTTAGAATGCTGTATTTAGTATTTAGTCAATATTTTGATGGCTATGTCTTTAATTGTGAGTACATAGTAATTTATGGCAAGGGTGTGACCTATAAAAGTCTTGCTTTAGCGTTTTTTTTTTTTTTTTGAATTTCTTTCTCTGATGAAGCTGCAGCTTTGACTACAGCGAAAAAGCTTGTTTCTTTCAATAAAATTTGCATAAAGGTTTTACTTCTGACTTCAGTTGGTGCTGTTATCTACTACTCGAAAAAGTGGTTTAAAACATTGGCTTCTACTACTGGTACTTACTACAAATCTATTAGCGAACCAGAGGATTATACCAAAGAATTTCTTCTGGCTTAACGGTCTTTTTGGTTTGCCTTTTTTGTTTTTATATATATATATATATATATATATATATATATATATATATATATATATATATGTGTGTATATATCTGTCTATAAGTAAATCAAAACACCAACTCCAATACAGGAATCCACGTAGAAAAAAGTAACGAACCAGTCGACCACAGTGTAAACGGAGCTGACAATAAGGCACAGACCAGAGCAATGCAGATATAAAATAAAATAAAAGCGTTTATTCCAAATGAGCACACCGACTGAGCGCTTTCACCAGGTAAACTGGTTTCTTCAGAGTCATATATATGTATATATCTATCTATCTATCTATATATATATATATATATATATATATATATATATAAATATATATATATATATATATATATATATATATATATATATATATATATATATATATCTATAAACAAAAAATCAGAAAGACCCTGACAAACCAGGTCAATATTAGATAAACAAAAGTTTACCCTAGCGAACGCTATAATAATCAAAAATCCCAGACCTCGATATGCTTTTTGTGAGATTGCAGTAGAGTGAAGATCAGAATATTTGCCCTTTCCTCACTGTAGTGCGATCTCGGAGTTGATATATATATATATATATATATATATATATTTAGCAGGGGGAGAGAGGGGCACAGCCCCCCGCAATAGAGAGTTTGAGGTCCAGGATTTTCGATTATTAGAGCATTTGTTAAGGTAAACTTTTGTTTATCTAATATAGACCTGGTTTGTCAGGATCGTTCTGATTTTTTATTTTGTTTTATATATATATATATATATATATATATATATATATATATATATATATATGTGTGTGTGTGTGTGTGTGTGTGTGCGGCTTTTCTGTGGGGTCCCTTTACTAATTCTAATATAGACCTGACAAACCAGAGTGTCCACTGTGTTATGTTTGCAAGGTTTTTTTTTTCCTATTTTGCTTTTCGGTTTGACCTTTTTATGTTTACTTTGATGCAGAAATGTTTAAGCAATGAGATAACTAGTAGCAGATGAGAATCAGAGTTCATATGTTGAAGGTTGTGATTCACTGATTATGTTGTCTGTTGCTCTGTGGTCATTTCCCTTATCAGTTTCCATAATGTTGTCACACTCCCTTCAAAAGTGCAGTTTTTCACAACTGTTTTCCAAATATTTGTGTGACATCAATAGCTGATGTTTTGAATCGCATCTCGTATACATTGTAGAAGTGTAAACAGTAACTGATGACAGGCAATAATCACTTACTGCACAGATGTGTTATGATTGATTCCACTTGTTTATGACACTTTCACAGGGTTGTTGTTTGCTCCCCTATGTGTTGTGCTCACTTTTAACCAACACACAAACTACTGATGAGCTTCCCCCACATATGTGATTTCTGACAAGAGTTGTGTAACTTGTTCTGTGACATCACTAGCTAGTGCACTGCTCCTGTGAATGTAAGGCAGGCAGGGTTTGAACCTATACTGATCTCACCTGTAGAATACTGACAACTGTCATCATCAATTGGTAATAATGCCATGTTAGCATAAAACAGTGTTAGCATGCTGTGCCCTTCAAACAGATTCAGTACCCCACTGATTCATGCATTGGCTGCTGGCTTTCACTCCCCACCTGTCTAATGCATATTTTCATTGTGCAGTTTACATGCCACAGTATTAATGCTAAATGCACATATATCGTGTGTATTTGCACATCCCCTGAACACCTTTTGATGATGCATGCCCGAGAATTTCCATTATCAGTGTCAAAGGTAATGATTTTGAAAAGAGCGAAGTGCATTTTGTTTGACAAATATCAGTTTGTCTATTCCCTTGAAGTGTATGTGGAAACCACCTCTCTCTCGAGTACTCCATTATCATGCCTTGATAATATCATATCCTTGCACAAAATTATGTGTTCTGTCCCATTTAGTTGCATTTTGTTTGGGTGATGTCATGTTGTCTATTCCCCTGAAATGTATCTGGCAGCCATCTTTCTCTTGAGTACTCTCTTTGCATGCCTTACTAATACCTAACAGTTGGGAATATATAATTTAACTTTCTCATGGGCTCAGACACATGCATATACATTTTATTTGCCTGATAGCAACTATTCTGTACCCTAGCAATGTGTTATTACTTTCACTTCTGCTCCCAGTGCTGCTGTAGAATGCCCTGCAACTCCAGTGGTCTGAAAACTGTCGTGATGTCAGCAGGGGGTCATCCCTAATTTTGTCTTTTCTACTGGTGTCATGTGTTATTTTTCCCACACTGCTGTCTGTCCTGTTATATCTTAATATATCTATATATTTTATGCCACTGTTGTGATGGCCATTTGGAGAATATGACTATGTAAGTGATCCATGTAAAAATGCAAGGATGTAACCTGAAGGTGCAAACACCATCAGTGACATTTCTCACATGAGCAGAATGATTGCAATACAAATACCAGATCTCAAGGGAAGTGAGTCCATAATTACTACATGAGAAATGTATCTTTTCTACATACATATTACAAACGGTAGTAAATGAAGCAACTATGTTGCAAATGCCCCAGAACACAGATGGTGTTCCCATAACCATTTGCAGTATGGAGGGTGCAGTTTCTCACACTGACATTACAACTCTCTAATGGTGTTTGGATTGCAGTGCTGCTTTGACCCACTTTGAGACAGATCATCTTCCATTTCTAACCCATCTTTATGATATATTATGGATGCACAGCTCGCACTCAATTGTTGTAAGGTATTTGCATTATGTTGCATCATAATAGAGGTTTACCGGCATATGACACATATTCCGTATACATAGTTCTTACCTATTAAGAGCTTGTCCACTTTATGTATCATAAAAAGTTATATGCAGTTCCTTCTGACATTTGTGGTTGTCTGGCATATCCTTGAGGATTGAGGTCACTAATGAAAGACCTTTTATATCTCTGACTTAATACCATTCAGAATATTCATGCCACTGACACAACTGCTATCATATATACTTTCACAACTCATAGGACCACTGTTTATAAGTTGCCCCTAAATGTGTGCCTTTGTACCCACAGAATTTGTGTGTTGGTCCAGCATTCTTGAATTGGGAGGTCGAGAGTTGTGTCCTTGTATAACTCAAAATGTCTTAAACAGCCATATTGTGCTACAACAGTTTTTCATGCTGAACATTTCCATGAAGGTTTGTTTATGTGAGTCACCTTGACATTGACATTCCAACATCTTAATGATTGCAATCATTAAACTGTACACCATCACTCTTCAGTTATTTATTTATAGTTGGTTTCCCTAACAGTAAATCTCCTACAAATTAGCTACCAACCATTTTTTATAAAACCATATGTACTCTTAACTGTATTCTCTTTATTTGTATGTATTGTTTATTTAATTGCTGTTTTGGTTTTTTTCTTTCCTTTTTGTAATACTTGGATGTTATGAGATGTATTGTCTTTGTTTAAGTGTAAGCACTGCTGTGTCTGAACTTATTTATGGCTTACTTTTAATGGCAAAAATATTTATGTATTTATTTAATCATTTAGTAAGCTAGTTGTTACTGGATGAACAAGCTGGCTAAAAGGCCCTTAACAGCCATGATCTGAGTTCAGAAAGGAACAACAGAAACCACCACAAGTAGATGGAGAAGAATGGAGTATGAATGCAGTAAATAACATTCAAATAATATGATTATAATACTTGGTAATCTAGTTGTAGAACTGCATTGATATGTGGACGTAGAAGTATTGCAGTAAGAAGTTTATTAAGAAATACTATCAGCCAGACTCTCTGCAGCATCTGCATTTATTTATTTGTTTGTTTGTTTTAAAGAGCTAGAATAAGTTGTTTCTTTTTATGTACAGTTGTAGATTGTTCAGTAGAAGGGTACAATATTTTTTCTGCTGTTGCAGACTTTAAGGGGGTATTTTAAGTGAGATTATTTGCAAATTATAGTTTCTAAGAGGACAGATAGAGGATTTGATTTTTTTGTTTGGAAGACAGTGGTGACCATTTATGTTGAAACTAGTCTGAAGAGAAATAAGGGCAAGTGAATGGTGTTTTGTACTGTTACATGAAGTCAATCAGCTTTTACTAGAAGAAGATAATAATGTGTTTGGGCTATGAGAGAGTAATAAAGTGCAAGTGGTTACTAGGGAATGACTTTAAGGCAATAGTAACTAGAGCATAATGTAGTTTGGGAGTAATACATTTTTGGGAGTAGTCATCCTTGATTCTTGGGATAACATATTTGTTGCTTTATAGCCGAGTTTCATTTTGTGACAACTTCACTGGTTATAAGTTTAGTATGGTGGTTCACACCATCATTTCTCAGAGATCCTGTCGTGAATTTTACTATGTCTGCTGAATTTGGTTAATTTGTGGTCTAAAATGAGTATGAATGGATGGAGGAGTTGTCCAGTATGATATCTTTTTGGACATCTCAATTACTGCTTTGTGCCATCAGGTATGTCTTCATTGTATAGTACTGCTATGAGTATATAACTTGTCAAACAGCGTCAAGAACAGTTGTCAAAGTAGTGGCCCTTTCAAGAGCTGACTGTGGTTCTGTTTACACTCTGGCGGACTATTCAATCTGTCTGTAGAAAAATAATTTCATTGAGGTTACTTGTAAATACACAGATGTGATATTTTATCTTGTCATTTACTGGAAAGCCGTGGGACAGTTCTGGTTACTGTTTGGACTGCAATGTTTATGGCTAACATGTTACCAGAGTGGGCCTTTTCTTCATGCTTTTTTATGCAGTTGTCATTCCCACTCTTTTTTCCCAGAGTCTCTTAAGATTCAAAATTTCATTTTTTTTTTGGCTTTTTTTTCAAACATTTGTGTCCTGTGTGCCACATTTTCTACTGATGATATTAACATCTGCTTTTGATATAGTTGTGCTGCACTATCTTTGGCCATTGTTCTTGGAAACAAATAAATAATATATATAGAAGTTTCAAAATATTGACTTTCTTATGGTACAGGCCATAAGATCCAAGTTTTGAAACTTCAAACTATTTATATTGAGATTGCTGTACAGCACAGAGTGGTATATTTACCTTTTTCCTCATTGTAGTGTGATTTTAGAGTTGGTATATTTAATTAGTAGGTGGTACAGGGCTGTAGGGGGGCTTGCGTCCCCCTGCAAAAACTTTTTAAAAAAAATTTTATCTAAATTTCAAAGTTTCAAAATTTTGATCTTATAGCCTCGGCCATTAGTAAGTCGACATTTTGAAACTTTGAAATTTAAAAGTAGACTCAGATAGATAGATAGATAGATAGATAGATAGATAGATAGATAGATAGATAGTCTTTATTGCATTTTACAGAAAACTTAAATTTTACTTTATATTTTATAATGCCTTAACTAATTTCTTTTTGCTGTTACTGCTCTTTATACTGTTTGAATGCATTACTCATTATTTTAATATGTTTATTATTGTCATGCAAAGATCTTAGATAAATGCAACAAACATACTTGAAACATATAAGTAAATAAATAGAATCTCTAAATTTTCTAATAAAAAAATAAATCAAGGTAAGGGGCAATCACTGCCGCATTATCACAGCTAACATTAGCTAACAATGTGTTTTGTTTGGGAATTACACTTAATGCACACGCCTGAGGAAGAAAGTGGAAGATAGAAAAGAAGATGTGGGTTAAGGTGAAGAAGGACACAAGAGAGAGATCTTGGGATAAGAAAATCAGAGGTTCATGTGCATTTTTTTTGGCGGGAATAGGCCCTATTTTTATTTTTTTTAAGAATATAAGGAAAGGTAAAGATAGGGAGACGGCGTCACAGCATGTGCACCCACAGAACAAATATCACAGCACATGACATACAAAGGTTGTTGAAAAAAACAGTAAGGACAGGTAAGTTACACAGATGGCACACTAAACAACACAGGCAATGGAAAGTTGACAAACAGGGTAGGGATGA
Organism: Protopterus annectens; assembly: GCF_019279795.1. NCBI lineage: Eukaryota > Metazoa > Chordata > Ceratodontiformes > Protopteridae > Protopterus > Protopterus annectens. The sequence continues at coordinate 227,097,973 of NC_056725.1, read as the reverse complement.
AAAACAAAGCTACCTATGCACTATCATGTTACAAACTGTGTGGCAGTCATACCTGGATGTGTACGAACACTGGTAAATGTATGGTCTAGGCTAATAAAGTAGGATCGCAGTACACATTGGATAAATAAGCACAAATCCATGTAGTTTATCAGCAGTGCAAGTATAAGGCAAGCAAAGTCACAGATGAGCAAATCCAGATCTGAGAATGCAAGACAACTCCAGCAAAGGACAGAACCAAACCTACAACCATGCATGTGAAAAAAGCAAGCAACCAAGCACAGTGCCAAACCACAAGTAGGTATACACAAACCAAGCAAATGTGTAATGAAATGCATATATGTCACACACACATGCTGTGTCAAAGGCAAAACACAGATGCAGGCATTTATGTATGACTATCAGTGACCTAAATGGAACATACATGAAAACAAGGCCAGTACACAGACACCCATTACATGTAAGAATATTTGCAAAAATCTAACACTGCAGCTTAAAAAAACAAATATCAGGTTGTACACATGAATTTCAACAACCTACGCTGGTTAATACACACATATAATGAGAACAAGGATGTATTGCAAGAATTACTCAGCAACTTGTGTGTATATGTCTTACATCTGCAAAATGTCCACACAAATGGCACATTTTTTGCATGTCATTGTCAACAACATAATACATGGCAATGGTCAATAATTGCAAAAAGTCAAACATATCTGCAAAATATAATACCTAAATATGAAGTTGCAAGTCAGGTGGACAACCTGGTCCCACAACAGGGAAAAGCAGAACAACAAGGTAAGGTTACACATTGCAAATGCATGTGTACAGCATACAAAGTGCAGTTGAAGCCAACCCAATATACTTTTAAGCAAATGTTAAATGTATGTTACACAGGCAGAGTGATGGCTGATGTCCAGAGAAATGAGCATATATAAATCACACATACACAGTAATATGCAAACATGTAACATCAACAGCCATAGGTAAGCAAGCTAAGAATTTCAGTCACATGCACATATCCTGCCATGCCAATGCTGAATAAGAAGTCCCAGGTGTATGTCACATGCCCTGCTCATTACTAGGTTAAGGACACTCCTGTGAGTATCATTACAGCATATCAGTTATATGTCAGTGAATGCTTACATGTAAAAGGGACAATTGTGTGTCAGTATGGCTCTGACTATGTGCAGAGACATATACAATCATCAGTTAATGTGTACAACTATTGGCAGAAGGTGTGAACTTATGTGAATAGGGAATGGAAGTGGTAATGTTGCAGAATAAATCATCTTAACAACAGTGTATACATTAATGCTGCATTAGCATTCAATGCAGTCAGAAAAGGAGGACTGTCCATAGCTATGATATACCTGTATATGACCCCACATGGTATCAGCATTACCATCACATGGCACACAATAACACATCATGCCAGTGGGATAGCATGACAACTGTCATCCAAAGCCCATGGGAAATGACATGTGTTTCTGTTGCACATACACAATATGGCAATACACAAATCCAAACCATAGCACAGTGATAGTGCTGAACTATGGACAACATCTGTTGCCTGCCAGTTGTCCTCAGTAAAACATACATTTATAGGGTAATTGTTGCAGCACTAGCTGCAAGTAAATTGTCACAATGTGTGGACAGCTGAATGTAGGAGAAAAGTGTAATTTGTCAGTATTTGTCATGCACACGTTGAAACATACATAAATGTCACATGATGATAACACCTAAGTATGGCAGTTACATGGTATGTATCTACAAGAGTGCATATACAGTCCAATCAATTATATGGCAATTGGCATGTTGGCAGTATAGTGAAATTGGAGCACACAGATAATACTTAAGCTACTGGGAGACCAGGCTGATGACAATGAGCCTCACAAATGATATCCTGGGCTATCTCCCTAAATGAATTGCACATAACCCATGCCATATCCTGGAAGAGGTTCCCCATCCTGTCCTTTATCTGTGTTTGAAGCACATCTGCCACAACTGCCCAGATCTCCTTCCAATAATCATCTCTGTTCTGATCCTGGCATTGTGTCCTCCAGGATGCAGCAGGCATGATAACTTAGGCAGGTGCAGGTCCAGCTTCATCATCATCATCTGAAGACTCCAGCAGCGGTTTGGCATGTGCTCATCATCTGCGCCTGATTGGCAAACATCTAGGGGCCCATGCTCTGTCAAGATGAACAGCAAAACATGACAGAAATGAAAAGCAAATGTCTGTCATGCTGCACATTCCCTTAAAGGTCATAGCTGACCTTAAAATGAAACTGATGTGCACATCTGTAATCTAACATACTTGATTAAAATCCCATCCACTTGTGAGTTCTGCAAATGCAAATATGATACTGAAGGAAGGTGTAGTAGCATACATCAAATGTCTTACTTAAAACACAGTTCAGTTTGAAATGGTGCAAACATTAGCAAGTAGCAGAATTATAATCAGCACTATAAATGCTAGTGAATGGCTCCTAATGCACACACAACACCTTCTCTATGTCACTTTATCTATAGCTATGATAACAGAACATTTCAAGGAGATTGTATTCATCATCAATGTGAGTAGTTCAATCAAGACTCAAGTAGTCATGCATAACACAGCTTACCAGTGGGAATCATGACTTTACCTAACATTTGAATATTGCCCAGCATGTGCAAAGCAAGCACATGTAATGTATCCTGATTTTTGAATGGAATTATGCTCTATACTGCCTCATGCCACATTACCATAACTGAAATTTGACAAAGTAAAAGCTTATAAATGTCAGGATAACATTATTATTGAGGCCATCACTGTTTAATAATGCTGTCTGCCTCAGTAAACTGTTCATGTGAGTGTCTGACAGCATGTTGTTATTCTCTTTTCTTTTTCCCTTGCATGTGTTCCCTGAGCATTTATGTCTGGTGTGAATGTAAATTCTAGTCTATGCATGTAATGAGTCATATAAACAGCCACGAAGTGGCATTGTCAAAATAAGGGCAAAGTGCGATTACAGTATTGTGGAAACTAGGCAAGCCCCATATTGGGGCCCATGGGCGTCCACATAACAGACCACGCACACCATCCAGGGTGTTTACCCACCACGTGTCACATATCATGTGACAAACATTTGAACCAGACAGCATGGCAATTGCCTGGCTGACCCCACATCAATATAATGAATCCAACAGTAACAAATATGTTGTATGTTCAGTCTCCACAGCCTATGACATATGAAAATGCATTATATACTGTACTAAAATATATTGTATGTGTACAAATGTATGCATTATCTAAATAAAAATAGTACTATTTTGGTAGCCTGCAAAATGCAAATATCCTGATGATGCTTGTTGATTATGAAAATAAATGTTTCAAAGAAATGCCTATTTGCACAATATTCACAAACACAGGGTACATGTATGTTATAAATGTTGTAACAAAAAAAAACACAAGTTATTGTAAGTAGATGCAATAATGCAATACCAATATTGAACTGAAGGACATGCCACACAGTCTGCAAACAACAGAGTAAAGACTGACACAACAAACACCCATTGAGTCTATAAATAAGCAGGCTATACACAATAGAGCAGTCACTGGGAAACACATGCATTATAAACAGTACTCAAACTTTGTGTGACAGATGCATAACCCCAGCTGTCATTTAGGTTATGGCCTACATTTTAAAAACTCTTTACAGAAAACATGACTGGATACTAAATGTTATTTTGACATATTTGGATTTCAGTTGCATGATGGGTATTCAAGCAGTCTAAGCAATATCCATGGTAGGCCTGTAAAAAGGCTCAGATGCATTTCATTTAACAAAACAGAAAAATTAACCAACATACTTCTTTGCTTCCACTGCTCCTCAAGGCTGTGTATCCCCTCAATCCATGGGACATATTTCTGGGTTCAGTCTTCATTGCCTGAAGAATTAAATGAGCAACTATGAATGATGTAGTCCTCAAATAACAGGACTATCAGATCAAGTTCTAGAAAATGTACTTCTGAAGAACATCAGATACTCACCATACACATTTTACAATGTTACACACACTGGCTTTTATATCTTTAAATACAGTTGAAGGACACCTCCCTGCCTAGCTAATCCATCTTGACTAACTGGGTGTGTTGTGAAAAGACTTAGGGATATCACACCACCTTGATTATGGAGATGGGTTAATAATATGGATCATGGCTTAGGATTTCAAAAAATAAACATGTCCAAGGCATGTAGGTAAATAGCAAGAATGGATTCATGTCAGCACCGTGGTCACAAACATTAACAGCAATGCAAACTATTCATTCCTCAGACAGTGTGACAGTTAGACAGTGTCATGTATCATAGGTTCATAGGTTCAAACTAGGCTATCTGCCCTAGGGCATTTATAAGCCTAGCCAGAGTGTGTTTGGCTTCCGCCACCCATTTTAAATGAATTTCTGTTAACAGAAAGATGATGTTGCTGTAAACAAGGATGGCGTAAGGTATGGGGGAGGACTATAAAGATATTTTTGGAAAAGTGCGCATCACAAAGCAAATGCATACATCACTGTTTCTCACTATTCTGTGTTTCAACTGTAACTCTGCCTATGTGTCTCCTTCAAAAGATAGGGATGGTCTGGTTGTTGAAGTGAATATAATATTGAATGATGAAACAACACTTGATAGCACTTCTGAAAATAATATCATAGTGCTCAAATCTTTGTCAGATATATAACAGTCTGTAGCAAGCTTTACAAACCCTGAACTTAAAGAGTTATGACCATTATGGATTACAAATATATTTATAGGAATTCGACAAATAACTGAGTTATTCATCCCCATGCACAAAATAAACATTTATATCAATATGCAGTTATGTAGCAAAGAATATCTGACTATGTGTGAAATAAGCCAAGATAAAAATTGTATGTTCCCCTGTGTGGATTTGAACCCACAGCATAGGTATGCTGGTTATTTTCCTTAGAGGCCAAGCTAACAGGCAGCACACATTTATTCTTAACAAACAGTTATTGCTTGTATTCATCAATATTCTTGTAGCTAACAGATGAATATGGAAACTTCCAACACTTATTGGCCACAATAATCTAGAAATAACAGTTATCAACACATAACTGAAAGCATACGTGTAATCAGACAGGTATTCTTCGTGACTTAAAAAAGTAGGACTGTAGTAAGAGGGTTCAATTTATTAGGAGGAATGGAGTAAAGAAGATAGTTTTGAGTTACTATTCAGACATATACTGCTAGAATAGGCAATACTCTCATACTGTAATGGATGAATACAAATGCATAGTGATCAGCGGGTTTGGCGCTATAGGTGTTGGTGATACATGACTATAGTCAATGTAAGAAATTATGTTGTTATATGTTGAAAAACAGATGAACATCTACAATTTTCGCAATTATGTATAATATATTAATCACTGGGAAAAGAACCCATACTTCTATGGAGTGCAGTCACCATATCTTCTTAATTATCTACATGAGTTAATTGTCAGAACAGCTACTTAATGTTTATAAAAGCTATCTATATTTCAGACACAGTTATATCACTAAATTCATTAGGAATGTTTAGGTATATGTAGGATTGTGACACTTCCTGTAAGGATCCACTGGCTGTCTCCACACCTTGAAAAACCTCTGATGAAGCTCCTCCATGTCACTCAAATGCAGGTCATCATAACAGTGTCAAACCTGCACTCCAGTCCAGTAGATCCCAGTATGTTGTCGATGGTCACTTGTAATTCTGTTCCAGTGTTGATCATGTCGAAGTTCTTTGGTCTGGCTCTCATGCAATGCTCCACTCCAGGTTAGATGGCCAGCATCTGTGTGGTCACTTGTTATGTATCCAGGCATTGGTGTTACTTTTTATATGTCGCATTAGTATTGTCACAGTCAGTGTTTTATATAATTTTGCATTGCACAGGAATGCATATAGTTTATGGTGACATACACTGTCTGTCCACATAATCATCTGCATACCTGGGCCCCCATAACAATATTATCATGTGCATATACTGTTTTTCAGATGGCAAACAACAGACTTAAAGATGAAAATTTCTTCCCACAGGAAACTGTCATCATATTAGATGCTCTAAAACAACACGGATGGAGATGCTTGGACATGCAAGGAACACAGTGCAGTGGAATGAATTGTGGGCTGACATCACCAACATGATTAATGCAGTTGGAGGTCACAATAGATCCTGTGAGGCTTGTCGATGATGCTGCTTTGATATGATCCTGGGTGCAGACAACAGGTTATGATGAGATGAGAAACTAAGGGTTGCCATCTGTGATGGACCACCACTGAACTCCTGATGACATCGAAGCATTTCTTGCCTCCATGCATATGGTGAGAGGGGAGCGACACATCCTTGGGAGTGGGATAGAAGTAGGAGTTCCAGGTTGAACATGTATGTCTTGCTTTCCATGACATGGATGACTATATAGTAAATTGCTGCATACTGCTGTTGCATTTATATTCATGTATTGTCATTTTGGATTTACAGCAGCAGAACTGAACCGTGCACATAGATACACACAGCATGATAATGATGAATGTACGTGTAATGGCATGTATTCATACAACTGCAGTACAGACAGAATAGTGCAGCCAACATGCGTAATGCTGTCTGCATTAATTTTCACAGGTCCATCTACCTCTGGGTAACACCATGGAATGCCAGGTAAGTGTCTCCATACATTGTTACTGTGACTGCTACCTTGTTTTGCTTCAGCCTCATGTCATGGCACTGCTGTTTACTGTAATACTGATGTTTCCTTAACATTGTACACTACAGGCACATCCAGTGATGGCCCCAAGTCATGTAGATGCAAGTACAGACAGACCAAATATCTTATCACAACAGGTTCAGAGTTTGCAGCAATATGTAACAGACCTGTGATACATGACATTAATGGCACTGTTTTTCAACACAAGGGCATCTGGCTAACAGGTGCAATGTCCATCACATGAGTATCTGCAGCCCTGTTTCGTGCTGTCAGTATTCTGTTACCTGCTTACATGACTGTGTTGTCTGTCTCTTTTTCTCACTTCTGGATCCGCAGTACAACACACAAACTCACAACAGTGGGTGTCAGTCAGTGCTATGCTATTACCTATCTTTCATACATGCAACTGTGGTTACTCCTGTTGTTGCCCTCAATTAATACTGTGTCCTTCTACCTATTCATAGGACAGACTGCATCATCATCATCATCATCAAGTGCACAAAGACGTGGTATGACTATGTAATACCTACTGTATGTTTGAATGGTCCATGCTGGCAATGATGTGATTAATAATGCTGACTTTGTTTCCCTACAATAGTTGAAGTTCATTCCTCTTCTACCATACCATCTTTCCAGAATGACTTGTCAGGTCTGTGTTATGTTTATATTCATCACATATGTCATGTATGTTGGCTATGAAATCTAATTGTCAACTCCCTCTTATGTAGATTTTGTAACCCATACACAGACAAGACCAGCCCTCATGATAAGTTATTATCTGTAACATATGTGTGTCACATGTCTTTAATAATATCCAGCATGTGATGTAAGCATGTTGCCATGATCTTTATCATCTGTCTCTTGTTTTAGCACATCATGTATCTGTATCCTCTATTAGCCCATGCAGTGATCATGATGTGTCTCAGTATGATAGCATGGTCCCTGACACACAGGACAGCGACATGGTGATGTCCAGACAAAATGGTGACAGTCTTGTGGATGTGGCTGTAGGCTCAGTTCACTTCATAGGCTAACTGCCCTTGTGGGGCATTTTAAGACTAGCCAATTACCCCATGTGAGAATCAAGTCCTGCACCTTGCGTCTTTAAGGTAAGCACCTTAACCATTATGCCAACCTCCCAGTAAGGATAAGAATCAAATCCTGTACTTTGCGTTTTTGAGGTAAGCACCTTAACCATTATACCAACCTGGAAACCAGATGAGACTCAAACCCCGTACCTTCAGTCTAGAAGGTAAGCACCTTAACCATTATGCCAATGCCCAACTTGAGGGAGATATGGAGGGAAACCTGTCCAGCCATTCTGAAAATAAGGGGACATGTGATAGTGGGTAGGATGAGGTCAGTGAACAATAGACTCAAGTTGAGACTAGTGCTGATATTGACAGTACTCCAAAACACATCAATACTGGTCATAGCAGACTGTGTGCATGGGTAGGTGTCAGAGGGTGCCTACATTCTCCTATAGGCAAATGAACATTCCCAGTGATGTCATGGTTCTGATATCCATGGATTTGCCATTGTCACAGACTGTGTTGCACACCAGCTCAGTATGTTGCATGAAGGACATGAGCACTGGCATGGTGAGGTATTGGCATCCCTGATTGCTCAGAATAAAAGTATGTTATCTGTGGCATAGTGAATAGAATCCTTGTCCTGTATAGTACTACAGCAGTGCCATAGTACAAGTAGGGTTCTGCATGCCTTCACTGCTTATTGCCAGATGGGAGAGGAAGGTTCCCTCCAAGCAGAACCATCATTCCCCATCATACAGCAATGTCTATTCTCAAAGGTGCACACATATCTGCTGCTAGCCCATCTGCTGTGGGCCCTGCAATCACAATCAGACAGTCAAGTCACTATCATGCAACCTCCACATGTTGGTGTCACCCCATCAGTCTCTTCTGTGGAGTAACCTGGGCTAAGTGTGTCCATGCATGGTAGGGACAGACCAGACCACATTGGTGCCCTAGTCTGTGTTAGAGTAATGGAGACAATTGATCCACTCTGTCCAGTAGTGTCAGTCTCACCCCATGGTGATGATGATTGTTGTGCAGAACAGTGACAGTAAGTAATCTGTCTGTGTTTGTTGACAAGTCTGATGCCACATGAGTCCAACATTTTCAAACACATATTTATCCAAATTTTACAGTGATATATTGGGCTTGTGATATTGCCAGTTCTGCATTAGGTCCTGCATTGTTTACCTGTTTGCTTTTTATAGTGGACAGATTGAACTGTATTGCACTGATGTGTGCCCTTTATTGTGTGCCATACACTGAAATAACAATCTGAGTTTGTATGCATACCTGTGTCATTTATGACTTGATTTGATAATCTCTGTTGTGACAAATTTGCATATGTTAATATTGCAATATATTATGATGATGGTGTTATGTCTGATGCTTGGTGTGTACATCTACTGGATAATTGCCATTAGATGCAATCTATGCTGCTGCAGTGTGGGCAACATCTGAACATTAGTGCTTAACCGGTGTACTCATATACGTATGGCTTGTCATGGCTCAAAGTTGTGGCTCAGATACTGCCATTTTGCCTGGGCCTGCACTTATGGTCACACCCTGTGTTGCCTATGCCTGTGTCTTCTGCCCCATATGTCCTCCTTCTCCTCCTGTGATACCTGTGGGATGTCATCTTCAGACATCTAGGGTTCTTGTGGTAGTTTCACTCACACCTGCAGCTGGTAGACCGCCATTTGCTCTAGTTATCATTTATGCAGCATGGCACACACTGTTATCATTTGTGCTGCCTTCTCAAGTATGTATTGCAGTGCATCCCTGGATGTGTCCAGGCATCAGAACCTAGTTTTCAGTACAACTAGCACACACTCTAAGGTGTTTCTGGCTTTTGTGTGCACTGTATTGTAGGCCTCCTCTGGAGGGTTGGATGGTTTACAGTACAGGGTCATTAGTCAGTGCTCAAGTGGATAACCGCAGTCATCTGTTGTGGGGAGTAAACACACATTTGATCAGCATGGATATTGCTGGGAAAGGTATCCTTAGCTTACATCCTGGCTGTGCTCCTGTACTTACCTATTAGTAATCCCTTGGGTACACGGCCGGCCTTAGGCATAGGTGAACTAGGCGACCGCCTAGGGCGCTGTGCAGGACCGCCTTGTAAAGGGCGCAATTTGTGCTTATTTATTTTAATGAATTTACTCTTCTTAGTATGCAAACGCATAATAAGAAAGTAAATTAATTAAAATAAATAAGCCATGGGCGCCGGAATCATAGGGAGGACGGGAAGTGAGCGCCCCTCACACTTTTATACCAGCTGCAGTTTGGCCAGGACTTTAAGAATTAACAAAAAAAAAAAACTACACGGTAGTGGAGTCTTCTCCTTTAAGGAGGAACATGCATGCATCACATCCATGTACGCAGACGTAGATGTAAACAAGCGGAAATTAAACAAGCAGAAGAGTTAACGCCATGTGTACGCATGTGGCAATTATATTAAAAAGAAGGTAAGTGTATGTGTGTGTCTGTGTAGTTTACACTGGGCTTCTGTGCATGAGAGAAAGTTTGTGTGTGTGTGTGTGTTTCTGAATTTGTGTGTTTGGAAATAGCAGCTATTCTCTCTCACTGTGCACTTCAGTCTCCACCCCCCCACCCCAGATGCTGCTGGCACTTTTGCAAGTTGTTGTTGTTTTCGGCTTTTCCAAGTCATTGCTTAGCTCTCAACAAAAATCAAAAGCTGGAAATGTTGCATCATGTGAAACCCTTCCTCAACGGCCACTGGTTAGTCATTACAGCCAAAACCTATTTACTAGCATTCTAACAAATTTCCCAGAGACCTTAGTCTCAAAATTAGAACAGCTATAGGACTAGATTTCCAGATTTGGAAATAATCTTCCTATTCACCTGGCAGTATCTCCTTTTGGAAGCTATCATGGTGAACAGTCATTTGACACATCACCACAATTTCAAACCTCAAACAGCCTATAATATCTGCAAATTGGTATCCCACCTTACAGTTCTTAATGCAATGGAACACGCCTTCTCCATCTAATCAAACTTACAGCATTTGGTAAAGTCCTTTTGTTTAATAAACCAATATTGCCACTCTATATTCTACAGAGTGCTGTCCAAATACTGGCACAATCCACTTACACAACAAAGCACACTAATTCCAATAATCAGTTAAAAGACTTTAATGACATTCCTTGCATAATCATGGAAATGTAACAATGCAACTGTTTTCAGTTAGGTTCTCTACTTCCTTAACCTCTGTTACTGAGCACCACCGGGCGTTTGGAAATGTGGAGATCACTCTTTTGCTTACCGAGACCTGCATCTTTTGGATCTGATATTGGAAGCTGGTTGAGAGGTATGGAGAAATTTCAACATGTTTTATATGTTAGGTGGGAGGAGAGGCATATAAACTCCATGCAGGTAGCAGAAATGTATGGCAGTATTTTGTTAATTTCTCATAAGAGTAAACATTACAGTCTTTCTTCATGGAATGCTGCAGGTGAAAAACTGGCTGTGATTTAAGATTTCCTTTTTTGATGAATCTTACAGTGAGTGGGGTACTGTATTACTGAAGATCAGAGCTCTCAACCTATTATTTGCCCCCCCCCCACACCCACCCACACACACACACACACACACACACTTTACCCCTCCCCACAGCTATCACTTTTTTCTTACAGCTAACAACCCTGGTCAGTTTCCTTCTCCCCAAAGCCCATGTATCCATTGATAGAGTGCTGAGACATAGATCTCCATTGTCCATAACGTTGTATAGTTCCCAGATTTTGCCTTACATTTTTGTCTTGTCCATCTAAAATATTTGATCTGATAGATCACTGAGGTGAAATGTCAGTCAATAATGCATTTGATTTTCAGCCTTCATTTCCTTCAGAAAATGCATGCTAAGACAAATGCTGTTATTCTAGCAACTTTCTAAGTCTATAAGAGCCATATTGATAATCTGACCCTGTTTGGGGGCCTTTGACCCCCCCCCCCCCACATTTTTTAGGCTTCGTTCAGATTTCTTGTGCTAAGAGGTTGAGAGTTATGGAGGCATGGTATGTAATGTCCTAGTTGCCGATTTACTTGTTGCATTTTAAGAGGGGATATGGGTTTTGCATTCCTTAGTGGGCCGTCCTTTGTTTAATATGCCTAGTAACTATGAACTTGCCTGTTTCTCATTCATTCTCTATTGCAATATTATCAGTGTACCATTTTTTCTTTAATGCAATGTAGACAATTAATTCTTCAAGGGCAGCATGCACAGAATTTGTAGATGGAACAGTGGAATGTAAAGTTCTTTGCCAGTAATAGCATCTTCATTAGTTAAAAATCACTTTAATGTAGAATTATTCAGATGATGTTTACTTCTGCAGAGATTGTGCTTATTGACTGATACTGTTTGAGGGACTTTTATGGTTAAAATGTTCTGAAAAGGGCAAGTTTGTCATTATTGGGTCATACATTTTGTTTCATTACTTACTGGAAAAATGTTCAGTACTACAAATTTAGCACACTGTAGCAAGTGTAAATGTTTTCAGTGTGCAACTAGCTGTTTTTTGTTTATCAAATGGCACACTGTGTTGTAGAATGTGAAAGCAGTGTTAGTAGCATAATTGCCTTTGGTGCAGAAGGCTGTGGATTCCACTCCCACACCATGTAGATGGACTGCTGCTATGCAGTGCCTATATGATTGTTGATTGTTTGGTGCATTATAAGGGGTATAGGGGTTCTACACTCCTGAATATGGTCTTTTGTATGAGATACCTAGTGACTGTGATCTTGTTAATTTCCTATTGCAATATTTCTAACTTACCAATTTTTTTATGCAATATAGGCAATTAATTTTTCAAGGGCAGCAGGCACTGAATTTGTAGATAACACTGATATGTAAAGTTAAGTTGTTTGCCAGTAGCAACCTCTTCATTAGTTACAGATTTCTTTAATGTGGAATTCAGATGATTTTACTTCTGTAGAGATTGTGTGTGTGGAGTAATATTGGTGGATTGTAATGATAGAAGTCTTGAGTGGCCCTTTATGGTTGAAATTTTCTGAAATGCATTGTGTTTGGTTCATAAATTTTGTTTCATTGCTTATTAAAAGAATGTTTAAAACTACAAATTTAAAACATATTCTAACAAGTGGTGCTGTATTATACAAGGAATATAATTCAATACAATCAGGAAAGTGAATTAATGAATAAATACATGGTATGCATGGCCCTAAAAAAATATGTGCAAGCAGTCTGTTTTGAAAACAGCCCAAAGGTAAAATTAATTCTCCACCAACCAGATGCAGTTCTATGAATGTGAGTTTTCATGCTTTAAATGAATGTTAAGTTTTGCCATTTCAATGAATGAGTTTCAAGGGCAGACAAGTTTACTGCTCATGCTAAGTCTATTTTCATTGTGAGACTGTATTGTTTGTTTAGCAAATGGCTATCTGTGTTTGTGCTACTTTATTTTAATATCTGTAATCATTGTAGAAGCAAATAATAGAACATACTCGTGGTAACTGGTGAGATAACCAAATAATGTAACACTGGAATGGCTGGGGGGGGGGGGCTGCTGCAGGAGGGGCTGCTCTGGGGTGGCGGTCTATTACCCTTCCTAGAACCCTATTTGACCATGATCTGGCTCTGGTATTTCAAGTAGAAAATACATATGCAAAGGTAGTTGCAGTTTAACTACATTACAAGGTATCTTTTTCTTCCATTGCATTTAAATAATTTAAGGAAATGACTAGAGTGGCTTTCTTAGGGAATGACCCAGTGAATATGGCTCAAATAGGGGTGTTTCATGAGTGTGGTATAAGTGTAGCTTAAGGGGCACCGGAGCACTACTTTGCCTAGGGCGCCATTTTGGCTAAGGCCGGCCCTGCTTGGGTACTTTCCCTTGCTGGAATGCAGCCCTCTGTCCACTTTTGCTCTATATGGCAACATCACAGACACTTCCATGGTGTGTTGCCATGGTGTTTCTGGTGCTTGAGATGCTGCCATCTGCTGCACATACAGCCTGGCAGTTCAAGGATGACCACCCCTTTCTGTTTATGTATGTTTATATATCAGTCTGCTTCAGTTTGTGCTGGTGTCTTTGTAGGTATGAGTACATTGAGAAGTTTGAAATGCTGTAAAACTGGTGCATTACAGTTCTCCTCTCCATATGGGTGGATGGAAATTGAATGTAGTCATCCACATTGCTGCCAGGAATTTTTCCAGGATGCAACTGGCATCTGTCTGTGAAATTCCTCCATCATCCCCCATGTATATCTGGAATGCCCCAGATGCAAATACATCCAGGCTGTGACAAACTTTGATTTCAAGGTGGTTGGGGTTTCCTTGCATGGTCTGCACAGATATATGTGGGGCACACATGTTTCAGACAGCCTGCAATCTGCATATCACATTAAATATCAGAATAAGAGAAAGAAATATACATTGATTGAGTACTCTGTACGTTTCAAACCCTGATGTGAACTAGCATGTGTATTCAAGTCAACAAAGTTATTGAAATTTCCCTACCCACACTGAAGGGGCTACAGGCATCCAAAAAAAGCTTGTCTTGAAAATATAACCCAATTCAACATTAGTACAGCACAAAGTAGAAAGTGTTTTCCTGAGCATGTCTTCATCAGGTGTTTTAGAAACCCTGAAAGCCTGATGTTTGTTTCCCAGTGAGTTCCAAATACTACCTGTGATGCTAGAAATTAAAATGTGTGGACATATATCATATACATTTTTCTCAAGTTTAAAGAATTTTGTTCAAGTTTAAACTCAAATTGCAATATGTTATTTAACTATAATACAGAATTTAATATTGAGGATATACCTGCAGGTAGCTGGGATGAGATCCTTCGAGTGCCAATTGCCCAAAACATGAGATACAATGCAACACAAAGTGAATCATTCTTTTCCATGTAAAAACACTACCTGTATGATTTTTGTGACGTCACCTTTTTTTTTTTGAGATTTCTCCTTTCTCTGAGTTGGTACAATTGTAAAGTTGGTATATATAAGTTCAAAGGGGTGTGGGATGCTTGCACCTTTCATAAGGGGGGAGGGCAGGTTGATTTTTCATCCTTCTATGTTTTGGGCTTTGGCTTTTGGTATTTTCATTTCTTGGCATCTGATGTCCAGGATTCCTTAGTAATGAGCTTATAACACTCAATGTGCTATGTGCTGTGCGCCCAAATATCAATGCTAGGCTGCACTGCTAGACCTTACAGTGGCACAGATGATGATTACAATACAATTTAATTCACACAGGCTTCCTGCAAAAGGTGAATGTTGGAATGCTATATATCACTTTTATCATGCAAACCTAGAAGTGACAGAGAGTCATGCATTCAGTGTCATAGTTTGATTTAAGGGATGGGAGATTAAACTGAACACCTGCTTTCATTTTGCAGAATTTTGATCTAAATGCTCTATTCTGCTCATTCAGAGTAAAAACATTGAATCTATAAGTGGATGGGGAATAGAAAATTTATACCAGGCCTGGCATCCATGTCTTTTATGTACAGAGGTAACCTGGCCCTCAATGTCCTATTTGGATGCAGGACATCATTACTCTTTCAGTTAAACTTGGCTAGGCTTAGAAAGGGCCTCTGGGGTATTAGTCTAGTAACAGTTTATGAAACTATAAATCTATGTACCAGAATAAAAATGTTCAAATGATAAATATTGCTACTCTTGTATACTTTTGAAATGATAAATCAGAATTACATTTATTAGCCAAGTATGCACGCATACAAAGAATTTGACTCTGGTTTCAGTAACTCTCCAAGTATGATTTACATAAACGACATACATACAACTATTAAGAACAAGACAATGACATAAATGCAACTATTAAGAACAAGACAAAAAAGTAAAAAAAAATATATATATATATATATATATATATTTATATATATATATATATATATATATGTATACATATGCATATAGATATACATATACATATGCATATACATACAAGGCGCAAAGTGCAACTAAGTGCAAGAAATACCGAAATGCTGAAATGAAAACAAAAACAGTTTTCATGTTTTGAATGTGATTTTAATGCATATGCCAACATATTAATAAAGATGTTATACAAAAAAGATGTATATTTGACGTGCTAATTCTCAGGCTAATTACCCTTAGCTGTGCAGATGTGAATGCCATTAAAAAAGCGCTTCCTTGCAATGTTCACATATTAGTGAAAATAGGAATACAGGTCGTTTTGAGATTTCAAACTGTAGTCAGTACAATCAATCAAAGTGTTACACTGGCTACCAGGAAAAAAGATCACATGAAATTTTCTGGGGTAAATGTTTAGCCCATGTGGTCTTGTTTTCAATTAGCCAAATTAAGGATTTATATTATAGATCATTGTAGCAGCACATTTTTTGGAAGTTACTAGTCTTTCATATTTTTGACACACATCTCTCAGAAGCCCTCTACATTTTTGTCATGTTAAAACTCACTGTTATTTTCAAACCTTTTAGGGTATCAGAACCAGTCTCAGATTGTAATGTTCAGCATATCGTATGAGTGTATTTATGGAGATGTATATTTACAGATTGATATCTTACATCATATTGAAAACACTTTGCTACAGAGATTTGGCTCCCTTTTTCACTTTCAATAAAATCACTAAAAATGCTCAGTTATAGTCATATTTGCCTGGCATACTAGGAAAAGGTCCAGTATTTAAAAGGAAATGTTTTCTTAACACTATCTTCAAAATGTATAACACTGGCAGTCTGTGCTGGTGATCCAAGTGATATTATTTTATACTGATGTTGTTCTGTATTGTTTATCTGTTACGACAAATGATTTCTCGGATTTTTCACCTAAGCAGACTGCTTCTGTCTACTGCATGGCATGCAGTGTAAGCTTTACTTATTTAGTTATTTATTTAGAACATTTTATTAATTCGTAACTCACAATAACAATTGCAACAACAAGAAATCAATTAACTTTAATGATGTCATGGCAGTGCCAATAATAAGGCGAGTTTAATAAAAGACATATAGGTAGTGATAAACTGATAGGAGTGCCGTGTGTCAAACAGGGTAAAAATAACATAACTCTAGAAAGAACAGTACTAATTATATACATTAGTGCATCGAATGGTCGGAGAGTAATGAGAACACTGTATTGCAAGTACTAAACAAGTTAATTCCTAAAGATTTTCTAATAATAAACAAGTATCACATGCTAAGAAGTAAATAACATCTGCCAGAAGTAAAACTGATTAAATATATTGGAAATAATAATCATTTGTTCTTGTACTGTCTAACCTTCATCTGATAGTGGAGAGCACTGTATATCTTCCATAGGTTGATCAGGGAGGTATGGTGTTACTGACAGACTTCACACAAGATGATGTTTTTGGATTCCCTGCAGATCTATAAGTGTGACTTATGAAAGACATACCCTTGCGTTTGAACCAACTATGCAGATTTTTTGTTGAGAGGCTAATCGGAGTTTTCCAAACCGAATGAATGGGCCTTTGTCACTGTTGAGAACTGATATTGCCAAATCTGTCCTTCTGTGTTCAATAAACCTTGCTCATGGGTGATGCCTATCCATAACATGTCCTTTGCACACAGTAACTTTAATTTTTATATATTAATCTAAATAACTACAAAAGACCAAATATTAAAATCTTGTTGGCAGTCCCAGAACTTAGACATCATATTACGGTTAAGGGAATCCCAAGCCTTATGGGTAATAACAGCCTGCTCATTAGACACACACTTGCAGCTAAGTCCCATGTATGTTTTTTTTTTCATACACATAGAGGATTTTATGAAATTGTCTCATGTCCTTTAAGAGTGCATCAGCAAGACATTTGGGATTTTACCTTCAATATCCAAAAGCCATGAGTTAACTGATATGCTTGTTTTTTTCTCCTGATGGGGATATTAGACTAGAACCGGAAAGAATGTAAGTCAGAGGCTTTGTAATTGCCTGTATGCAATCTTTCAGTGTAAACCTGAGGATCCATGTGTGGGTTATCTTTTTTCTAGAAACCGACTGTATTTTTTATGAAGACTTCTTCCTGTTTTATCTGACAGGAATCTTTCTGCCTAGTGATAATTATTTCATGTCTGGGAAGTATCAGGCAAAAACTAAGACACAAGCACTATGCACTTTTTTTTTTCCTTAGTAACTTCTTGGTGTCAAATGATTGAGGGGGTGTGGTAGTAAACAAAAGGATTTACTGTTGAGATAAATTGCAGCACTTCAGAGGTCATGTTTCCTTTCAAGACAAAGTTGAACTGCTGTGAAGTAGAAACCTCAACTGGAGGATTTGTAAGATTCTCGGGATCTTGTCCATGAGTTCAAATGGAAAGGCTAGCAGCTTGCAGAACAGATGGGTACAGTGATAGCAGTAACTAGAGCTGCTGATCTCAGAATTAATATAATTTTAGCATAACAAAATTATTAAGAGATAATAGATAAGATCTGAGTCTTTGTTATGTTTTGCCCAATAATATAAAGATACATAGTTACGGATTGGATTCTTTATGTAATTGTAGTAAATGATTTGAAGTTCATTTGATATAAAGTTTAATTTGAACATAACAGGTTCATAGGCTCAAATGTAAGTACTAGGTTTTCTGCCCTTATGGGCCATTTTAAACCTAGCCAATTTCCCTTTTAGTGCTTGAATTAACCTATCCTATTTGGTGTTAGATTGGTCTTACCCATCACATGGTCAATAATTAAGTGTTACATCTAGTGAGAATAACTGGGATCATACCACAGATAATGTGAGGGGACCCATGCATGGAATAAAGTATCTAGGAGCTGCCTCTGTCCATTAGTAGTACAGCAGGCAGTCCTGGTAATTTTTCTATTTCACATTCATAGATTCAAGTTGCTCTTGAATATGGCCAGTGATGACTTTTGTTTTACATGAAAGGGAAGTCTGTTCCAGAGCAGTAGTATCCTCTGTGAGATAAATCTGGCCCTCTAAACCATTCTGCTGATTTTGTAGCAGAGGTTTGGTTACCTAGACTGAATATTTCTGATGCCATTTGACTTGCTGATATGCAATAAATCCATCAGTATTGGGTCATAGGATACCTTGTATGCCAGACACAGTTCATCTCTTAGAAGTCTGTAGGATACCAAGTATAATGGCAGGGCTTTGAATCGGCCCATGTAGGACATATTGCTTAGGTCTTGTATCCATTTAGCAAGATATCTCTGTGGGCATTCCAATTGTTGCATGTATCTGGACAGATATATGCCAAAGGGGGCATTTTACTCAATGACTGGCCTTATGAGGACAAGTAAAGAGGAACAATGACATTCCTAAAGCTAGATACAATCCCTTTGTTTATAAGATGTGTAATATAGAAAGACTTTCTTTTGATAATGGACACGCGTTGGTCAAAAGTTAGGTCACTCTCTACACAAGTTCTCTAATCCTGAATAAGTGGTTCAACTCTTAGGAGTGTAATTTCACTCTGATAGTTCCCTGGACTAGATGACTTCTCAAAGGCTATGATAATGTATTTTTTGGCATTTAGTTTCAGTCCATGATTTTGGCACCAGTTATTTAGGTTCATAGGTAAGTACTAGGCTAGCTGTCCTTGCAGGCTATTTTAAGACTAGCCACAACCAAACTCTGTACCTTGTGTCTTTAAGGTAAGCACCTTAATCATTATGTCAACTTCCCAGCTTCCCATTTATTTGGGACAAACCTTCCTGCAGAATAGCTAAGTCATTTGGGGATTCAATGGCTGCTCCTAGCTTGCGGTCATTAGCAAACTTAGTCAGCCACAGCCCTTAGGTGTTGGCTTTTATTTTAGAGAAGTAGATGCCAAACATAATAAGTTCTAGCACAGAATCTTGGGAGACTCTACTGGGGACTGTTTTTATTTTGTGGAGGTAACGTCCTCTAGTTTAATTTCCTGCATCCTATCTGTAACCCTGCTGGCAATCCATTAGGTGACATGGGGATTTATTTGCAGTTTATTTAGCTTTTCTACTATGCCTGAGTGGGAGATTGTGTCAAAATCTTTGACCAGGTTGAAATATGTGGTGTGTACTGTTTTACCTTCATCCATTGCTTTGTTAACCTTTTCAAATAATTCCACTAGGTTAAGTAAGCATGACCTACTCGTTACAAATTCAAACTGAGACAAGTCCAATGTTTGGCGGTTCCTTATGGCCTTATTGATTAGTTCTGTGATAAGTCTTTCCATGGCTTTGCATATAAAGCTAGTCAGACTTATTGGTCTGTAATTGCCTTGGTTGGTGGAAGGTCCTCTCTTATGCAGGGGGATGACTGTAGCTGTTCTCCGTTCACTTGGTATAAACCAGTATGGAGGCTGAGGTTGAAAAATGTTACTAGGGGAGTGACTAAATCATGATTTGTGCTATTTAAGTTGCCTCCAGGAATAGTGTCAGACCATATTAATGCAGTATTTTTAGCTTCTGATAACGCATTTATTAACTGGTCTTGTGTGATATTTGGATGCAAACCAGTTTCAGATATATCTTGAGGGACAAATGGAGGGAAGAGAGGGATAAAGTTAAAGCTGAATTTATCCAACAGTAGGTTGGCTATATCTTTAGCCTCAATGTAGGTAACATCATTCACAATCAGTTTATTGCTGCGTTGTATTCTTTAGATTATGAATATATTTATGAAAGGCCTTGTGATTGTATTTGGCTTGGGTAGCTATTTTATCCTCAAACTCAGTTTGGTGGATTTATTAAGCTCCTGAGGTGTTTGTTTATTTCAGTGACAAGTGCTCTAGCATTCTGGGAACTAATCTTCCTACTTTTGGCCAAAGTTCTCTTCCTTTTATTGTAAAGCTAGGCCATATTATGGTACCACCATGTGGATTTGTTTCTGGGGTTTACCCTGCACTTGTTCCTATGTGGTTACAGCTGCATCTGTGTAGCTGATTACAGACTGGTGTAGTTTGGTGGTATACATTTCTATGTTTTCAACTGAGTTTTTGGGTTTAGTGATGACTGGAAGCTTGCCAATGTATCAATTAGCAGTAGGAAGTTTGTCTTGGAGAACTTTCTAATGATAGCTTGGGTGGAAGGGATCTCTGATTTCAGTTTTATTTATTTGCAAGTAGGCTGATCCATTGACCCTTTCAGCCATGACCTGAAAGTTTATGAGTTTATTTAAAAGTGTTTTATATATGGTAGTTAAGATGAGGTATGCATATAGCTGGCCTGAAAATAAAAAAGTTTGACCTGTCTGTAGTTGAGCATGTGCCATTAGGCATGGCCTGATATTTTATAGCATGTGAAGTATATGACTGGATTTAGCCACTGCATAGTTGATGTATAGATCAAATATGGGGTTGTGATCTATGGTTATCCTTAGTAGCTTGTATTAGTTTACTTGTTTTCTGTTCAAGAATTTTTTTTTTTGTTGATGATGATTATGTCAGGTCTACTTTTTGTAGAGTGGATTAGGGGTTGGGAGCATTATTATTTTTTTTCTGGAATTCAGTATTAGGTATGACTTTAAGAAACATTCTTCTAATTTGAAAGCATGTTGTGCCCTTCCTTGAAACTGTTCAAGGGAGACAGCAGGGCATATCAAGTCATCTGCTTATTTTATAAGGGCACAGTTTTCAACTATTCCGTGGGTGGTACAAAAGATGGAACCTTGGTGGACTCATACTGTAATGGGAATGAATGCTGAGTAAGTTATTTTTGGTTTACTGGTTGACATCTGCCAGGTAGACAATGTTTAAACCAATTAAGTCTCACTGGGCAAGCTTGCTGATAGGGAGTTTGTAGGTGACTATATCAAAAGTTTTTTACAGTTCTAAAAAAAATGAAGGACAGTTCACTTAGAATAGTATTTATAACATTTAAAATGGATATGATAACCTTGTCTGTATGCTGTCTATGATAAAATCCCATGCTGTGTGGTGATACATTTTTCAAGTGTTTTGAAAGGGGTAATAATATTGCTTTTGCTCTAAAGTTTACGATGTTGTGTTACAGGGATGATGTCAGATTGCTTCCATAGTTTGGTACATATAGTAAGTACATCTATAGATCTATTTAAAAGTATTACTAATGCACAGACTATGGCATAGGTGGCTATTCTAAGATATTCAGATAGTATGTGATCAGGGGGATGGGGTGGGCTTTATTTTCTCCAGGAGTTTTCTGATTAGGTATTTTGGTCTAGAGAGACAAGATGTATGGCGAAATAACTGTGGTTTATAGTGAAATAACCATGGCTTATTTCAGTATTGTTGCAAGTCACTGCTATATTATATAAGGTAACTGGTGGTCAGAATGACATGAATTTATTTTATAAGCACTGTTGTAGTTTATCTCCGGTGGTAGTGAGGCTAGTTGTGTATTTTTACCTAATTTACTTAATCTATTGATGATGTTCAAATAGTCATTAGGATTATTAATATTAGGAAATTGTTTCAAGTGTTAAACTGCTTCAATAAGCTGGCATAGTTTACTGATGCTCTCGGGTTTCCCAGGCTTTGTCTCTCTGAGTCATTATTTGCTTTATTTATGTGCTTAGCTATGTGTCTGGAAGCTTCTAATTTTCTTTTTAAGAGAATGGGTCCTCAGATATCAAAAGGCCTAGGAAGTTTTGGTTGAAATAATCAACTACTTCAAATAGAGGAAGGATAGAATACAATACTGCACATGACATCTGTGAAGTGTTTCTTAGACCTGGTGCAGTGAAAAGTAGTTTTTTTCAATGATGAACATTTTTGCTCAAATTATTTAGGCAGGGTGGTGGTCGCTAACAGTCTGAGAGTATACCAGCCGAATAGGTATAGTTCTTGTTATTTGTATCGATTAAAGAATGTTACTAGTTATAGACAGTTTATCAGCTGTGATACATTCTGCTGTTGGTTGTGTCAGTTTGGAGAGGTTGATGGATGGTAGTGCTGCATTTGGTGAGTCTTGAGTAGAAGACTTAGAACAGTTAGTGTCAATATCTCTGAAGATTATTATAGCTTATTTTATAACTGATTTTGCCCAGGACAGCATATCTACTAGTGCGGCTATATTTGTAATGGTTTTTGGTAGGGTGAAACTTGTTGCTATCCGCAGAAGTTGGTAAGTATTATGTTTTAGAGGTGATAAGACTAGTTCTGAGTTGTTGAAAAATTGCCTTATACAGCAAAACCTGTTTCTACTAGGTTGTTGTACAATAATGTTGTGATTTGTTGTAATATTTGTGATATTCAGTCCATTCTAAACATGCAATAGCCAGGAGGGAGTATTTGTTCATCAGATATATTAACTATAAGCCACATGTTTATGATTGTTATGATGTCTGGCTTATACAATTTGGTCTAGTCATGCAATTGCTCTGTGTTATTACAGCGACATCTAACATTTAAGTTTTATATTTTCAGACATTTAAGAACTATTGTTATGTATATTTTATTGTAACGGGTGGGTCCTGGCTTTGATTTTTCCATAGGGTATGAAGTATAGGAGTACAGCTTGATTTTGATCATTGTGGTTTGATGAAGGACTTGATTTTCAGTGGATACTTGCAATGAAATGGAGTTGATGTTATAAATTGAGAGCTATGATTTATTTTCTGTGAAAAAGGTGAATTGTTACTATTGTGTTGACTGTTGCCGTGAGGTTCAGAATAGTGACAATATTGGAATGGCGTCTGATAGCTATATAAACTTTGTTGCACATTTGGGGTTAAGAAAAATATACACAGTATACACAGATCCAGGTGAATCACCAAAACACGAGCAGGATACAAAGTCCACCAGCAAAAACTTTTATTTAGCGCTTTCATCTCCTTATAACAAATGACTTCTTCAAAACAATAGTTTTAGAATAGTGACAATATTGGAATGGCGTCTGATAGCTATATAAACTTTGTTGCACATTTGGGGTTAAGAAAAATATACACAGTATACACAGATCCAGGTGAATCACCAAAACACGAGCAGGATACAAAGTCCACCAGCAAAAACTTTTATTTAGCGCTTTCATCTCCTTATAACAAATGACTTCTTCAAAACAATTTCAAAATCCAAGAAAGTAATATAAATAGTAAAAACAAAAAAAAACACATGACATATCATACCCAATATAAAACCAACACTAATTTAAAAATTACTCAATTATTCAAATGAATACCAAACCTTAAAAGGACCCCCGAAAGCCTCATCCTTCTCTAAGTTGCATAGGAATGTCGTTTTAGGTAACTACCTATGCTAACACTTTCATTAAAACCTAGTAGCATATGAGCATTTAGCTGTATTTAACAACAAAGTTCTTTAAATTCCAATAAATTGTCCCATGGGCCCCACTGCAAATCTTTTTTTAGATCTTCCGAAACTACAGATTTAAAATTATGTGTTGGAAAATTCTCAAGATGTTTATATAAAGCATTGTTTATGCTTTTGTTTCTTATATCTCTAATGTGTTCATATATTCTCTCCCTGAATTTTCTTTTTTCTTTCCTATATAAAAACCACTACAATGACAACATAAAGCAGCGTAAACTACCCCTAGAGAATTACAGTTATAATTTCCATTAGGTCGTACAGTAATTTGATTAATTCTTATTTTGTCAGTATTCATGATGTAAATACACTGTGAACAGTGTCCACCAGCAAAAACTTTTATTTAGTGCTTTCATCTGCTTATAACAAATGACTTCTTCAGAACAATTTCAAAATCCAAGAAAGTAATATAAATAGTAAAAACAAAAAAACACATGACATATCATCTCCTATATAAAACCAACACTAATTAAAAAATTACTCAATTTCAGATGAATACTGAACCTTAAAAGGCCTTCCCCCCAAAGCCTCATCCTTCTCTAAATTGCATAGCAATGTAGTTTTAAGTAATTGCCTATACTAACATTTTCATTTAAAATGCTGGTGGACTTTGTATCCTGTTCGTGTTTTGGGGATTCACCTTGATCTGTGTATACTGTGTTGGTTTGTTGGTTCTTAGTTTTTTGGAGGTCTGTTGCCTCAGTTTCCAGGATGGATTCAACTTCATGGACCGTGGTTTTGGGGGATGCCCCTGTTGAAAATATTGGGCTGCTCACTCAGCTTATCCAGCAATTATCACAGCAAGTAATGGGTTCCAGTCAACATCGAGGGACCATTTGTTCTGGCATTTCACAAGAAGATACTATTCCCCCTAGATGGCAGGAACCCACCCAAGAAGTCTGCACATACTGGTAATACACATTCATCTTTGTAATTCTGTGCCACATAACAATTTTGCAACTGAGTTTAATATAGGGACTTGACGTTTCATTTAAGCCCTAATTCTGAAACTCGGACATTTAAACCAGTCACTTAACTTGTTTGAGAAGAAACTTTTAAAATGCGAAAAATTACAGCTCAAAAATACTTATTTTATTGAGAATATTAAAGCTAAATGATTGCCAAAAGGCCTCAGAAACTAGAAATACCCCAATGGATTATTTTCAGAATATGCCTTACATCATGAACTGTTAGACCTCTTTGATAGACAAGGATGTGAATTGATGGAGGTCTTAGTAAAACATAATTTATCAGCATATATATTAGTGCATTGCATCGTAAACTGATCAAGCTTGAAAAAATACTTCAAAATGATTTACTTTTTTCCAGTTCCTTTCAGAACTACAAAGATGTGTATGACAGAGTGGACAAAATCACAGGGGATGTTAAATCCTGTAAGGAGAAAAATTTTGAAAGGGACTGCAAAGCATACTTACCTGGAACAGCCTATTCGAAACCTCCTCTAACCAACTTGAACCACCCCTCAGAGTCCGAGCCTATTAGGGGAGGTACAGTTAGTGATGATGAAACCAGTCACTCACCATGTAACCAGACCCCTTTGGGGGCGGGAACCATTGAGATATTTGGAATGGATTCAGAATCAGGCCTGCAATGTCCAACAGAGACAACAGAGGAATTACAGGGCTGGAGGGCCGTACAACCAGCCTCAATGGCAAAGGAGGAGGCAACAAATGAGGTGGAATTGATTTCTTTTGATTTTGAACCTGTAGGGGAAATTTCTGAGGACACTATCTTGAACTATCCAATCTGCATTTTAAATACTAAAGGTGACTTTTGTGTTTACAACTTTTCTGCACAAAATTTTGATTCTAATATTGCTGAATTATTTAGTAAAGGATTTTCTTTTGTTCCTGTTACATTTTCTAGTATTGTGGATTTAGTTTTGGACCTGAAATTGTTGGTTAGAAATTTAAATTTTAAATTATCGTTCAATAATGTGATTCGTAATGATCCTTATATGCCTCCAAGGAGAAAAAGCACATTTAATCCCCCCTTACCACACTGTTTATTACTGTTTGAAAAAAATGTGCGAGTTTGATTTTAGGGCACTCATTTAGCAAGACAATGTGAGCATTGCGAACAACCTTACAGAAAATGAACAAGCTTTACTATTACATTTTTTTAAAGACAAAACCTTGAGGGCAATGAAACCTGACAAAAGGGGTGGGATTGTCATTATGTCCAAGCAGGATTATATTAATCGGATGAACATTTTTTTGCTAGATGGTTCTTTAAATGAAGAAGCTTCAATAAATATGTTGAATATTTCCTACAAAAAAATAGAACATGGAAGATCAAGGGCAGTTAAATCATGCTGTAGTTGAGTTTCTTTCAACCCAATACCCTAAAGTACCTAGTAGCTTTGTAATTCCAAAGATACACAAAAATAAACATGACCCCCCCCCCTCTCCATGAGACAGATAGTCAGTGCTTCTGGTTCTAAAACACATTCTTTAGGGAAATATATAGATACAAAACTTAAGGAAGGACTTAAAGATGAGGACCACATATGTATTGATTCTTGGCATTTTTTAAAAACCTGAACAGTTTGGAATTTAATGGTAACATCTTCTTTCTTACAGTGGATGTTGTCAATTTATTTAATGTAATCCCACATACTGTAAGGATTGAATGGTTCCAAAAATGTTTATTTGATTGTCATGTATTTATTAATGAGCAAGTGGATGTTTTGGTTACTTTTATGGAAACCATACTGAGGAATAACTATCCCCGGGATTCATGAAGCGTGGCGCAAGGATGGTTTTAGCCTTGCGCCGAGCATCCCCATTACAGATGGTGCAGCAGTGCCATATGAATATTTATGAGGGCAGGCTGCCGCACCCTCAATGTGCACAGGAAATGTGTGCGAGTGCAGGGGGCATGTTTAAGTGCTCTACAGAGGCGGAAATATGCCCCCACAGTTGCACAACCTACTATGCTTGCTATTATAGCCCGCCTCTAATAGTAAGCAATTAATTCAGTGTCCATGGATACTGAAATGTATGCGAAGCATACAAAAGCGTCCATGAACACTGAAATAGAATCAAAGTAGTAAACATGCAAGCAAGTAGTGGAATGTTGAGCCCCGTCCCTAGAACTTTCACAATTAGATTCCCTGTGTCCCTATTTTACATTTGTATTGCTTCAATATCGAAAGTGTAAGCAAAGCGCAGCATGTTTGTGCGTTGCTGCCAGCTGCTTAGCGTAGCTTACACATCAAAATCATTCAAATGGAGAAAAACATGCTAAATCAATGTTAATGTCAATAGTGTAGTGGTTAGAACAGCTACCAAATGAACAAGCATTCATGGTTCGAGTCCAAATATATATAGCATATATCATTTTCCATGTGGAATGTCATTTTGCTGTATAACCTACATAATAACATGTAAATGTGAACTGGAGTACCGCATGAAATGTTTAACTAATGTCATTCAATCAAAGTGGTAGTGTCATAATGAATAAGGTACTAGTAAGCAGGTGTAAGCACAAATAAGCAGTAGTAAACATATACAAGTACCAGTAAGCAAGTCTGAGTGCACTTACGCGGGTGTAAGCAGTGCCCAGCATAGGAAATTTATATAATTATGTAGATGTATGTGCATGTGTATGTACAGATATATAATACACACACACATATATGTATATATATATATATATATATATATATGAAGAATGAATGTCGTAACAATAAAGCATACAAAAAGAATGATAAGGGAATCAACAGCAACTCCAGTATTATTTAGTGCTGTCAGCGTATGTCATATCAAGTTGGGCAGGGGTGAGCAAAGCACTGCTACTCACACCACAGGCAGGATACTACCAGTGGGAGTAACATTGTCGATCTGCTAAGTCTACATTACAAACAATCACAGGGTAGTCCCTGGTGGGACTACCCAAAAATTGCTAGGATGGTTGGACCTCTGACCATTACACAAGCAAGGGCAGGTATGTTCAAGGACTAAAGGGTGGTTGATCCTGATAATACATGGGTTGGGACAACATACATGTAGGGCCCCTAACGCTGGGGAGAGGGCAATGTGTGGAGGTGTGTCATGGCAGTAATAGCAACCGGAAAATGGATGGTTTGCATCTATGTCAAACTCGGGTGGGGTGGAGGAACTATGGGTATGAAATTATGGAACTAGCCGTGTCAGGATTGGGTGGCCTGGTTCTAATTGGACCACCTCGTGGAGGTCAGCAAGTTCATTATAAGTATATATGCATACACACATGCATACATCTATATGTAGAAGTACATTCCCTGTAACACATTTATTCCATTTGCAGACATAAATAACATGAAAGTGCCCCTACAAATTTCGACAGTAGATAGAATAATAGGTTGTGCAAAAGAAGGAAGAAATGAAACTGCTAAAATGCAAAAGTGTGTACAATGTCCGATGTCAGTGCTGTTCTCAAAAAATTAAATGTGAGGACTTTCTCACACATGGACTCATTCCTGTGATCTGCCTACTACGGCAATGCCGATCACTAAACCGGTCCTATTTCTAAAATAATTACGACAAACTCATACATTATTAGCTCTCATGTGTAACGTGTACATTACCACATAGTCATAATTATTAATTTATTGTAGTGTCATGTTAACGGGAGTAAGGATGTAATGAAGTATAGAATCTAATCTTGAAGTAAAGATGTGTGTTCCAGGTGGGACAACCCCAAAATTGCAAATAGTGTCCTATTGGTCACTCATTTCACCAATGTTTGTTGACGAAAAGTTTGGGATGTCTGAAGATATGTGGTGTGAGTCAACCCATGGGATGGGTCTACAGGAGCAGGGAGTGGCCAATGTGTAGTGGTGTGGATACACCGTGTATCCAACTGGAGAATGGATGACTGCTGTGCTAGTGAAGTGTTGGGGTGGGTGTTTGGGGAACTTGGAGTCATGGGTATATATGCAAATGAAGCAACACAGCAATAGTGCAGTGGTTAGAGCATCCGGCTAATGAACAGACATTGCTGTTCCAAATCCCACTGCAGCACATACCATTTTCCATTGGTAATCTGTATATGAACATATTTCAACATCTGTCTGCTCTATAACCTGCATAATAACAATTAAAAGTGAACTGGAGTGAAGTCTCAGTGTCATAATGAATAAGGCACTAGTAAGCAGGTTTAAGCATAAATAAGCACCAGTAAGCGTGTTTAAGTGCATTTGCGCGGGGTTATGCATTGCCTTGCATATATATATATATATATATATATATATATATATATATATATAGTTGCAGACATATATATATATATATATATATATATATATATATATATATATATATATATATATATATGTGTGTGTGTGTGTGTGTGTGTGTGTGTGTGTGCGCGTAAATATACACAGATATACAGCTATGATAGAAAACATCACACAAAAATGACATATGTTTACAGGCTAAGCCAATGGAAGTGAGGGGCCCAAGCAAGAAATATGTAACACATAGCATGACCCCCCTCAGAGGGAACATACACACAAACCTGCAAATAATGTCAATAGTCCACTGCTCCCCAGACCACAGGTGGGATACAACTGGGGGGGAACACAGTGCACCCATGAAATCTAATCTTGGAACAAAGACAGGAGCGTCCCTTGCGGGATGCCCTAAAAATTGACATATAACCAAAGGAAGGTGATACGCTGAGCATTTTGGCCTGGGTGTTTACATACCCGAAATACAAGGGTGGGAAAGCCTGATGACCCATGGGTCAAGACAACGTATGACATGGGTCCCGTGATGTGGAGAGTGGGCAGTGTGTAGTGGTGTGTTCAGACCTGACCAGCACCCAGAGTAAAGATGGGTGCTGCAGAGGAGGTGCGGGTGGGAGAACTATGGGTAGCTACTTATGGATCTAGGTGTGCAGGTGTTGGTTGATGTGGGTCTATATGGACAGCCCCAGGGATGTAAGCAAAAGTGTTCAATGGGCGGAGGCATCACCCAACAAGCAGGCACACCCACTACGAGTCCCACTGCAGCAAAATCTAATCTACATGGCAAGGAATGGAATAACCAGATGTAGATGTATATATGTAGAGGTATGTGTGTGTATATCTACCCATAGCTACATGGAGATATACCTTTCCATCTCCGTAGTACAAATGTATACATACAGAGACAGTATACATATACATACCCACATATAGATATATACATATGCAGACACCCATACACCCATATGTCATTAGATATATATAGACAGCAATATGTAAATATATACATGTATGCATACATATACAGATATATCTGTATATAGTCATGTGCATATAGATATATATATATATATATATGTGTGTGTGTGTGTGTGTGTGTGTGTGTGTGTGTGTGTGTGTGTGTGTGTGTAAATATACACATGTATATAGCTAGGATATGATACAGCAGTTATGAATTACATATGTTCACAGGCCATGCATATGGGGGTGAGGGGTCCAATCAACAAACGTGTAACACGTAGCATCAACCTCCCCCCCCAGCTAGACCGGTGAAATATACAGACGCACAATAAAAGTAAACACACCACTGCTTCGCAGACAACAGGCAGGATACTACCAGTGGGAGAGACCTGCCTGGTCTAATCTTGAAACAAGGACATCAGTGTCCCTTGTGGGACACCCCAACAATTACTGATCATTGGAGTCAGTTCCTGTAATGAGCCATCAAATGAGGCTGTAGATCTACATGGACCAGTAGGTTGTGCAAGCCTGATAACCCATGGGTTGACACAACGTACGATATGGGTCCTGACATGTGGAGAGTGGGCAGTGTGTAGTGGTGTGGTTAGGCTCCAACTGCACCCACAGTAAGGATGAGTGCTGTAGAGGAGGGGCAGGTGGGGGAACTATGGGTATGCAATTATGGGCCTAGGCCTGCAGGTGTTGGCTGGCACAGTTGTATTAGGACTGCCTCTGGGATGTAAGTAATATTCCGAAATGAGCAGAGCTTATGCCCATACCTCTCAACCCCTAAGAGCAAATCCACTGGACAGGACATAAACCGTTGGGGGTACAAATCCATACCTCTCGACTGTCCCTGGTTTTCAGGGATGTCCCTGATTTTGACTCAAATTCTAACTCTGTCCCTCTTAATTCCTCCTAATACTAGTGACTTTTGGAGGAAAGGTGGTGAATTACACTTAATGAATAATGACAATAATTAAGAGTTATAAACTTCTTTTACTTCAGAAAATGTGCATTAATTCATATGCTCTGAGTTTGTCAATTTTTCAAGTTACTAGCACTAATATTTTAAAAGTGTCAATGATTGTCTGATTTTTTTCTTGACTTGTCCCTGATTCAATTGAAATTTGTCCCCAATTGTTTGAGAGGTCTGATAGGGACAGACAGCACATATTCCACTTACAACCTTAAAAAGCTGATAGAATAATAGGTATGCATTAGCATGACTCGGCTAAAGGATGTGGGGTCCTAAACCCAATTACTTGTCTGTATTTAATGGTGTCAGTTCCCAGGTATTTGCCAGACAGGTGCAGATTGTAAGAGGAACACACCAATAGTATGAAGCAAACTCTGGAGAGGGCACAGATTCGTACAGTCGACCGGCATGCTTATGCCTAATGGGCAGCCATTCCCGATATGGGTGCCACCGAAGCACAGTCCAGTTTAAATGGCTAAGTATGGTATGACCATATGTGTCACTGCATAACCCACTACACAACACCTATGAATGCATGGTCGCAATACCCCACTGCAGGCATGTAAGCCAATGTAATAGGCATCACAAGGTATTATCATAGTCCTCACCCCCACCCAGGGGTGTGAATGTAAGATACAAACACCAAATGCAGTGCATTTGCAAGTTCAGGAGCAAGTGGGTGTAAGCCTGTTTGGGCACCGGTATGCGAGTATCACACCGGTGAAGCAATGTAGAGGCTGAGTGTAAGAAACTTTAACAAGAGGTTAGCATTGCTTAGCTCCATGCAAACCCACTCACAACTGCTTTAAAGTGTCTTAATCATGCTGTACACAACAGTTCATGTTCTGGCCAGCAACAAAATAAACAGCCTCTGCAAGGCTAGAACTCAGGACCCTGTACATCACAGTCATAGTAGTAAACCACTATGCCATAATAGCAATACATGGAAAGGAGGTATCAGCAAACTAATCCTAACAACAGGGAAATCAAATCAAATATGTGAACTGAATCTATGTACAGTGTAATGTTCTATAACCTGCCACAGACCATAAATATGTGAATTGGAGTACTGCAGTAAACATAGAGTTGAGATGTCACTGTAATAAAGTTATGAAGTTCCCAGGACCCCATACAGTGTATGTACACATGAATGACGGATACCAGACACAAATATAAACTGTAATGAATATGACAAAGCTTAGCTCTTTTGAAACCGGCCAATTACAGAAACGTGCGGGAATCCGGTCCTACTTAAACCAAAGAACTGAGTAAGTAATCCTTCCACTACGTAGTTAATAATTGCCTAGCTTGTGTATGCTATGGATAGGTATAGCTAAATATCACTGTATGTCTATGACAGCTGCAGATGAGCATGCTGCAAACCAGCAAGCCTATGATTCTAGGCTGCAAAGGATGCATTGCGAGGCAGCTTAGTAAATAGCCTGCATGTACTGTCATAACAAATAAATGTAAGAGCCTCATAAAGTGTTGTACCAGTATACAGAATTGTGTAATATGCTGCGAATAAAGGTGTAATCCCTGCATTGCTTCTATTTACTCTGCAGTCATATGTTGTACTGTTGCAGTTATTAAATAGTACTGTTGTAGTAAGCAGTGTTACCCACACTGTAGTATGGAGATAAAATGTGTATGAAGTGCTGTATAACAATGTTGAAAGTGCAAACAGGTCAGTCATATTTGACAAAATACATTGCAAAGCCTCACAACAATCACCGGATAGCATAGTGTACAGTGATCTTAACTGTAATGCTTTTGTCACACACAGCAGGGCTTTGGATCCCAGGAGCACCAGTGAGTTGTATGCATAAGCATTTCACACAACTGCACACAGTGTGTTAGAATGTTCAGAAAGAAAGCTGCATGCATATATACACTTAACAACTGTACAGATTATGCTAGAATGCTCAAATAAAAAGTGGTATGCATATTTATACCACTCAACTGTTCCAATCTGCCCAGTATGTCTTGATAAATGGCCCACATCACCTGCCTTTTGCCCTGTTCCCCTGTCAAATTAGTGTGATGATCCAAGAAATGTAGGCGGCTGTAAATGACATATAACCGATACTCAGACTTGTACATAGTCAGAGAATGTACATGCAAACATACCTGTCACCCCAGCATCTCACCCAAAGTGTATGACAGCGGTCTCAAAACATGTTGCCTTAACACCTGCATCTTGTCAGGCCTGTACGTAAGACACAGGTCCTGTACATACTAATCTACAAACATATCAATGTACAATATAACGCCATTGGGTAGTGTAATAATACATGTAAGGGACAGACAAATGTAGTGACTATGAATGTTGTGAAAACTACAAGGATTTAATAGTTGTTAATTGAACTCTCTCTCTCTCACCCCTACCATATGTGCAATAATAACCAATTTACACAACTCATTTGGTATGTCTACACTCCTAACCTTTGTTGTTACATATGTCCTAATGGTTTATAAATATTCACATCTGTTTCTATGCATGTGCCATGTTAAAATACTCCCATATTGGTGCCCTGCTGCCATCAATAAAATGTGCATGTTGTTGTAATGGCCACTGTTTACCCATATATGCATGTGTTCTGCCTGCTCTGCAACTATTTTATATCTGTTGTAAGTAAGTACACAACTTTGACATTCTATGCTTATCAGAAACCTGGCTAAAACCATCTATTAAAGATATTGAAATTACCCCACCTGGATATAACATTGTTAGACTTGATCGCACCTCCAAGAAAGGAGGTGGAGTAGCTATCCTATATAAATCTAACCTGAAGCTTACTCTTCTAGACATTGCTCTTACCCAAAACAATAATGTCGAAATAATCTGCTCTAGAGTTCAAATTAATACTACTAAATCAATAAACATCATTTGTGCTTATCTGCCTCCAGGAAATAATATCCCACATTAGAACAACTTCTTGAACAACTCTCAAATTACCTCCCCAAGAAACTACTTCTTGGAGACTTTAACATTGACTGGAAATCTTGTAACAATGCTAACCCTACTTCCCATTTAAACCTTTTTGGTTTCAAACAACTAATTGATAGTGCCACTAGAATAAATAAAACAAGCAAAAGAAACCACCTTAGACTGGGTTCTTACAAACTCCCTCACAAAGCTACAAAACTGGCATCCTTCCTGATGACCTTAGCGATCACTCCCTCACATATGTCATTAGAGCTAAAACTCATCAAAACTTACCTACCTCACATAGAACACTATATTCAAAGAAACAATTTAATCCCCAAAGATTTCAAACAGAACTCTCACAATACAATTGGACCCTCTAAAGCACCTCTCTCTCAACAAAGCCATAGAATATTTCAACTCAGCATTCCTTACAATCCTAAACCACCATGCCCCAAGTCGTACTATTAGAATAAAGACCAGAACAGCACCCTGGCTTACCTCTAATACTAAACAAAAGATCAGGCTTAAAAATAAATCTTGGAAGAAATGGCTCCTCTAGAAACCCAACAGACTATCAAACCTTTAGAGAGCTGAGAAACAAAACCAAAATGCTATTATTTCAGACAAAAAGAACTACTATGTAGAACTTCAGCAATCCACAAAAAGAACCAAAAGGTTCTGGTCTACTATCAATCATCTACTTACCCCAGGTAAAATAGTAACACCTAACCCACAGAATCTAGACCCTGATAATCCCTCTTTAATAGCCAATAACTTCAATAGCTTCTTTACTACTTCCATACAAACACTAGCAAGCCATTTATCCCCTGAAGCTTCCCAACTGATCTTAAGTAACACCAACAACGTCATTCCTTCCCTTCAACTTCAACCCATACCCACCTCCTACATACACTCTCTCTTACAAAAACTTAAACCCACTACCCCCTCAGCAGATAAGCTTCCTGCTGAATTCCTTCAGGTGGCAGAAAAAGCTATAGCCTACCCTGTTTCGATCCTAATAAACAGATCCATAAAAGAAAGTGATTTTCCAGCAATCTGGAAGATATCACACATCATACCCTTACATAAAGGAGGCAAATCCACTGACCTCTCTAACTACTGCCCAATAGCACTATTATCTCCACTAGCTAAAATCATGGAAAAATGTATACACAAACAACTACTTAACCATCTCCTTCAAAATAACCTACTAGCAAACACTCAACATGGATTTAGACCCTCACATAGTACGACCACTGCACTACTTTCCTTTACTAACACAATAAATTGTAACCATAATAATAACAAACTAACTGCTTCTTTCCTAGACCTGTCAAAAGCCTTGACATGGTCAACCATAAACTTCTCCTACACATACTAAACTCACTTGCCTTGGATTTTTCCTCCTTAACGTGGTTCTCATCCTACCTTGAAAACCGACAACAAGCAGTACTCTGGAAAAATTCTCTATCTGCTCTACTACCTATCTCCTTAGGAGTACCTCAAGGATCAATATTAGGCCCACTCTTATTCTCTATCTTTATTAATGATCTTCAATCATCTATCCATAACACTACCTGCATACAATATGCAGATGATTCTACCATCATCTATACAGCTCCCACCCAATCTGAACTCCAGTCACTCACACAATCTACCTTTTCAACCGTTGAACAATGGTTCTCAAAAAGATGTCTCCTTCTCAACTCCAAGAAAACAAACTATTACTATTCTCACCTACCCACAAATCTCCTCAACTAAATTTTACTATTACTGCAGCTGACAATTCTCTTATCTCCCCAGACTCTACTACCAAACTGCTTGGTGTTACTATTGATAATAATCTTAACTATGATTGTCATATCAATAACACTATAAAAAGCAGTAAATAAAAGATAGGTTCACTGTACAGAATAAAACCCTTCCTTACTCCCGAAGCACGGACCACCTTAGCTCAATCACATCTTATCTCCACCCTACTGTATGCTTCCTATTTACACCAATCTCTCTAAAGGTAACCTGAAAAACTAACTACATCCTATCATAATATAGCCCGTTTGCCACAGCATCCCAGTACAGAACTCACCACTGTAATAACTTAAAACAATTACAATGGTTAGAACTACCTAACAAGCTTATCTATCAACAACTCTTAATTACACATAACATTCTTTATCAACCAACAAAACACCAGCTCTCAGTAACCTCCTTACTCCTACAAAAACTTGAAACAGTTATGATCTGCAAAAGATACAAGTCACCACAACTAGAATTACAAATTCAGCAGGTAACTGTCTATTTTCAAACTCCATAGGGAAAATATGGAATAACCTCCCCACACATTACCTCACTAGACTCCTTTCAACTTTTCAAAAACAACTTCTATTACATCTTAACAACTTCTGGCTCTGCTCCTGTACCAATCCAGACTAAATGACTTCTTCGCTTCAGCCATACCTTCCGTAAAAATCACTATCTTTCCCTGCTATTTCAAATGACTAAATTACTGTACTGTTCTAAAAAAAAAAAAAAAAAAAATATGAATATATAGCTTAGTCTATTTGTTTTTTACCTGTTTTTTTTCGCTGTATTTTCTACTACACTAAAATGTATGCATTGTTGCTTAAATGTTTAACCTTGTTTTAATTGTGGAGCTTTTCTCCCCGGGCCTCCACTGAAAATGGAAATTATCCAGCTGGACTAGCCTGGTCAACAAATGTAAAATAAATAAATAAATAAATAAATATCTGGTGCTCTGGGTAATGGGAATACCTATGCATGCTGTTGTAACTAATCATGAATGCTGTTGACTATTACTAACCTATATCTGCCTTAAACATGCTACAACATAGCTCGTATGGGTAGGCCAGTCCCAGTGGACCAACCTGTCTGACCTCAGCTGGCCATGGTACCGGGCACCAGCACATTTGGGGCCCAGCCTGGGACCTCCTCTTCCATTAGCCCTGCACCACCTTCGGGTGGAACTGCCACAGGGGATGGGGCTTGGCACCTCCTGGGAGTGGGAGCCCACAGGAACCTGTCACCCATGGTAAGGTCTGGGCCATGGTGCATAGGGAGCTTGACAGGGAGATTCAAGACCACCTATGCCAGCTTGAGGGCCAAGTGGCAGAACTAGAGGGTGAGCCTGCCCCTCCTACACAGCCCCCAGCACAGCCACCTTCTGGGCTGTGAAGGTGCAGTGGTGACTGCCCATGGTGGGGGACCTCAGTCCCACTGCATCCATTTGTGAGCTCATGGGCTTGTGACTTCCAAACACCCCTCACCGTCCAAGGTGTTTCCCCCCACATGTGTCATATACCGCCCCTGTACGCATCTTGTTTGTCTTGTCTGTCATCCTACCTAACCTATCCTCCCCTTCCCCAACATCCCACTCTCACCTAAAAAAAAAGAAAAAGAGGACAATCTGTTCCCGCAAAAAAAGCACGACCCATACACAGCTGTCCATTTCACACACGTATCCACTGGACACATGTAAGCATCTCTAATTGGCAACACAACATACTATTGCTGTCCTCACCCCTCTCGCAGGGTTGTGAGTGTCCAAATGTACTGCCACATTTATTGCCTATGCACAGCCATTGCTGTCGAAGAAATGGACAGCTATGGACCTTCCCTACACTCTTCCTGCAGATCTCTAGCTACCTTGCCTACTGTCTTTCTCTCTTTGTGCCCCTTTTTCACCACTTTCCTATCACACCTTTTTCTTTTCTTTTAAAGAAATTAGTGCGAGAGTAAGCGGGAGTAAGCACTTTTAAGCAGCAGTGAGCAGGTTCCAGCCTGTTTGCGCAGGGGTAAGCACTGCCTATGCAGGTTAAGCTATCAAGAAGGTAAATGAGTGTAAGGAACTGTAACCAAAAGTAACCACTGCTTACTGTCACGCAAACCCACTCACACCCACTCACAACTGCTTCAAAGTGCCTTAATCACTCCATATCCAACGGTCCTTGTTCGGCCCAGCAACAAAATAAATGGCCTCTGCAAGGCTCAAAACCAGGACCCTGCACACCACAGCCAATGTGATTTATCACTAAGCCATGGAAGATATGCAGACATCAGATGTTATCACAAACATATCATCCAGCACAGTCATTCAACAGTATAGAAAATGTATTCCATTATGTAGATGTATGTGTGTGTGTTTATGTCCAGATATAGATACATACATAGATATAGATATATCAAGAACATCCCATGTGACAACAAAGCATTAAAAAGGAATGAAAAGGGAAACACCAACAATGCCTGTATTATGTAGTGGTGTTGTCCTATGTAATATCAAGACTCCCTCAGACAGACATGTGTCATTAATACATGCAAACATTTGTACATTGCCCAAATACATTACTTTGTGCATTTTATTTACATTAACAAAACAGTTCCTGTCCAATCATTATGTGAGAACAGTACTCTTGCAAGGTGCTGTGTGCAAAATCATCATCATTAAAATGTTAAATGGGGTAGCCATAGAGGGACTGGTAGTGTTGTGTGTACAATGGGATCATCTGCATCACATGTACCTGGAACCTTTAGGAGTCATGTGAATACCAGAATCGTGTGCCTGAGAGAGGGGTGAGGACAACAGTAGTATGTTGTGATGCAAATTAAAAAGGTTACGTGTGTCCAGTGGACACGTGTGTGAAATGGACAGCTATGTATGGGGCAAAGGTTGTTCTGGGAACAGATTGGCCTTTTGTTTCCATTTTCGTAAGGTGAGAGTGGGACATTGGGGAAGGAGAGTAGGTATGCTCGTGAAGGATAGTTTGGATAGGATGACAAACAAGACAGTATACAGGGGCAGTATATAACACATGTGGGGGGATACACCTTGGACGGGGAGGGGTGTTCAGCAGTCACAAGCCCATGAACCCCAAATGGAAACAGTGGGATGGAGGTCCCCACCCATGGCCAGCCACCACTGCACCTTCACAGCCACAAAAGTGGCTGTGCTAGGGCCTGTCTAAGAGGGGCAGGCTCACCCTCTAAATGTGACATTCTGCCCTCAAGCTGGTGTAGCTGGCCTCAAAACCCCTTATTGACCCCCTATGCACCACGGCCTGGACTGTATGATGGCTGACAAGTTCCTGTCTGGACCTGCTCCTGGGGTGGCAAGCCCCATCCTCAGTGGCAGTTCCACAGAAGGTGGTGCAGAGCCAACAAAGGTGGACATCCAAGGCTGGGCCCCAGATGTGCTGGTGCCCGGTGCCATGGTCAGCTGACATGGGACAGGTGGTTCCGCCGGGACATCCAATCCCATACAGCCTATGGTGTTGCAGTTTTAACACAGATAAGGCTTAGTAGTAGTCAACAGCATTCAGGATTACTTATAATAGCATGCATAGATATTACCATCAACCCAACACAACAGATGTCATACATTTGCAGCGGGAGCACAACACATGTATATATGCTGCATGACATCTGTACAAAGCATAGATGACTTGTGACTGCAGCTATGAACAGTGGCCCATTATTGGCATGTCACTGTGATAACCTCAGACAGTGACTGTCATACCACTGTTTCATGTGATGTATGTCCAATCAGGGATGCGATGGCAGTAACTCTCATCACTGTCACTGTGTACTGACTGCAATCCTCACACTATGCTTCTGCAGTTCACAGATGTGTGTTCTGTGAGTAACACAAGAAACAAATGGTTCCACACACTGACCAGTTCACAGATGACCCTGGCAGTAGTCTCAATGAAGCATAGCTACACTTACATGCTGTAGTAAGGTCTGGCACATTACCTTCCTGGCTTTAGGCTATTTTCCACTGTGTACGTTGTTTGAGGAATATCCAGATATCATCTGTGATGCTGTTTACCAAACACCAGATCAAGGTTCCAATCACAGCGACTGTCATGGGCAAACACCAACATGATGTTCCTAGATATTGTACTGTGTTTTCCATGCAATTGGCTATGGGAATGTAGGAGGGCTGCAATAGGTGCAGGGGCCATCACCTGATCATGACCATCACTTACAAAACACAAGGTGCTGCTGAGCAGGAGTACATGTCCACATCCACCAGAGAGTGTGTGGGATGGACAGACAGAGGCAAAGTACATCAGAGAAGGGCTGGGAGACTAGAACCTAAGCATCGTCTGTCACACACCAACCAGTACAGGTGTTCAAACCACTGACTGATTAGCCAATACTATTACAAGTGCATGCAGTTACTCCATTTGCCACATAGCTGACATGTTGGTGTGCTGTAAGAACATATATGTGTGCTGGTGAGCGACATATGCAAGAGAGATCTAGTAGACATACATTAGGTGTAGAACACATGGCTGTCCACATGAACACATGTCATTGTCAACACAACCACACTCTCCAAGGGTCTCAGACACATTGGCACACTTTGGCAGGCTCACAAATACACTTCCTAACTACTTAGTTTGCCACACTGCAGTAATGCACTGGTATTACATGCACCACAGGGGATATCCTGAGGTTCTATGGGCTAGGGCATGTGAACGTGTCTGACATCAGTCAGTATGCCAATCGGAGTTATACTGGGTGTGACTGTGGTTGGATACATCATACCTCACACGTAGACACAAGGTGCCAGTACTGACATGCATGTGTGCATTGCTTCATGGGTGTGCAGTGGTTGGCTGTGCAAAATGGCTGTACAAGGCTGGATGAGGGGTAATCCTTGGCATCAGGCCACCTGACAGTGGTCTGCAGTGTGGTTCAGGGGTGTAGTGTCTGCAATGTCCCACACACATGGGTATTGTATGAACTGTCCTGTCATCCTGGATACCATTGTGTGTGGCCATTGCTTTGCAATGCATGCCATGTCTGTCTTTGATAGTCCCTGACATGGTCATTGCCTAGGATGTGCACATACCACAATAATGTACAGAGACATGTTTAAGTGTACCTGCTTTGCCTGGCACATTTTGTGTACACAGACTATCATCAGATGTAACAATACTGGTTTGGTGTGGCAGGACCTGCTAATAGACTGCAGGTTGACCCTGCATCTACATTGATAGCATGATACAGGTATTCCCTGGTGTCAGTGGCATCTGTCCATACAGGGCATGTGTGTAAGGCATTGTATGTCCTTTGTGGATCACATTTGATGGCACCACATATGTTGCAGGCGTCCAGTGGGAACATAGTGAAGGTGCATTATCTGCAATTATGTGCCTATTGCACTGTTGGACAAGGTACCACTCACTCTGCAGCCCACTGCAATCACACCATGCCTACTATCTGCCAACAATGTGCAGGGTACTAGCAACATAGCGGGATATTCCAGGCAAGTGTGTTTATGCATGACACATGGGTTCAGACCATATTCTGGGTAATAGTAGGGTTGCTTACTTTGTTCACCAGGCCTTTTGCCAGATGTAGGGGTATGGCTTGCCAACCCAGTCTCTTGGCTGATTGAAATCTGTAATCCTCGAGAGGTGGATATTGTGACATGTAATATAGCCACCATACAGGAAAACTACAAAACCCACTCCTCAACAAGTCCAGTGGTTACACACACACACACACACACACACACACACACACACACACACACACACACACCTGCCATGTCTTGGAATAGAACTCCTACCTGACTAGTTTATCACCCTACATCATTGCGCAGTTATAGCAAGTACTACAGAGATTACTGGGCACCCCTATCCCCAAAGGTGTATTTCACAAGGAATAACATCAGCAGGTTTACCAAAGTAGGGCATTTCAAATTTCCTGCAAGTGAGTAGCCCAAAATGCATTGCTCACAAAACAGGCAATGAGACACACACAACTGACACGTGTGGGTATAAAACCCATGACCAAGAGCTATATCACACAAATGCAGGGAGATGTTATAGGATGCACCACGAGGTTTACTAGTGAACTCATTCCCCAGAGGTGTATTTGACAGGGTATGACATCAGCCAGATTACCAAAGTAGGCATTGTAAATGTCCTGCAAGTGAGTAGGCTATAATGCATTGTTCCCTATAGAGACATTGAAACACACAGAAAACATACATAACTGCCATGATTGTGGATGGAACCCTTCCACAGTTCTAAATCACACTCCAGCGGTACACAGTTACCCTGCATGCTACAGAGATTACTGGGTTACAGCAGTCCCAGAGGTGTATTTCTAGGTGGGTGACATTAGCAGAATTGCCAAAGGTGAATATGTGAATTGTAAGGAGTGTGTGTACTCTAAAAAGCATTGTTCTCTTCTCAGGCAAGGAGGCACGCACACAGTTGGCATGGCTGGGAGTAGACCATCTACCAAACTAGTTTATCACACTACAGCATTATGCAATTATAAGACACGCTACAGAGACTACTGGGTTGCACCACTCCCAGAGGTGTATTTCTAGGTGGGTGACATCAGCAGGATTGCCAAAGGTGAGCATCTGAATTGTAAGGAGTTCACGTACTCTAAAAAGCATTGCTCCCTTTTTAAGCAGACAGACACACAAATAGTTGGCATGTCGGGGATTAGAACACCTACCAAACAAGTTTATCATACTACAGCATTACGCAGTTACAGGACACGCTACTGAGATTACTAGACTGCAGCACTCCCAGAGATGTAGTTCTAGGTGGGAGACATCAGCAGGATTGCCAAAGGTGAGTATGTGAATTGTAAGTGTGCGTACTCTAAAAAGCATTGTCCCTTTCTCAGGCAGACAGACACACACCCAGTTGGCATGTCCGGAACTAGAACACCTACCAAATTAATTTATCACACTACAGCATTACGCAGTTACAGGACACGCTACAGAGATTACTGGGCTACAGCAGTCCCAGAGGTGTATTTCTAGGTGGGTGACATCAGCAGGATTGCCAAGGGTGTGTATGTGAATTGTAAGGAGTGGGTGTGTACTCTAAAAAGCATTGTTCCCTTCTCAGGCAGACAGAGACACACAGTTGGCATGTCTGGGATTAGAACACTTACCAAATAGTTTATCACACAGTTACAGGACATGTTATAGAGATTACAGGGTTACAGCAGTCCCAAAGGTTTATTGCTAGGTGGGTGACATCAGTAGGATTGCCAAAGAAGGACATGTCAAGTGTAGTTGTACATGTATTTTATCTGTGTGTACCTGCTGCTTACTGTCACAAAACACATTTACTCCACCCTTATTCCATTCTAAATGACATTATCAACAAGCCTTGCAGGTCTTGAACCCTGGACTATGCATAACATGCATAACAAGGTCACTGGATGTACCACTAAGCCATCTGGGTTGTATACATGTTTCATGGCTTTTATAACACACATCTTACTACAGGTATTCCACAGTACTGAAAACAAATGGGACAATCACTTTGTGTACATATGTACAGTACCCTTGAATGTGCTGTACTCTGTGAAACAACATAGACAAGTCTACATCTGTACAACTGTCATAACTAAATGCATGTATGCACCTATGGGATGTGTATACACACACACACACACACACACACACACACACACACACACACACACATATATATATATATATATATA
This sequence comes from Protopterus annectens, assembly GCF_019279795.1. Lineage (NCBI taxonomy): Eukaryota > Metazoa > Chordata > Ceratodontiformes > Protopteridae > Protopterus > Protopterus annectens. The sequence continues at coordinate 227,054,301 of NC_056725.1, read as the reverse complement.
TATATATATATATATATATATATATATATTTATACACATGTCTGAACACCCTTTGTGACACAGAAGGGTTCCAAAGGAACTGACGTACACACAACAGAGGCATCTCTTGTTTCATAACATTTAAATCTTAATCAGTTCACCAGAGAAGGGATGGTTGTTGTGTATGTGGAGTTTGGGGTGGGGAATGATGGCTAAGGAAATATTCCCCATGGATTGTGGAGTTTGGGTGGGGGAATGATGGGTATGGACATACACCCCAGAGACCACTTCTGTGTCACTGCTCGACAGTGGCACAGGAAAATTACATACCCAACTGTAGTCATTCTTTAGTGTCTATCCTTTCCTATTCCTAACTCTGTAATAATTTGTAGACTCCACTCACCACAGATGACTACCATGGTGTGCAGCATGTTAAGAAACAGAACACATGTGTATGCCTGGCTGCAGGGTGGTCACACACACACACACACACACACACACACACACACACACACACACACACACACACACACACACACACACACAAACACACACACACTTGCCAGTATTGTGCATACATGTCTTGTCTATGTAAAGGTAACTAGTAGCATGGTATGCAGTTGGGCTATGTGCCACATAACCCATACAATTACACTTACTCTGATTTTGCTTCTGACCTGGGTGACATCACAGGACTGATTACTTGCATTGGGGAGGGGACGAAAGGGAGGTTTAGCAGATAACAAAGATAAAGGCCAGTGCAAAAGGTGGCATCTCTTTGGAAAGCAGCAAAAACCACTGTCATGACAGGATGCAGACACAAATACACAACCACACTCAGCCATTTTCTGACACGCAGACAGTTGCCAGTGGTAGAATCAGAACTCCTGCCTATCTACATATTGCTATTACAGTACTACGCAGTTACAAGATGCACCACAGAGATTACACATATCAAGGCAGTCAGAATGCCCTTCCAAGATTGAGAATAATAACAGGAATACTGGCAGTTAAGATGTACATAGCTGCACACCTTGTGTGATTAAAGTAGGAGTCCATTACAACCTGTATGCACAAACAAGACACATCATCTGCAGGTAAGACATAGGTAGGCCTCAGAGGTATAGTTGTAGCACAACAATCCCTGAACTGGAGTATGCCCATCTGTGGAATGGATAACTACTATCACTATACAGGGTTACAGTGGTCATGCTCATACACATAGAATCACAGGACTTGTTTGGATGCATTGACTCCAATTACACAAAGTGACAGTGGGCATGCTCATACACTTAGTAGCGCAGGGCCATTTGGGATGCACTACGACTACAACTACACAAGGTTATACTGGGCATGCTCATGCACTTAGAAACAAAGGGCTTGTTTGGATGCACTCACTCAAATTACACAAGGTGGCAGTGGGTATGTTCATACACTCAGTAGCACAGGACTGTTTGGGATGCACTCTGATTCTAACCACAGAAGGCCACAGTCTGCATGCTCATACACTTACATGCACAGAACATGTTGTAATGGACTGCTATTGTAAACACACAGGTTTACAGCTATGTACATCCTAACTGTGAGTATATATGCACATCATATAGATTTATTACCAGAAACCTGTATGTGGCCCGTAAATTATATATCGATGTCTGTGCTGTGTGATGCACATGCATACATGTACATGAAGTACTGACATATATATGTAAATTATACACAATCATGCATGTGTGGAAGTGACAGACAATAGGTTAACTGGGACACACAGGTGGATGCTAACTACAGCATGTGTCACACAGATTGCTGCCCTAAAAGGCATACATTGATAGCAGGTTGTGGGCAGTGGCATTATACTTTGAACAGTGGCATGTGCAAGCATTATATGTGAACCCCATTGTCTAATGGTACTGAGGTACCTCTCCCGGCTGTGTTAGTAGTTGTCATTATTAGCAGGACCGCTACACTAAGTGTATCTAACACTGGTCATATACACAATGTCTGCTGCTGTCCATCACCTTAGATGTAGCATTTGATACCAAGCACGTTACTGCCACTCGCAGTGATGTCATGGTACGAGTGGCAACTGCTTGACCAAAACATTGAGCCAATGTCCTGCTTTAATTATGAGGTTTTCCAGTTTCTGTCATTCCGGGATGTCATGACTGAAAGACAAGCCTTCATCACAGAGCACATGCATCCATGACTCAAGGTAGTGTGGATAATAAACAAAAAACAAGACTCTGGATGATAGCACAATAAAGCTTACGGACAGGATGAGTTTCAAACAGTTTATTCCGAGTATTCACTCCACTAAAATCACATGTGCCACTCAGTAACGCTCAATATATTAATACGAGTGTGGATAATACTTAAGTCACATTTACCCATATAGTGGCATTCCAAGGCAAAAGTCCTAAACACAGAAGTAACACCCTGACACCTACAAGACAATTGCATTGGATGCTTATGCTAACCAGTGCTAGGCGTGTGGCTTTCATAATCCATTTGCTCAATGAAGAACCTACAGTGGGGAATAATGACATTTGTGCAGTGAGGAACACCTGGCTGAAGTCTTTGTAGTGCACAATTGCACTACCACCATATAACTCAGATCAAGACATGTGGGCCATAACACTGGTATGGACCATTCCAGGTGGTGGTGTCCACATATTCATAAAGGCTACTCACAAGTAAAGGCCACTACTTCGACATTAGTCATCACAGATGAGTCAGGTACAGGTGACAGTTGCAAAAGCTGCATTATAGGTTGTATCCTGACATACATCCACCACCTTGTTCTCAGACTACCAAAACACATCCATACATGTGGTATGACATAGTATGGTAGAACACCAAATAACCTTCGACTGGTGGACTGTACCTAGCTCCACATAAACTGTGCAAAGTACCCATGTACTGACAAAGTTGCATAATGTGTTATGCAATGCAATAATACCACTGTTTGTAACCAGGTCAGTTGTACACATACCAGAGTCCCTCGTATGATGTCAGCATTAACACAGTCGACTGTTGCTGTACACCAGTAAACAACACCCTCATGGTTGGATATGACCTAAATGCACCTTCCCTGGATATGTGCATCTCAACTCGTGCAACATAAATGAAAATATGATAGCTGTTGTTGTCCTTTCTACATACAGTTGGCTACATTCATTACACACATGCACATGGCAGATAGGTCCATGGCTGCCAAATGCTAACAGTACATAAGGTTTGATATCTATGTTGACAGAGGTAATATTCCCTCTCTACTGGTCACCCATGACACCTATCATATCATACAATAACCCATGTGGCATGTATGTCATTAGACATGTCCACCTAATGCAATGCCTACAAACATACCCAAATAACAGGATCATAGGACCTACACACATGGCCTGTATTGACAGACTCAGGGAAACACAGCTCTGCTCTCTATGTTCCTGAGTAACTACAGGTGATATGTCTATGATATGTACAGCCATGTGTGCCCACAGCTCCTACATATACCCCATGTCAACAATTGCAAGCCATGCATGCTGTGTGCTGTCTGGACATTAACCTTATTACCACAATAGCAAGAACGTACTGGGGTGAGATGTTTACAAGCCACAGACCTTGCACATGCTTGAATGAGTGAATTACCTACCTCAAACAGAGCACATTGCTGGCACTCTTCCAGTAATCATGAGGTGTGTGTGGCAAATATGATGTGCTCACTGTTGACCATTACAGTGCCCTGGCTTCACCGTGGAACTGTCAAGTAAGAGTTTGTGGGATCATGACATGGAATATTGCTGTGTGTGTGTCATGCTGATATGTGCTGTTGGCATACAAGTACACTTGGCTACTCAGTGAAGGTGGTTGTGTGACCTACCAGTACATGAATACAACATCCATTATGGTGTAATGCTCGGCTAGGTTTCACACATGGTGTGGGGAAGGTGTGGAATGTATCCTCTTGACCTGCTAGTCCACTTACTGATGGAGACTGCATATGTGTACATGTATTGATGTGTGTTTAGATTCCATGCGTGTGCAGTGTCTGATGTAACATTGCCAACTGTATCTGGTGATATGCTCAAAGTACAGTAAGCTGTACTTTAGGTATAGAGGACAGTTCACAGAGTGGAAGACACACAACATAGAATGCAGTAAGGGTGACACTGAAGGCAAACCTCTTGGCACCTGTAACAGTAACACCCCCCGTGCATATATTGTGCATATATCAGCACAGTTGGCAAAGGAAAGAGTCAATATGCTTTGTAGCAAGTGTGATAGTGCTATAACTCTGTAATACCTATCATGAGATAGGCAGGTGTTTGATTCACAGTACTGGCACGTGTGTGTGTGTGTGTGTGTGTGTGTGTGTGTGTGTGTGTGTGTGTGTGTGTGTGTGTGTGTGTGTGTGTCCATATATGTCACGTATGGTGGGGAATACATCCCAAATGTTTTTCACTCTCCTGAACACTGTTGTAGACATCAGTACAGAGTGAAGTGTAGAAAGAAAGGCATAGGCAGGTGGATGAATCTCACACATGTCAAGTGTCTGTATGTGTGTGAAATAGGTGTATAACTTTGTGAATGCCACAGTGTGTGTGTGTGTGTGTGTGTGTGTGTGTGTGTGTGTGTGTGTGTGTGTGTGTGTGTGTGTGTGTGTGTGTGTGTGTGTGTGTAAGTATTGCTGTCCGGTCCCTGGAGTAAGGATGTATTTTACTATTGTGAAATGTTAATGCCCCCTCCCCCGTCCACTCAATGCAATCTAGTATCCCTGTTGATGTCATCAATCTTAGAAGGGAATTCTAACCACCTGTAAACATGTACACCCTGGGGTGAGGCTTGTTGTTACATAGCCTACGGATGAATCCCCCTCCCTATATACACTCACTGCAATCAAGCATCCCTGTCGATGCCCTCAATCTTAGGCCATTCCGACTACCAGTACATATGTAATCTCTGTGGTGCATCTTGTAATTGCGCAGTACTATAATGATGATTTGCACATAGGCAAGGGTTCTCATCCCAACACTGGCAACTGTGTGTGTGTGTGTGTGTGTGTGTGTGTGTGTGTGTGTGTGTGTGTGTGTCAGAGTGTGTGTTACTGTGTCTGTGAATCCCTGAGTGTGTGGGTGTGTTACTGTATCTGTGAATCCCTGAGTGTGTGGGTGTATCTGTGTTTGCATCCTGTCATGAGAGTGGCTATTACTGCTTCCCAATGAGAAGCCACTTTTTCCACTGGCCTTTACCCTTGTCATCTGATATACCACTCTTTTACCTCCTCCTCCTCCTCGCTCCAAGTAACTATACCTGCAATGTCACCCACTATGGATGTGATGGCTCTGAACACAGTAGCTTACCACACAGCTATCATGCTCTTGGATAATTAGATCAGTAAACATAACTGAAACTTGGGAGATTATAACTGTGATGTGGAAGCTGCAAATTGCATGCAGGTATTGTCATACAGATCTGTGAGTAGTCAACATGTACATATGGGACACTAACTGCAAACACTGGCATCCCCCGCCCCATGCAATTTACACCTGAAAGAGGAAGGCAGAACATCAAGATCAACATGCAGTTACTGTTGTTACACGTGATACATACTGTCAAACGTACAAAATGCATTCTAAAACTGTAATACATGGTATGTCTGCTGCCTGTCAACACTACTCAACAATATTAATCTTCAATTGTCTTCCTGGTATGTTCACCCTGTGCATCAGAAAATATGACCATGTCCCTGCACCGATGGCGTGGATGACAGGGATGTGGCACAGGCATCATCAAATGCACAGGGTGATAATGTTTGCCAGAGGCATAGGCTGCACCATTGGATGACATCATGTGTGTGGGTTAGGGCCTTTGATATCATTGGGCATGTGTGGATGTTAAGCATGTGTGTGTTGAGGTGCCCTACATTTGTTTCTGGTGTGTGTGTGCATGTATGCACTCAGGTTTGGCATGTGGCTAGCCTACACAGGGGTATTATTGACAGCTGCAGACTGTACAGGGCAGGTTTCACAGTTCACGGTGTCTGGCCATGGCCACGTGACCTGCATCTGCCAGGGGTTGCATGGGCACTACCAGGCAGAGGTCCAGATTGGGTACTGTCTGATGACACATGTCCACTGGAACTGTGTACCTGTTGGGACCATCCAGGACCATGTGCACGTGACCTGCTGTGTCCTGGTGTAGACAGCACAGCACCATCTGCGCTGCTGCTGCTACTGCCACTATGGGTGCAGGCATGTGAAGTAGCATGCTCATGTAGACCTTCAACAGGTGATAAAGCTGGCCTACATCCACGTGCCTGATGCCTCACTCCCACCAGATGTTCCAGCACCGACATTTCACTCTCAAGGATTGACATGCCATGGTCAAGGACTCCCACCATGTCACCCAATCATCTAGCCAAAACATCTGCTAGATGATGGTAAGCATTTGCAATTGCCTGGATGTTGTCAGTTAATAACGAACAGCAGCCCTCTGAAGCCTCAGACCTTCTCTGTTATGCCATTCAGCACATGCCTGTGCCTCCATTACAGCCTGAAACATGCGTCTGGTGACTCTAGATGATGTGCTTTGTCTTGCAGAGGCATGTTGGCCAGAGGTCATCACCAGTCAGTTGGCTGGGATCATGCTGTGCAGGCACACCTTCCATAGTCTCCAAACTTCCCTGTTGCATGCTACCACCCACCAACTGTCCTTCCTCTATGGCCACTGGTGATGGGGTATGTGTAGGCAAGAGAACTGTGTGCAGGTATGAGGGGTATACAGGTGGAATGGCAACCAATGGCACAGATTCAGCCCCTGACATCCCTGCCTGTGCCTCAATCATACTTTCATCATCACTGCTAGAGTCTGTGGGGACACTAACAACAGGTGGCCCGCCAGAGGGCAATGCACCTACATCAACACCTGTGAGGGGCAGACAAAAACTCTACATTACAAGTTATACAGCACAGACAGACAGACACGCACATACAGACAGGCAGACAGACACACAGACAGGCACATACAGACACAGACACACACACACAGACAGACAGACACACACAGACACACACACAGACAGACACAGACAGACACACAGACAGACACACACACACAGACAGACACACACACAGACACACACAGACAGACACACATGCTATGGCACCCAATGCCATGCAACATGTATGTGATATGGAAGATGGCATTCAGCTAAGACAATTATAGTGGTAGTTATCATACATCCCTGAGTTGCACACAACAGCATGCATGTGTTATAGCAGAAGGCATGCACCTTACACAATTATAGCAGTAGTTAGCATACATCCCTGTGTTGCACCATTTGTGTTAGTAGCTTATGCCCCATACCTGCAACACAATGCATGCACTATGCACATTTGCATCGCACTGCCATGTTTTGTGCAACATACCCCACATGTTAACAGACCATCACTGCCTTTGTACATTTGTCACTGATGCTTTGTGTTGGCCACTGCCCCTATGTGTGAGGACATGAGCAGAAGGGTATGTTGAGTGAATACTATGTTTGCCTGAGCCCTAGCTTGCATATCTCCCCAAAGCAGTGCATGTCTGTTCAACATTATTCTGCCTACCCCTGAGCTGAGTCTACAGACATTGTGCATGTGGCTGTACACACATATTTGACATGGCTGTCCCTACATTGCAATGGTGCCACAGACCAGCACAGGTTAACAGTACACCAGCCTAATGTGTGGCATATGACCTTGCTAATCACATGTAGTATGACATGTCTTCTGCTGACATGTTGAAGGACATGCATACATGTGTAACACAATGGTGTCATTTCAATTATACAGTAAGGAAATGGTGTCCCAATGCAGGGGCTTGTTATACTAGGGTTGGGAGGGTGGCTTAATGGCTAAGGTGTTTGCCTTACAAACACAAGGTGCAGAGTTTGAGTCTCATAAGGGATAATTGGCTAGGCTTAAAATGGCTTGCAAGGGCAGTTAGCTTAGCATTAAACTATGAACCTATGAACCTATGAACGAACATGGGCATTCAGCTGATGCAATGTTGTCAGTCCACCATGTATATATGCAGTGACATACTGCACATTGAGCTGATGTGCATAGCCATTGCAGGGCATCATGTGGCTTCACTATTGCTATACAGTGTGAGATACAGACACAGTTCATAGCCATGACTGTGTTCAGATACAATACATATCTAATGTGGAATGTGACCCACATCACTGAGGTGTATACACACTAAATCCTAATGTGGAATGTGTGACACAGGTCACTGAAGGGTATACAGATGACACCCCTGCACATCTGTAACCATATTACTGATGCCTGGCAACTATGCCCAGACATGGCTAACTTAGCAGTACTCCATGTCCCACATGCCATCTGTGTACCTCACACACATGAGGAGCAAGCATGGCATTGATGTCTGACACCAGCAAGGTGAATGTACTGTATCTGTGGCCTGATGTGTTTGTATGTATTTGTTGTGCAACACATGTATGTATTTGGATACTGTATAGGTGAATGCTTTCATGTCGTGACACACTCAAGATGTTCAAGACATGTTATGTGGTGGTTTGATGTCATGCCTACACAAGCTGTGCACAGGCCTGTATGATGTTTAGTGTTTCACATCTGCACTATCACAGTTACACAAAAGCCATAGTTGTATTGTGTCGAGCCAATGTACAACAGGGTGTACACACATGTACATCACTTCTACTGTGTGTGTTGCTTCATGTCTACAGTGTTGCAGTCAGCCCACTAAATGTCATGGACATCTCAGATAGCACATGACATTGTGTGACATTATACAAGGGTATAATCCACAAGGGTGAATCCTGTTGGCTGGTCATACTCCAGCTCCAAAACATTCAGAGTGTGTGCACACATATGCTCTCTGTATACTACTGTTTGTATTCCCCACATGTGTAATGCTGCTCTGTACTACATGTCCCTACAGTGAACCACACTTCCACCATTGTATTCACAGCTGTCAACATATTTGGCAATGACAGTTTGTAAGGTCTAGTGTAGTTGTTTCATATAGTCTTCAATTATTCCACATGGTTAACCACTGTGATGCATTGCAGGTCTGACCTGTGTATATTAACAGGACCACCATACATTATGTGTATGTGTGTTAAATGGCCACATGGCAGATAGCAAGCAATTAATATGATATGTGCATTATCAATCCTGGTAAATAATATCAATCTCACCTGCAACAGGCTGCTGTCTGTGCAAAACACCAGAGGTACCTAAAGAGGAGTGTCACAGCAATAAAATCATTATCCACATCTGTGTGATAGCTACAGGGTGCAATGTGTATGTTAGCACATAAGCCAGTACAATAGACTACACTATGGAGTATGCACATCTGTGCATACATAGAGTAGCAAACTATAGTATGTGGCATGTGTGCATACATGCCTTGCATATGATGTTACATTACATATTGTACAGTACACATGTAACCATATGGAATATAGTTGTGTTATATGTGCAGTAGTGACTTACCAGGGAACTCCAGGCATGGTTATTGTGAGACACCCACCTGCACAATACCAGCTAAAGCTTGTGGATGGAGGTCTGCAGGTGTCCACAGGTTGGCCAGTAGCTCCTCGGGAAGTGTGAGTAGGGGCTGGATGAGTGCCCCCCCAACCTGTTGCACCTTTTTCCCTGGTGATTGCATTAGCACGCTGTTTTGTCCATCTTATGAGATCAGTGCAGTGTCGGTGCACCTGTTGATAGGTGCGATTGTGTCTAACATAATTTACCCTCCTGCAGAGTTCCTCCCACTGGGCATCCCACTGCTGTGCATCTTGTGGCACATGGCTGAAGAATGTTTCATGGTTGTCAAGGAGGTATGGAATGAGGATCTCATCCTTCAAGCGAATGTATGGTGACAGCCTGGCACGTGGCATACCTGAAAGACATAATGATGGAGACAGGTCACAGTAACTCACAGAGAAGTATAGATGTACAGCCAAACATACGTATGTATCAGAATTATTAAGATTACAAATATGCCTTTGCAAATCTACATGACACTAACACCACTGACATGTTTAACTCACACACATTTGACACTTACTGGTGATATGATGTTATCACCATATATGTGTGTGTCAAGTGATGACATTGCTCATACTCCATGTGGATGTTGTCTTGATGTGGGCATGTCTCTTTGCCTGTACTGGTGTCTTTAACTATCAGCACATGCCTGGATGTGTTCACATTAATGCAATAGACCTCAATGCTGTGTATCTGTCACATATATAGTCATACACAGCCTTAAGGGTCATGACCTGTGACCCTACAGACTTGCTCATGGAAGTTTTACATGTATGTGTTTTGCCATATATATCTACATGGCACTTTACAGCTGTTCAGCATCCTCCCATGTACTATCCGTGTTGCACATGTGAAACACATGGGACAATGGCTAGCTTGATGGTATTTGCAGGGTTGGATATAAACTATAGCATGTATGGTCATAGTGAACAAGTAGGTTATATGTCCTGGGCCATTTATGAGCCTAGGCTGAAAGGTTATCTAGCTGTAGTCAACAGACAGGTACGTTTCAGTGGCCAGTTCAAACAGTGCCACAGAACCGATCCACAAGGTTACTGATATATTTGCCATGAAGTCATCACACCATTTCTCAAAGAGGGGCAATGTGCATCTTTGCTGGACAGGGATGCATAGTATAGCAGGAGTATATAAAGTGTATGGGTCAAGGATCTGTCAGGCATGTTGTGATCCTTGTACTAGAAAGGTGGATGACCATGAAGTATGCGTTTATTTACAATCAGGATGTGTAAGTGTAGTATGTCCAACATCTGTGGGTTGGACATGGCTTTATTCAGGGTAGGCATCATGCTACATAGTATAGCTAGGGATTGGGAAGGCCAGTGCAGGCCATCTGAACATGGCCAATAACCCTTAAAGGGAATATGTGAGCTATTATGGGTCACTTGAGTGTTTTGTATGGCTGAACAATGATCTCTATATTCATGGCTGGCACCCTGTCATGATTAGGGGTGCCACTTATGACTTCCTGACTGGTGTGGTGAAGTAACTATCAAAGGAAAGACTACTGTCTAGCTTCATCCCATACACACACATTTTCCATTATGCTGACCGCTGCCTAGGTATCAGTTCATGGGTACAGGGTTTTTAACATAAGGGATGACAATGCAATACTTAGCTGTCAGATTGTGGCCATACATCACACACTACACATCTGACCCACAAAGGCCCTTCTGTATGTTGACTGCAGCACTCCTTGAGTCAACTATTGCTCCTAGTTCATAGTCATTTGCAAACTTCAATAGGCAGATGCCTTCTGTGTTAGTCTGTGTGGTATAGATAACAAAGAGGGGGAGTACCGGGAATTACCCTGCATTACTGTAGCTGGCACTGGGTTGTTGTGCATGTATTAGTCAGACACCTTCTGTAGTGTTGGTTCTGCCAGCAGTCCAGTTGCCAACCACTCCTGTGACATAGGAATATACACCTAGTTTACTGAATGTAGCTGGAACACAGTTATGGGTGATGGTGTCCTAAGACCTGGCAAAGTCATGATATGCTGTGTGAATCAACCTTACTGTCATCTACATCTGTACAGACTACGTCAAATAAGTTGATCATGGTTCATGGTCTTAGAGACCAGATTCATCAGGGTAGTAGTGCACTACTTCCCATTATCAGTGGGGACCGTGGGGTTCCCGTTTTCACCTCATTGCCCCTGAAAAGTTTTTTAACTTTTAGGGGGGGTTTTTTTTTGTTTTTTTTTTTTTATATTTTTTTTTTTTTTTTTTTTTTTTTTTTTTTTTTTTTTTTTTTTTTTTTTTTTTTTTTTTTTTTTGTTTTTTTTTTTTTTTTTTTTTTTTTTTTTTTTTTTTTTTTGTTTTTTTTTTTTTTTTTTTTTTTTTTTTGTTTTTCTTTTTTTTTTTTTCTTTTTTTTTTTTTTTGTATTCTTTTTTTCCTTTTTTTTTGGGGGGGGGGGGGGGGGGGGGAGGGGGGGGGGGGGGGGGGGGGGGGGGGGGGGGGGGGGGGGGGGTGGGGGTGGGGTGAGGGGGTGGGGGGGGGGGTGGGGGGGGGGGGGGGGGGGGGGAGAGGGGGGGGGGGGGGGAAATACTACAGGTGGTAATCACCAACATGGGGGACAGGTGCACCCCAAAAACCCAAGCCCCCCGAAAAAAAAAAAAAGGTTTTAAACTGGGGGGGTTTTCCCCCTGGTAAAAAATTTTTGCCATGAACTTTTTTTTGCAATACTCAATATCATGATCATCACTCTTGAAATAAAAACTATTATAAAAATGATATTTCATGAAGCTAGGCTAAGCAAAGGGTGGAGACGCCCAACCCACTGATCATCCTTACTCTTGAAATAAAAACATATAACAAATGAAATGAGAGGCTATAAATTACATTCCTAACTACATTAGGCATAGCCCATCACTGACACACTTCAAGGGAAACCTTGATGTGTGAATGCATAACAGAATATACACCCATGGGATCATGTGTCCCAGAACCATACAGCCAGGTGGTGGGGGAGCCCCTCCAGTTTTATAGCTGCAAGACCTGTTGGGAAAATTGAATGGTGTTGATTTTCATGTTAACATGCCCTGTTTAGATCACTAAGTGCCCCTATCACCCTCCACCACCCCAGTCTTTAACAGCTTCTGGCAACTCTGCCTGGAATCACTTCATTGGCTATGGTTGACAGTTACTTCATCAATGGTGAGGAGAAAGCCAACACATTTTAGCTATGCTTCCAATTGCCCTTGGGCAGATAGCCTACTACCTATCTGTGAACCCCTAAAGTGCAGGCCATCACAGCCATAATATGTGAATAAACAGAGCTTTCAGATCACAATATACAGTGAAAAATCACCATGTAGTCAGAAAACAGTTAAGTACAGCAAGAACATACAGAACACTGATACTTAATCACTCCAAAAGCCTATCTTGGAAACTAGAAGACTTGTATAAGTTTAAGGCTTTCTATTGCTTACCAGTAGGTTACCAACAGTGCTTCCTGGAATTTATCACCTCATATGCCCTGTATCAGATGGTAAACTCCCTAACGAGGGGTGGAATCATACTACAGGTGGTAATCACCAACATAGGTGACAGGTGCACCACAGAAGAGGTAAACTGGTCACTGGCTAGATCTGACCATAAACTATTCACTGTTTCCACATCCAACCATTTCCCCCACCCAAGGAAACCACAGTGTATACCTTTCCTACAGGTAAATTCACACTACTAGAGACAGGGGTGGGGGGTTTCGCAGCCCCCACGCTAAGGGAAAGCACTGCTCAAGATACAGACAGATTTACAAATGCACTCTATAAGCACCTACAAGGATGTATTGATCATGCCATCACTGGTAAACCAAGACTTACTCCTCCTAGACAAGGACACCAGTCTGGTGGACCCCTGCAATAAACAGGCTATACAACAGAAGTAGGACAGTAGTCCAGAAAAACAGAAAATCCCAAGAAGGGCAGACATCCGTGACCAGTATTAGTAAGAAACTTAGGTCCCTCATGAAATCATCCAAGGCTAACATCAACAGGAAAATAGGCAGGGATTCAAAACATAACCACAGATCCTTCTTTGGCTATGTCAAGGATCTAAGTGGTAACACAGAGATTTGCACTGTGCCGGTGCAATATAGCATAAAATATACTGACCCTGCTGATATCGCCAACATCCTTATAGATACATTCAGTGCAAAATTCACCCCCTAAAGAGCCCACAGCAATACCCGAAAAGTACAGTATCCCAGACATCAGAGACACACAGGTAGAAATGGCCCTCTCTAACAGCAAAACACAGCATGAGTGGAGGCAGATGGTGTCCCAGACTGCATCTTGCAAGCACTACAAGACAAACTGACCCCCCCATTTAATTAAGGTTTTCATCCTCAGCCTTTCCACAGGCTACATGCCCATAAAATGGCACGTGGCAACAGTTATTCCACTCCACCAAGGTGGAAACACAGCTGACCATGATAACTACCACCCTATAAGCCTGACTAGCCTGGTCTGCAAAGCTATGGAGTGCATCCTCATGGCACTCATTAACAGAGACATTGGTAAACACCAAAAACTTGACCCAACCCAGGTCAGCTTGGTTGAGCGCAGCTTATGCTTACTGAAGCTGTTTTGACGTCTTACAGACAGTCACCAAGACATTAGATGAGGGGAGAGGTGGTTCAAACATACTACCTGGACCTTGCCAAGGCTTTTGACACCATTCCCCACTCGGGTATTATTGATAAACTCACCAGCCTGTACATAAACCCATACAGCACAGGATGGGATGTCAACACAGCTTACAAACAGAACCCACATGGTACGACTTGCGGCCTCCAGGTCCAACTCTTAACCAGTCACAACTAGTGTCCCTCAGGACTCAGTCCTGGGACCCCTACTGTTTGGCATATACTTCTCAGAGGTACAGGCAAACACAGGTGGACTACGGCAGGCCATGTTTTGCAATGACTGCAAACTGGGAGCCATAATTGACAGTCCACCTGACGCAGACATCCTTCAAGGGGCCTCACAGACACCGACACAGGCTGTCAAAGTCATGGCCTTCAGCTAAGTGCCACAATCTGCATGGTCATTCCATTGTGGAAAATTAAGCACCCACATATTAACACATAAGTGGCAGCTACTTTAATATAGACGAGGTAATAGGGTATCTGGGGACTAAGGTAGATAATGATCTCTCCTTTGACAATCATATCTCCAAGTAGTTAGGGCATCCTTCTATGTAGGCCATCTAATTACTAAAGGGTTTGCATCTAGACATACTGAGGTTATAGTGTCCCTTTACTCATCACTCATCAGTCCCATTCTAGAGTATAATAACTCATTTGGGATATACCTCAGAAGACACTTCCAACAGCTGGAAGATCCACGAATGTACCTCGCCAAGAGGATTACTGGCCTCAAACATATGTCCTATGCAGCCAGACTGAATAAACTCCTGCTTTACTCAGTGGCATCTTGTTTAGTCAGAGATGATCTCTGCTGGCCAACAAAGTCATGTCAAACTCAGGCTTAATGGATATGCTCCACCTATGGGAATCCATGTCACAGTGAGCCACATGCTGTAATGAGCTGAACCTTGCCACAACAATAACTGGTAGATGCTGAAGGGATGGATTCCTGTCATAGAAACTCCCCATACTTTGGAACAACATCCCTAATTACATTATACAGAGCCCCTCACTAACACTCTTCAAGAGAAACATTGAAGAGTGGATGGGGAACAGTAGATACACCCCAGGGATCCCGCCATTGGCTCTGCTCCACAGAGGGACAGTTAATGAATCAATGAGGTGGCAAAAGCTGACACACTTTGGCTAGGCTTATGAATGCCCTCTGGCAGTTAGCGAAGTACCTACCTATGAACCTATGAACCTATACATACAGTATCAGCACATGCTGATAACTTAATTTACTGTTAAAAAAAAAAACAGAAACAACAAACTAGAACCAGATTTGTAACAGCTGTAAAGTTGGGTTCAGTCAGAACAGAGTTGATTTCTTTAGCTCAAATTGAACAGAGAAAGCGCTTTCTCCCTTGTACACCTTTTTTTCCCTTGCATGGCTTTGAGTTTCCTCAAGCTGATAAGGCGAAAAAGCTGGTTCTGTTGGTTTGAATAAAAGCGCCATCTCTCTCACTGATTGGCTTAATTTACTGTTCAGATGTTGACTTGCCTTGTGCCAATAGCAGTTGTGTGTGCAATAGGTGAGGGCTGCCTATGTTGGATGCAGACAGTAGACTGCCTATACATGACAATTTACAGGTAGTCTTGTGTGTGTGTGCCCTCCATTTTTACTGTGTGTGCAGGTGGAGAAAGGTGTCAGTCCCTAGGTGCCTACACTGTCAGTGTGTGTGCTATACCTTCCCTCCTTGCCAAGGCATAGGCATACTGGGCACGCCTCCGTCTGCCTACTAGGGCTGGCTCAAGGTGTTCATGGTCTGAGTACCTCTGTGCCTGTGGGGCCCTTGGCAATGGTGGTGGGCTTTGAGGACCATCACCATTCTGTCCCTGCTGCAACTGTTTCCGCAGGATCATATTGTGTAGCATGGCACATACTATGAAGATGTGGGCATACATGCCTGGAGAGTACTGCAAGGCTCCATCAGATATGTCCAAGTAATGGAACAGTGATTTAAGCATCCCAAACACACACTCTATGATGATTCTAGTTTGTGCGTGTGCCTCATTATGACATTCCTGCATGGGTGTGTGTGCATTTCTCATGGGAGTCATCATCCATGGTTCCAGTGCATAGCCAGCATCCCCCACCAGGTGGCCATATGGGATGACCCCCCTGGCAAATACCTGCTATAGCTGTGAGACATGCCAGATGTGGGAGTCGTGATAGCTTCCAGGGCTGCCAGCGCACACATCCATGATAATGCCCTGGGCATTGCACATGACCTGGCAGTTGATGGAGGGGTATCACTTTATGTAGTGTCTACCCTGCACACCAGGTGGTGATTTGATGTGTATGTGCGTGCAGCCTATTGCACCCAGTACCTCCAGGTATTCTGCCACATGGTGGAAGAGACTCATATTGCTGGCCAACTCATCCTGCATTCAGGGGAAGTATATGTGCTCATTGGCATGTGGTAACATGGCATCCAGGAACTGGTGAAGTACCCTGGATGCTGATGCCTGTGAGATCCCCCCAATATCCCCCAGTTGTCCTTTGAAAGGTACCTGTAGCTAGTATTCTCAGGCTTACACATACCTTCGTATCCACTGGGATGGGTTCAACTCTGCTTGTTCTGGCTCTGAAGCATGGCTGGCACAGCTCCACAAGTTGCTGTAGGGTGTCCCTGTCCACCCTATAATGCTCTGCTATTTCCTGATGATGAATCCCCTGGTAGGTTACCCTGGGTCTGAACACTCTTCTCCTCCACTGGTGCCTGAGGTGGTTATGTGCATCATCCTCCACACCACCTTCAGTGTCCAACACATGCTGGTGGATCAAAGCTATGGCAGACCCTAACAAGTACATACTAAAAGTTCCTCGTCTGTATACACCAATGGTGCAGAGTGTATGGGAATACACAAGTGTGTGTGAGGTACTATCACACTTTATACTATTGTGTTATGGATTCTGCTGATGTCATTGGGTGTGTATCAGCAACTCCAGCTGCAGGGTATCTTAATTATGGGTTTTACAGTGAGTACTGCAAGTGTGGGGCCTTTACTGTGGAGTTATGCTTGCCTGCCTTGATTAATCTGTTGCCCTTTAATTTACTTTTAAACCTGGATCCCCTCCCATTATCAGGCATGCATCCACCTGTCGTCTTTCTTGTTTTGTACTTTGCCTACCCATTCATGTGTTGCAAAATGTGTCTTGCAGCTGATATACTGCAAATCTGCTTTGTTCTACTGTGACACTTTACTGTTTTCTTTGCAGTACAGCCCCTTCTCTTTCCTGTTCTGCAGGTAGCTGCTTGCAGCCTTGTTAGCTGTTGTCAATGGCCCACTGTAGGTTCCTAGGTGTTAATTAGTCATTTGCACTCCAATTTCCCTGCTGCAGCATTTCCTTATTTCTTTCCTATATCCTTCCTGTTTCAGCTCCAGTGCACACTGCTCAAACCCATTTACCAGGTTTAAGCACGTTTTCATCTCCATTCACATGCATACTTGGTTACCTTGTGTACTCTCAGCTATGTAAAGCTATAGCCTGTTCTACACATCCCTATCCTGCAGCTTTGCTTAGCTACAGGCAAACCGGTTTAGCAATGCTCCAATGTGCTTACAGCAAAGGTAACACACCCCTCTCTTGATGTCATCTTTATCTCAAAGGCACACCTCGGTGTTATAACGCTACGCTATGAGGTGCATCCTTACACCAGCGGGGAATCTGTGATTCACTGTTACTCCTCTCATTTGTATGGCATTGCCTACTAATTCCTAGTTACTGTGCATAACACTGTCACAGCCCCTTAGCAACTCTTGCACCATGGTGTGGTATAACATGCCTGCCACTGACTTTTATGGGGAAATCATGATATGTGTTACATTGCAGTTTTATTCTATATTTTTCTATTTTCCTTGTGATCCCATTTGCGTGCCGCTGCCCTGCACTTCCACTTCACGATAGTGCGAATAAAAATATTAAATGTTAATTTCATATTTTGTACATTTTTTTTATGCCAATGGCTATATATTTAGCCACTGGCATACATTAACAATATATTACATGTGTTTGGTCGGCTTTCATGGCTCCGATTTTATGTTTGCAAATATGTAAACCATTTTTTATGGTTTACATTTCTGCATGCTTACACTACGCCTGCACCACTTCTTGGATCACTAC
Source organism: Protopterus annectens (assembly GCF_019279795.1). Taxonomy (NCBI): domain Eukaryota; kingdom Metazoa; phylum Chordata; order Ceratodontiformes; family Protopteridae; genus Protopterus; species Protopterus annectens. The sequence continues at coordinate 227,035,931 of NC_056725.1, read as the reverse complement.
ATACCTTCATTTGCATGCTACACTGCTTCACATGAGGTAATTAGCATACATGGCCCAGGAGCTGTGCGGCGTAACGTATGCAGGTAGTGCATGTGGGTACAGCTCGTACCTGGATCACTCGCCGGCCATATTTGGTGTTGGAACGCTGATGCTACACCTGCACCTGGCACAAGCTTCATGGATACTGGGGTATATCTTTTTCGAGGAACAATACTTCTTAAGAAAACTGGAGTAGCAATGGGGCCTGTTTGTGCCTCCGTCTTTGCTAATATTATCATGCTTATGTGGGAAAGGAAATTTCTTTTTTTTTATCTCACAGTTCACAGAAAACTGGAATTGCTATTTAGATGAGTTGTTTTTTGTATGGACAGGAGAGGTTTCAGATATTAGTAATTCTTTGGACTACATTAATAATACCACAACTTTTTTTAAAATTCACCTCTACTTATAATAGTGAAAGAATTATTATTTGGATGTTGAAATTTGCTAAAGACACTGAAGATGTATGTTTTTCTAGTAACATTTACAGAAAACCCATGTATTGCCATAGTCTTTTGCACTACTGCAGCTGCCACCCGGAGCATGTTAAAAAGGCATTGTTAAAGGCCAGTTTGTAAGACTGGCATGTATGGTTTCACAAGATAGTGACATTTTTATACAAGATGAAGTTTTGACAGATGTTTTTATCTAGAGAATATCCATTTAGCCTAATAGAAAGAGATAAGAAAGAGATCTTAGCCAAAAGGGACAAAGGGGGTTATTTTCCCCTTATTGAACAATAGGCTAACTTACAATGATTTAAATAATATAGATTAGATACTATCTGATCCCGCAGTGGTGGTGCTGCGGTAACGTTGTCGCCTCACAGTAAGACGCTGTCCTGTTCGATTCTCAGCTAGCGTCTCCTGCGTCGAGACATGCGTGAATGGGTGTACCTTCGTTGAAGGTTGTGCATCAGGCCTGGCAAGCCGGTATGAAAAGATCAACTGCCAATCATTAGCGGACCAGAGTTCTGCTATGGTGACCCCTAACCGGAAAAAGCCGAAATACACAAAACAAGATTAGCTACTATCATACAGAAGGATAAACACGATTATGCTTGTTCCTTTATTACGAAATTTAGCTCTGACCATCAGGATATCTATAACATTTTGAAGAAGAACTGGCAAATTTTTGTGGGCAGAAAGGGCTAATCGATAAGTGTGGCTATAAACCTCATATTATTTTTAGAAGATGTTCTACGATTAAAAACATGCTTGAATGGAATAGTCACATTCAAGCTAGAAAAGGAAGTATGAAGAGACGTGGCTTTTATTCAGTGTATTTACAACATGAATACTGAAAAAATAAGAATTAATCACATTACTGTACGACCTAATGGGAGTTATAACTGTAATTCTATAGGGGTGTTTTATGCTGCTTTATGTTGTCAATGTAGTGGTTTTTATATAGGAAAGACAAAAAGAAAATTCAGGGAGAGAATATAGGAACACATTAGAGATATAAGAAACAAGAGCATAAACAATGCTTTATATAAACATCTTGAGAATTTTCCTACACATCATTTTAAATTTGTAGTTTTGGAAGGTCTGAAAAAAGATTTGTAATGGGGCCCATGTAACAATTTATTGGAATTTAAAGAACTTTGTTGGCATATACAGCTAAATGCTCATGTGCTACCAGGTTTAAATGAAAGTATTAGTATAGGTAGTTACTTAAAACTACATTCATATGCAATTTACAGAAGGATGAGGCTTTGGGGGAAGTCCTTTTAAGGTTTGGTGGTCATTTGAATGATTGAGTAATTTTTTAATTAGCGTTGGTTTTATATTGGATATGATATGTCATGTGTTTTTTTTTTTATTTTTTTTTTTTTTACTATTTATATTACGTTCTTGGATTTTAAAATTGTTCTGAAGAAGACATTTATTATATGCAGACAAAAGTGCTAAATAAAAGTTTTTGCTGGTGGACTTTGTATCCTGTTTGTGTTTTGGTGATTCACCTGGATCTGTTTTTTTGGGGATTCACCTGGATCTGTGTATACTGTCTTGGTTTGCTGGTTCTTAGTTTTTTGTGAAGAAAAATATAGATTACGTTAGTAGCATTGTATGGTTTACTATTGCTTGATAGAACAATGGTTGAAATAAATAATAAATACATACACACATATTTTTCCACACTGTCTCCTAATCATCAACCCTCCCCTAAACAACTGGCCAGTCATTTCCCCCATGGAGTCATTGGGCAACAGTCAAATAAGAAAGACTGATAACCTGTACAGAGATCAGGGTTCTTCTCCTTTCATCCCGGGCATTTTCCTGGTGGCTGACATGCATTCTCATAGACAAGAAGGTGAGCTTTGAGCTATGCCATTTATTGTAAACATGCACTAATGTCCATACATAGCTTGTTCACTGTATCCCATGCACCTCTCTCCAGTAGGTACTAGCACTGCATGTGGTCACATAACCACCATCACATTATAATGGATAAATAAATATGGACTGGTCTTTCCCAATTTCCTACCTTCTCTCATTGGCTGCTGCAGTACATAGTCCCCTAGTTAAGCTTAGGTTCTTTGGGCTACAATCAGGGCTTCATCAGTTTGTGTCATGTAGCCATCTTGTAGAGGTGACAGCTATGGATTTAAGGCACATTCTTTCCTATTGACCGTAGCAGTTTTATTTCTGCAATAATCAATGAGTGATATTATGCAATACATCCAGAGCCTTTGCTTGGCTACATTTTTTTATATATAAGAAAACACCAAAAATGTATTTTGTTGATTGGTTGTGATTGGTTTTCTTAATTTTTACTGCTGATAATAAGATGAGGCATTTTGCTTAGCAAATGTTTTTCTTTCTTCACAGTTAATGTTCTAAAGTTTAAATATATAATTTAATATATATGGTTAGCCACAGTATATATGTATATGATATATCTGTGTTCTTTTTGTAACTTATACTGTTTTATATCTGCAAGCAGAATGGAGATAAAAAATGAACCTGTGTGGCCCTGTCCACCCTAGCAGTCCCCTAACACTGCATCTCTATTTTGAAAAAAAAAAAAATTAAATAGTCAACCTTAGAAAAGCATAAGTAGGGAAAACCCCATGGCACAGATGCAAGGAATCTGTCTGGTCCTAGTGAGCTGAGTTCAGGAATGAACTAAAGTGGCTACACGTGTCAGGTTGGGTGGAACAGGATTAAACTGCTGACTGTCACCCCTCCTGTCTTGGTGGAAAAGTTTGAGGGATGTGATGTGGTGGAGACTATGAGCCTAACAGTCCAATCATCTAAAAGTGAGTGTCATGACATTCTGCCCTGGGTACATGGCTACATGCTGACATTATTGCAAGTTACTCTTCCTGTTTAAGAATTTGACTGGCTGCTACATTATGATGTCTCCTGGCAGCTTATCTGTTGTTGACTATTGGAGCCTGACTGCCTGATTTGGGGAATTTCTCCACAAGGTGCACTTCTCTATGATACGTCAGTGTGATTATTAATTTAAGGGACATGGTTGGAACTGTCTGGAAAACAGCTATGGGATACCCTGAGAGAACAACTAAGGTCACAGGAAGAGAGAGAGGGAAATATATTAACTGGGTTGAGTGGGAGATTGGAGATGATAGACAAAACAAGTAAGTAAAGTGTTTTTCTATAAGAAATAATTCCCTAATGCTTTCTATTCCTCTATTCCTTTCCCCTATTCCATTCTACTTCACTGTGCTGTTATAAGACATACAGTTATATCTCAGTTAATGTGCCAGCAGAGGGCGGGCCCAAAGGTTAACTTAGTCCCCCTGGGTTTTAAAAGGGCTTAAGGTTCTTTTTGGGGCCAAAAACAATTGGGCTTTTTTCCAATTAAAAAGGTTTTTGTTGGTTTTCTTTTTTTGTTAAGGGCCATTTTTTTTTGTTAGGGGTTTTTTTTAAAAAAAACAAGGTTTTTTTTTTAAAATTTGGAAAAAAAAAAAAAACAAAAAAAAAAAAAACAAAAAAAAAAAAAAAAAAAAAATTTTTTCTTTTTTTTTTTTTTTTTTTTTTTTTTTTTTTTTTAACATTTTTTCCTTTTAAAATTTACCTTTTATTTCCCCGGGAAATTAATGGGAAAATTAGGAAAACCCCAGGCCTTTGCGGAACTTTTTTAAAAAAAAAAAACCCAAAAAAGTATTTTGTTTTGGTTTGGAAAAGGTTTCTTAATTTTTATTTTGGTATAAAATTTTTGGGTTTTTGAAATTTTTCTTTTTCCTTAAATTTCCTTTTTATTTTTTAAATTATTGGGGTTACCAACAGTTATATTTAAGAAAATTTTGTGCCCGGAATTTTTACGTTTTATTTAACAAAATAAAAAAATTTTCCCTTTCCCCTTTTTTCACCCCTCACTACCTTTTTTTAAAAAAAAAATTAAAATTGCAACCAAAAAACCCTGTGGAAAAGGGAAATTTCCCAAAATTGTCCCTATAACCGGTTCTGAATAAAGGGGGATGCCTTTTTGGGTAAAGGATTAATCCTTTTCCTTCCTGCCTTTTTAAAATTTTGGGGTTGTAAAAAGGGGTTTGGGATATATTAAGAACTTTAAAGGATGTAACTTTTTGGGTCGGGAAAGCCTTAGCCTCTTCCGGGGTTTAAAGTTTTAAAGGGGGCAATTTAATTGTCCCGGGGACCCATCGGGGCTTTTAGCCTTTTTCCTACAATGATTTTTGTCCCAGGGAAAAAACAGGTTAAGAAAAAACAGTATGGTAAAAATTTTCTTATTTAAGGGGTTTTAAAATGTTAGCCAATTAATTTTTTCAAAAGAAAAAAATGCTTTCATTCCCTTTACCCCCACCTTTATTCAGTCTGTTTTTAAAAAAGTTATTTCCAGAAAACCACAAATTCTGAACGTTTTATTTTTTAAAGTAATTTATTTTTTTTTCCTTTTAAAAACTAAAACCCGGGGATTAAATAAAACCTTTCCCAAATGTTGTAAAATTTTTTCCTTTCCCTAAAATTTTTTCTGAAAAAAGGGGTTTCCCTGTAAAGGTTCCCCTTTTTTCTTTCCCCTTTTAAAAAGGGCATAAAAATTTTTTTCCCTCCCCTTTTTTTTTAAGTTTTCCCTTAATTTAGTTTTAAGGGGGTTCCTCTGTTTAATTCATCCTTTGTTCCTCTGTGTGTCTTTCCCCACAAAAACCTTTTTTGGGGGAGTGTAGGGTTTCTTAAAATTTTGATTTTTTTCCCTTTCCTCATTTTTCAGTTTCCATTGAATAGGCAAAAAAACATTCCCATATTAAAATTCATTAACCCATGGAAATTAACAAGTTTTTTAAAGAAAACCCTTACAGGAGGCTGAAGTTAAATAAGAATTTTACTTTTTTGCAAAAAATTCTTGGGATACAAAAAAAATTAACCAAAAATTTTGGAAAATATTTCCGGGGCCGACCCCTCCAACGGCAGCCCCCCAAAATTTTTAAAATTTCCCAAAGGGAAACCCCCCACGCAATTTTCCTTTTTTAAATTTTTTGTTCCCAAAAAACCCCCCCCCCGGGGTTTTTTTCATAAAATTTTTAAAAAAAGTTTATTTAAATTTTGATTTTTCCCCTATCCTTTTCTGGGAAGTGGAAAACAACATTCATATTAAAACTATTAAATAGGCAAAAGAACCCCCGGAAGAAAAACCTTTCGGAGGGCTTTAAGCTAAAGAGCAGGCATTTCATGGGTTCAAACCCCAACAACACCCTTTTTAAGAAAAGGGGGGCCCAAAAACAAGCCCTGCAAACAGCCCCAAAAAGTAAAATGAAAGAAAACCCAAATTTTGGAAATGTGAAAAAACAAAACAAAAAAATCCCCCAAGATTGCCAAAAATAAAAAAAGCTGATTTTTTTTTTAAAAAAAAAGTGTTTGCCCGTGGGTGGCGGGCGGTCCCCTGGGGCCCCCGAAATTTGAGCAGTGGAAACATTAAAACTTTCCCAAAGTAACCCAAAAAGCTATAGCGGTGACGAAAATGAAAAAGCCCCCCATTTTGGCGACCCCCAACAAAAGCTAACCCAAAAAAACCCCTTGAAAAACTGTAACAAAAAATCCTTTTAAAAAGAAAAATAGCCTTTTTTAAGAAAGTAATAAAAAAAAAAAAACCCAGTGGCCAAGGTTCGAACCCCAAGGTACCTTTGCCCTGGGTAAGGGGTTTTTAACTGAAAATGGGGCCCTAAACAGTTTTTACTCGAAAGGGGCCCAGTAATAGCAAATATTGGAAGAAATGGGGGAAAAAGGTTTGGAGCGGGAACAAAAGCAGGTTTTTGGAAGGGGAAAAAAATTTTCCAAAATGGCCTTCAACAGAAAAAATAAAAAGCGGGCCAATTTAACCCCAGGGAATACCACCCCTTTGTAAGGAACTAAACCCAACCCAAAATGCGGGTGTATGGGGGTAGTTGCTTTGGAAGAAAAAAAGGTGGGGCTTTAAACCAAACAGGTTTTTGGTTAATTTAAAAATTTCCAAAAGGCCCCAATCACGGGGATTGTGGGGAAAAGGCATAAAAACCCCTAGGGGGGGCCCGGGGGAAAAAAATGATTTAAATGCCACCGGGGTTTCCCAAGGGTTGGTGAGGGGGGTTTTTTTCACCCCCAGGGTGGGGAAAGAGGACCAAAAACCCTTTGGTCCGGGGGCCAAACCCCAACCCCCCAACTCTGAGGGCCATTTTTGGGGAAGAAAAAAATTGGGGCTAAAATTTGGGAGGTTTCCAATTTCCCTTCCAAATTAAAAGGCGGGGAGGGTCCTTTCAACCGCGGCCTAAGGCAAAAGGGGCCCCTTTGTTTGGACCAGGACCCCCGGAAATCCCAACCCCCAAAACTGAAAGAAATTTAAAAGTATGAAGTTAAAAGCAAAAGGGAGTGTATTCCAATAAAAAATTCAATAACAGTAAAAGGGTGTTTGCAAGAACCCTTGGGGTTTACGGTGGGGTTCCCCAAGGCTGTAATCCCCCAGAAAAAAAAAATTTAAAATAAAGTTAAAAAAGATCCCCAATATAATAAAAAAATTGAAAGCGGGTGAAAAGTTTTTTGCAAAGTTTTGGCAATTAAAAAAGTGTGTTACCCCTTTTAAATCCAAACAGAAAAAGGGGAAAATTTGTCTAAATAAAAATGCCCAAAAAATAAAAAAGTCCAAAACCAAAAAGGGGTAAAAATGAAAAAAATGAAAGGTTTTGAAAAAGAAAAAATGAACCAAAAAAAGGGAGTAATAACCCCGGAAAAAGTAAAAAACCCCAGAAGTAAAATGAAATGAATGTGAAAAGGTTAGAACCAAATAAAAAATGTGTTGTTAATGTTGCAAAAAGCTGGAATGTGTATCCCAAAATCTGGATATGTTGCTCTCAGTCTGCAATATGCAGATAGTATGATTGTCTGAAATATCAAACATCCACAGTTGTCTATAGCTATATAAAGCAAAGGTAGCAGGATGATGTAGCTGAACAAAGCCAGATATGAATGTATAAATAACAATAAAATGTATATTGATGTAGCAGTAACAGTCCTATCACCAAATGGAAGTAGTTATCATATAGGAAACTGTAGTTAGAACAGTAGTGTGTATATATTTTAGCTATTAGAAATGTACAGCATATGTATTGGTATTGAAGGTGTTAATAATATTTTCTTCCCCCCACTCTTTAACCACATATAACCCATTCCACGTAAAAATGGTATGTGCAATCATAATTAACACCCCTGGACATTTGTCCTGTTGGGACATAAATATTTTCATGCCCGTTGATGCATCTGCCCTGTTCATACATCCAAACCTGATGGCCTGTTGCCATCAATCAACCCTGCATGTTGTTGTACTGTGTATTGCTGCTCAAATTATGCATGTGTTATGTTTGTTTCAATGGTGTGAATATCTGGGTGTTTGGTTAATGGGAATACTAATGCATGCTGTTACAACTAATTGCGAATGGTATTGTATGTTACTAACCTAAACTGCCATGACATAATGCAAAAAAAGGGGCGACGGGGAAGGGGGTTCCAGCGGCCCCCTCTCCCACCTCAGCTGGCGAGTGCACCTGGCACTAGTGCCCAGTCTGGACCCTCCTCCGGTGGCCCTGTGCCACCTGCAGGTGGAACCCTGCAGGGGATGGGGCTCTTCCCCTCTGCAAGTGTGGGAGGAGAACCACCACTCACCCTCCGTAGCGTCCGGACTGTGGTGCGGGGAGACCCGGGGACTCTGTTCTTGGGCCCCTACCCAGCTTGAGGCACAGGTGGCACAACCGGGCATGCCTGTTGCCCCCTACACAGCCCCAGCACACCCCCTCCTGGGCAGTGAAGGAACAGTGGCAACTGCCCATGGGTGGGGATATCAGTTCCACTGTTGCCATCTGTGGGCTCATGGGCTCTGGATATCCAAACATCCTCCCGTCAATTGTGTAACCCCCCACTTTCATACACGCCCCTGTATGGTCTTGTTTGTCTTGTCTGTTGACCTACCCAACCTCCCCCAGCTATACCGACTTCCTTCACCTGACAAACCACTCTCACCTGAAAAAAAAAAAAAAGGGCCCTCTGTCCCCAAAAAAAATTTACCCCCCAAAAATGGCTGCTCTTTTCCCAACCGGGGACATGGAAACTATCAATTACAATTGGCTGTACAACAAGTATTATTGTTGCCCTTTACACCTCTCTCAGGGGTGGAAGGTTTCAAATGTCACTTCAAATTACAAACAAATGCACAGCTGTTGCTGATGAAGAAATGGGCAGCTATGGGCCTTACCTACATCCCTCCTGCAAATCCCAAGCTTGTTTCCCTACTGTCTTACCCTCTTTGTGCCCCCTTTTTCACCACTTTCCTGTCTCCCCATTTTCATTTCTTTCAAAGAACATAGCGTGGGTGGAGTAAGCATTTTAACCCGGGTAAGGGGTGTCCCGGGAGCTGAGGCCAGTCCCATGCTGAGCCCCCGCCCACCCTAACCGGTTACAACTGCTTAAAAGTCCCTTTACTTCATTGACAGGTCCTGTAGTCAGTTCAAAAGCAAAATAAAATCCCACTGTCAGTCCCAACCCAGGACCTTGGAAACAGTAGTCTGCATGACTTACCACTAAGCCATGACTTTTAAAAGAACATTGTGCTAAAATAAATATATCATGTAATAGTAGGAATGAATGTAATGGGAATATAGGATGTGTAGTATACAAAGCATGTCATTTAGAATTACTGTCAAAACTAGTGGATTTCCATAATAGTAGTGTGTGAACAGAAACAGCCATGCTAGTTGGTAGCTAGTAGGTAATAATGTCACTGTAGCACCTTGCAAGCCACACACATACTCACAGCAGGATAATCACTGCCCATACCCCACAACCTCTTACAGGAACACATCCAAAGTAATAAAATATGTGGAGCAAAGGCCCAAAACCAGGGACACATTACAAATAATGTTACAACAAACGGGTTCAGAGAGTAACAGGGTCTGCATTTTGTGGGATGTTTGGAAGGGTATGAAGTCTGAAACTTGAATGTTTGTCACTATATTCTGACTTGAGCCCAGAGTGATTTGCCAGAAAAAGCTGTGCATGAGATATTGACCAAAATATGAGGCAGAGATGTGGACAACCTGCAAATATCTTAAAAGAGGGTCTGACACCACCATATTTGAATAGTTAAGAGCCTAGACATAGCAACAGTGAAGGGTTACAGGGAAGCCCGACAGACTCCATGTGACATGAACAAACAGTAGGCAGATAGGTGTAACAACACATGCAATGGTAACTTTGGAGTCCTGAAAGTTTTCACCCCTTGCATGGCAGAATAAGTGTAGTAATACATATGCTCATGCTAACCCACAGTCACAACTGCAGCATACCAGACAATTTAATGGGTGTACCCCACTGATATGTACCATTCCATGAGGCAGATAACAGATGAACCTGAGAGTCTCTGGGGCCTGCTCAGCAGCATACTCAAATACCCTAATAGATGTCAAGGCCCACACCATGGCCAGACCACACTGCATGCTGTAACACCCTAGCAGATATAGCAAGCATTCCAAGGTGTGAATGTACATGGAAAATAGGAAACCCACAGCAGCACACTACAGTCAGGACACCTAGCAGGCATACAAGTAGTGACTGTAAAGGGCAAATATTGAAGCCTTAGCAACAAAGTGCAAGAAAAAGTGAAAGGAAAGCACACACACCCCAATTAACAGTAGTAGTAGTTTAGGTGTCAGTGTACATACACAGTTAGTACAGGAAACTGGAGAAATGAATGGAGGAATGTTAATCTACAACACAGCTGGAAATATGAGAGAGATACCAACCTTTACACTCACAGAACATTGTCCACAGCATACCAGCATGGTCCCTGCCCTTAAAATCTGAAAGGGCTACGCCTATCTCACATACCTTTTTATAGCACTGTTCTGAAATCACAGTGAATACTGCAATCAGTACACAACTGGCTGCATGCAATTAGCAAATGCTGGCTAACAATTGGTGCAGAGGCCATCACATGGACATATGCAGATACCTACAAAAGTATGCTGTACTCCCAGTCCAAAATGCAATACTTTCATTGGAGGGGGAGGAAAAGAAAAAGACAGAGAGAGAGAGAGAGAGAGAGAAAAAGCAACACAAACAAAACTGTTCAGCAACAGCCACCTGAAAGCTGAAAACGGGGAAGTGGAGCAGCAGGAGAGAAAACCAGATGGCAACACAAGCAGCTGTGACAAACACAGGTAATGTAAAGTAATACTATAAAGGTCTACATACTGTGAACCCTCCATATGTGTCATTGGTCTGTATCCATATGTATATGAAGATTTTAAAGGGCAGGGGACATACAGCAACTATCAGTGAAGGCTGTACATACATTTGTATGTGGGGCATCTATGTGCACATATCAATGTAGGTTAAATGTAGGTTGTAGTGCAATGTACAAAGTAGGTTTCACAGTTATGTATGTTTAGCAGTATGTTAGTGTGTGTATACAGTATGGTAGACAAACATGTTGATATACCTGTCTATCATATGGATTATGTATGTCAAAATATGTATGTATGTATTTTTATATATATATATATATATATATATATATATATATATATATATATATATATATTTTAACATACATAGAAAATGTAGGAATACATAGACAGATGTAGATAGATAGAATATGTACAAACATATTTTGTAATGCAAAATACAGATATAGATATATGTAGATACATATACATAGACAGACATCTGACTATCTACAGGTATGACTGTATATGAGACCTCAACACCCCTGTCCCACCCCTCTGTCACTCTCACCCCTCTGTCCCCCCCTCCATATCTATAGCAATATATGTACATCAATATATATTTTGTGTATATGAAACAGACATATATATATATACACATATATACATATATATATATATATATAAAAAAACATATACGTATATATATATATATATATATATATATATATATATATAAAAGAAAAGGGAAATTATATATATTCTGAGTGAGGCACATGTGTACAGATGTATTGCAACAGGTGCCTGGTGACAAAGGCATGCTGTGAACACCAGTGTCAAAACGGTGGTACCAAACCTCATTTCATATCTCCTACTCCAGTAACCTCCAGATATGTGATTGGCTGCCCACCACTGCATGTGTCAGGGGTGAACAGGGTCATAAATGTGTACAATAGTCCCCCAATGATATTCACAGTGGCACACTATTCCTGGAATACCTGCACATGGTATGTGTCAGCAGACATGGTGTGTCAGCTATGGACATGTAGGTCAGTGTCCCCTCCACACCACATAATGGATGCCATGGTATGGACCTCACATGACAGCTACAGATATGGAGAAGCACACAGTGAGATGTACCAAACTGTGACAATGCACTTAAACACATTACCAATGCACAGTGACTGACAACACCACAGAGTACAAAATACTACCCAAAAGAGGTTACCACTCCTGGATTTACATAAAGTCACACCCATGACAGATGTCCAACAACCATAGTAACACCTCACACCATCCACAACCTAAATGTTGTTGTGCCTGCCACTGTAGAGACACTTGGGGGAAATTTTAAAAAGATAAAATACCCCAAAAAAAAAACACAGTTTTAAAAAAACCCCAGGGTAATTCACACATCCCCTGCTGTGTTGTCAGATAGGAATTGCCATATGAGTCACCCGTGTAACTGTGTGACAGCAGCAGGTACCATCACAAATGTGTCACAATGGTCAGGGTGAGAACATTTCTGTGTAGCCCCGGGGGAAAATTTTGGCTTATTGTTTTTAGTATTGTATTGAAATTGTAATGTATTGTGTTGTATTGTATTGGTATGTTGAGGTGCCTCCTTCTGGAGTGGAACCACTGCTGCTGTGCCCAGTGTACAGGTACATATCCTGTAGTCAGGCTAGTGTTACATAGCACTTCTATATGTGTGTTTAGCTCCTGTCAGAGTTTATGTAGCATGCAACTGGGGATACCATCAGGTCTCATTCATGTTGTGTATTCTGCTTTCCTGAGGGGCTCTCACCTGGACATCTGTGATGACAGGAGGTTACAGTCAGCTGGGATAACTATGTCTAATTTTGGGGAGAGGGGGGTGACACCTGCACTGAACCTGTCTGCCACAATGTTGTCAATATCTGTGGTTTCAGTAAAATTTATTTGTTGTTGTGGACGAACTGTGGGCAGAGGGGATGGATTCTGACCAGGTTGCTAACATAACGGGAAGAAGGCCTTCTGGTTATCTGTATTTCCCCTCTCAAAGTTGCCCATGGATGTTTGTATGTTGGAAAATAGATCCTTAATAGTGCTGCTCAGACATGCCTTCCCTTTATGAAATTATGCTCTGTCTTGCAGTAGCTTCCATCTTTGTAATACAATCTGTCTATGGCTGGGGTCCACCAGACAGGATGCTGTCCCTTTGTGGGGGTGTCTTGGTCATATATGGGATTGCATGATCCATGCATTCTCGGAGATGTCTGTAGAAAGCATTTGTGTAAGGGGTCAGCATTGTGGGTTGTATCTCCACTGGCCCAGTGGGCTGAAAGGATACCATGTCACTGTTACAAAGTGTAAAGTTTGCATCTGCAATGTTATTCACTATAGTCATTTGTGCTGGGGGTGGAGGTGGGATATGTATATCCAGGGCAATTAGTTTGTGGTCAGCTCACAGTAGTTGATGATGTAGGTCATACAGTACCTAGATACAAACCCCCCAGAGTGAGGAGGTGCTCTGGACCTGAATCAGTGTTCTGACTGCTGGGGTTTGGTAGTATGTCATATGGAGTGTGCCAGGTACTGTTGCACAGTTGCTGGCTGGGCACTGATACCTGGCCATTTACATGGGTATCCACCAATAGACAGACAGATGCTATATATGTCAGATATGTTGTATCATAACAGTCGAGTAGCATGTGTAGTATGTGTGCCAAATTCTGCTGACATATATTGCTGATATCAGGTTATTTTCTTTTCAGGACATGGCTCACCCAAATCCAGCTTACCCCACAGCTGAGGATGAGGAGATACACCAGAGCCTGGTGGGGATTATGCAATACTTTTTCCGCACCAGCCAGAATCAGCAGGAGAGGGCTGCACTGTGGCAAGTCCTGGTCCGTCGGGTAAATGACATAGGCACGCATAACAGGACATATGAGCAGGTAACATCACTGCAGTGTTTTGTTCCACAGGCCAACCAAGGGGTCGCCACAGGTGGGGGGGTGGCTACACATCCCCACTCACCAGACTGGAGGGACTACTCATGAGTGTAGTCCCAGCCCTCCCCACAACAACAGCAGCAGACATGCATTATGATGGGGGCCACCACAGCAGCAAGACAGTGAGCGTGCAGGTAATATGCCATATGTATAGTTGACTGTTGTGTACACTGGTAGTGAATGCATGTGTGAGGTGTGTCCTTGGTTTGTAGCTGTCACCATAGTATTTAATGTGCAAGTGTGATATCCTCAATATTAGCAGCTGACCTGTAAAAGGGCGACTGTTGTACTACTGACCTGTATCATACTCAGTAACAATGGCACAGTTGTGCCCACGACATTGGTTTTTCCCTTCTGCAGGTCCCCCCAACAGCAATGCAGCCTATCCTTTGGGTGGGGGAAAAGTTTTTTGTATTAAAACCAATACCTTTTTGAAATTTTATTTTCTTGTTTTTTTAAAAAATAATATTAAAAGGTAAACTTGTAGGGGCTTTTGTTGCATGTAGGTGTGTCTGTGTGTTGGGGATTCGGGGCATTTGATTTTCCCCTGTACAATGTGTGAAACTGTGTGCATGTGCTTTGCATGTGTCCCATTTTGCACCTGTGCATGTGTGCTGTGCGGGAAATGTGGGGCATCCCATGTGTGCGGGCAGGGGCAGGGCATGTGTGCATGGGGCGGGGCATTTCCCATGTGCTGATGATGTGCATTGTGCGTGCGGGCATGTGCATGTGCATGTGTGCATGTGTGCATGTGCCCCTGTCCGGCATGTGCATGTGTGCATGTGGGGCACCATGTGTGCATGTGATCCCCGTAATGTGGTGCATGTGTGCATTTTAAATGTGTGCATGTGGCATGTCCCCTGCCAGCATGTGCTTTGGGGCATGTCGGGACCTTATGGGGGGAACTGGAAATGTGGACATTTTTGTGTTTCCTGTTTCCCCCCACAGGTTCTGGTGCTGCTCTGGTGTCATGCAGCGGGGGAACCTGAATCAGGTAGGGGTACTGTTTAAAAACATCTTTTAATGGCACGGGGGTATGCCAGGGTCCATCATTGGTCACCCTTTGTAGCACGGCAAAAGGGTTATCCTGCCAATACCCCCTTTGTCACCAATGTCCCTAGGTGATGGACAGCATACAGTGGGCATTGACCGGGGTAATGTGGTATCTGTGGCACATGCCTCCCCACACACCCGGGGCAGGAATGGTACCACACAGACAGATGTCCAGGGGTTCTGGGGGATCCTGGGTACTGCCCCAGTCCCCAAGAGGCTTACAACCTCAGCTATGTTTCGGGCTGTCATGCAGGCACATTTGGAATGGTACACCAGACAGGGTCTGAGGGAGCTGACAGCATGTCGCACAGCCCTGACAGTATGGGGACATTGCGGCTGCCATCCGTAATTTCCCCGATGTCATAACAGGGGTTGTGGGGACATATTAGGGTTCCACAACTACATGTCCATGAGCCAGGGGATGGGGGGCGGTTGGGGGCGGGGCATATGCCAGCAACAGCAGCAGCCAGTCCAGACAACGGGGCCCGGCCCCTAGTGCCAGCAGCACCCCAAATGCTGGGTCTGTGCTGTCATCAGCCCCCCCAGGAGACCGTGCCCCGGGGGCCCCACAGGGATCTGTGTCCATTTGAACACCTGCTTCTGATGACAGTACCCAGTCTGGGTTGGTACGGTTTGGTCCTAGCCCCCTGCAAGGCACAGGTCCTGTCCGTGGAAAACACTGATCTGTATGACCTGGCAGGTACAGTCTGTGGCTGTCCACAAACACCAGTATATGGCAGCCATGAGGTGGAACTGTGTGCATCCATACACACATGCAAATTGACAACACCTAGGGCTACCGAAACTGCACCCCTGCATCAACATTGCCCCACCTTGTACTGCTGTCCCTCACCAACACACATACACATACATGTCAATGGTGGTATGGGTGGCTGACTCAGGCATACCAAGTTCACACCCTGTGCATATGATGAAACTGTGCCACCTCCTGCAATCTGTAACATCAGTGCAGGTACAGGTTAACATGTTGCTGATGCACAGGGTGACTAATTAGTAATAGTATCATGTTGTTAACAGTACTGGGGCTAAAATTTAATTGTGGGTATATCACAGCATGCCTGATGCAGTAAGGGGTGTGATTGTCATGTACTGTTTTTACACCCATGGTAAGTACCATAGTGTATCATCTGCACATGTTGGAATACTGGTGGTAAGGATGTCAACAGAAGGCTACATACATAGGTAGCACGGGGGATAAGGTAATGAAAGTATTAATACGCAATGATGGACATGTAAACTGCAAGTGGCATGTTGCCCACACTGGACTCTGCAATGGGGGGAGGATGTTGATATGTGTGCAGTACTACCCCTGGTACAGGACACACAGGAGCCCCCTAGCACTGCAAGCTCACATCTCATACCATGCTAGACAGCCCCAACAAAAAACTAACTGTCACAGGGGGGAGAGTCCCCATACATGTCAGGGATACTGTGGTGGCAGGCCAGGTAGCATACTTAAAGTATGGAACCACTGAGTGAAGGCTCAGTGTCTGTTATTTGACATGTGAAACTGCAGGTATGAGCACATGGTTTTCCATCCAGTTATTGTACATCCTGACAGTACATGGTCTGTACACTTGTGGGGGGACTGGACCCTGCCCTGACCTGTGTATTTCCATGTACATGTGCATAGTGCCTGCATATTTGCAGTGTTACCTACTGGAAGTGGTACAGCTTGTTTGTTGTACAATGGACTACATGCAGCCCTGCTTACTGTAGCTTTGTTTGCATGCATGTTTGCTTGCAATTACCCTGGAATACTGATCCCACCTGCAATGCTTCTGTGGACTCCTAGTGACATCTGCATAGCTTACTATATGTATGCCCATGTCTCACTTGACAGAATGTCACTGTTTGTCCTGTTCACATGTACGTTGCCTGTGACACATTGCATATGACTTACCTGGCATGTGCCCCGTGAGCAGTCATATATGCCTGCTAACTAATCACAGGCACTACACCCTCACATATTCATTTTTGTTGAACCACCTGCTTGCTAGGGATGGCTTGCACCTGTCCCCCCTGGGCTTTCAGATATTGGCAAAGGCTCTTGCTCCCCCCATAGTGCCTTGTTAGGCAAGGCTCAAAGACAAACCCACCTTCATAGGTATCACAAGGGATAAGAAACTAAGAGTAATGCTCCCCGCCAGAAGTCTAAACCTCAAGATGCATGCACCCGAAACTCTCCTTGGCATGGAGAACATCGATATCTGTGCAGTAACAGATGCCTGGTTCAGGGCTACTGAGAGCACCCCAGCACTACCAGGTTATACCTCATACCATGCTTTTCAGCCCCAAAACTTGGCCCGAACCACAAAGGAGGGGTATTGATATTCATCAAAGATACCCACACCTCCAGGTTGGGCAAAGCACCAAGCATCAGAGACTATCCATGTGCAACTAACAATGGGTGAAACTGCCTTCCAGGTTATAGCCTGCTACAGACCACCCTCCCAAACCCAAGAACTGCACTCCCCTCCTTTAACAGTGGAAAATGAAGGTCTCTCCAAACACCATTATATTTACTTCAACTACCCCAAACTGGGAGCATGACTCTAGCTCCAACACCCTAGGCCAAAGATTCCTAGAATATATGACTCAAATGCTATGGAACAACTTGTTACCACTCCCACAAGAAAGGGGAAAAATACTGGACCTGATCATCACCAACATGGGGACTCTATGCTCCAGACCAGAAGTGTATCCCTCACTGGTAAGATCAGACCATAAACTAATCTCCATATTCACAGCCCGACCCCACCCCCCGCCCAGAACACCACAGTGAACAACTTCTCTAAAGCAAATTCACACTCCTCAAAACTGAGGTGGAAACCTTCAAAGCCCCGGGGCCCGTGGAAAACCCGACCGCCCGATTCCTCTATAAAGCATTCTATGGACACCTTCAGGAATGCATGGATCATGTGATCCCAAAAAAAACCAAGACCCAATCCTCCAAAGGCAGACGCCGTCTGGTGGACCCCAGCCATAAACAAACTACACAATAGAAGGAGGAAGCTACTAAATGATAAGCAAAATCCCAAAAGGGAAGGCATCACTGATCAGTATTAGCAAAAACTAAGGGACTCATAAGATTGTCTAAGGCCAGCTTTGAGAGAAATTGCACAGGACACTAAGGATAATCACAAGGCTTTCTTTAGTTATGTTAGGAACCTGGGTGGTAATTCCCAGATATGCTCAGAGGT
Source organism: Protopterus annectens (assembly GCF_019279795.1). Taxonomy (NCBI): domain Eukaryota; kingdom Metazoa; phylum Chordata; order Ceratodontiformes; family Protopteridae; genus Protopterus; species Protopterus annectens. The sequence continues at coordinate 227,017,947 of NC_056725.1, read as the reverse complement.
AGTCCAAAATGTTTGAAACACCAAACCCACAGACATTGCCAACATTCCCAGCTGACAGGTTCAGCACAAACCTCCCCCCACACCAAAGGGCAAATATTATCCCAGCAGAGTGCTGCCCCCCGACATCTCAGATGCTCAGGTAAAGCCCTCTCCAAAGCAATACACACTGCATCAATGGGACCAGACAGTGTCCCGGGCTGTGTCCTACATGAACTCCAAAAAAGCTACAACCCCAAAAATAAAACTACTGTTCAATCCCAGCCTTACTACAGGATATGTGTCCAAAAATGGCGTCAGCAACAGTGGTCCCTCTAAAAAAGGTGGTGCCTCAAGGATCCTGGACACTATGCCCCCAAAAACTAGCTTGGCTGCAGAGCTATGGAAAGGATCATCATGGACCCATAAATAAAGATATTGGGGACCTACAGACACTGGTTTATACCCAGTTTGGTTTTTAAGGGCAGATCCTGCCTCTCAAACCTGGTTGATTTCTTTGAAACAGTCACCAAGGCCATTGGAGGGAAGGTGGTCCCCCTACCGGACCCTATTTTTATACAAATACCCCAGGGTTCCAAAAAGGGGGACCGGGTTAAATATTTTTGGGGGCCCCCAAAAGTCACCTTGATTTGCACACTGGCCCAAGGACAAACCCAAAAAGGTTGAATTTCCGGGGAAAGCCCAAACTTTAAACCCGACAAAGGGGGTGGGCCCAAACTCAAATTGGGGGGCCTTCTTTTTTGGTTTAAAAAATTTTTTGGGGGTTAAGGAAACCGGAAGGACTTCCCCCACCCAAAAAACAGTATAAACTGGCCCCCAAAAACTCTCCAAAAAACAAAAATTAAAGGGAAAAAGGGAAAAACAACTTTGTGCCAGGCCCAAATTGGGGTTTCCCGGGGTGAATTTCAAAAAGGTATTCAAACCCCTTGGAAAAAAAAAGTGCCCACCCAAAAACCCAAGGTTCCCAAAGTAAAGAAAAAGGAATTTGGGTTTGGGGACCCAAATTTGGGGTACTCCCTTTGAACAAAACTTTTGGGGGAAAATTTGGGTTGAAAAACAAATTTTTAAGGGCCCCCCCCAAGGAAGGGGTTCCAAAATACAGGGGAAAAACCCTTTGGGCCCCTTTAAAAAATTTATCCCTATTAGGGGGATAAATTTTAGTAAACCCAAACCCCTGTTGGGGATGTCCACCAGGAACCTAAATGGAAAACCCCAAAAGGGAAAACCCCAAAGAGGATCAAAGGGTAAAAGATGCCAATGTGGAAAAAAATTTGGGAAAACCCCGCTCTATCAGTGGATCCTGAAATCTGTGCCTAAATGTAATTTAAAATTTTTCAAAACCCGAATTAAAAGGGTGTGCAATGGGGAAATCCAAATCCCTGGGTTTCCCCGATTGAAACCTTCAAGCCTGGGAAAAAAAATAGGGACAAAAGCTGGAGGGGAATTTAACCCAGAGGTCCTTTAAAATTGGAAAAAATTTTGGGGGAGGTTACCCGGGGTTAAAAAATTTTAAGGGAAACGAATGAAATTTTGGATGGGACATTGGAGGTTTTAATTTACTTTTTGTTTTAAAATGGGGGGAAGAGGACAGATCTTTAAAATAAAAAGGGTGGGCAAATTATAATTTTAAAAAATTTTTGACCCGCCAAAAATTTGGAAGGGTTTTAAAAGCCCTTTTTAAATTAGCCTTATTTTTGAACCTATGGAATTAACCCTTTACCTTTTTTCCCCTTGGGAAAAGTGCTGGGAAATTTTTACCAAAAGGAAATTTTCCAAAAATATGGGACCCTTGCAAAAGGTTTTATTTTCATTTAAAATTTTATTTGGTTTAAAAAAAGGTTGGGAATTTGTTTGGGGATGTCCAAAGCCAATCCCATTTCACAGAAACCCCCTTTCCCCACTTTTGGATGACAAAATGGGGGATAGATTTTTTGGAAAAAACATCCCCAAAAACTTGCACTTTTTTGGAACCCCAAATGGGAAAACCCTTCATTTATGAATTCCTTTTAATGATAAATAAAGTTTGATGTTTTGAATTTTAAAAAAAGAATTTTTTAAAAGTGAAAACACTTTTTGGGCCCTTTAGCCCTTAAGGGAAAAAAAAGCATTCCTTTTCCTTTAGGGGCCCCCACCTCTCAGCCCCCAAAAATACTTTGGGCCCGAAACACCCCGCAAAAAACACATGGCCCAAATCCTGTTGTGCCCCCAGTCCCCTTACGGGTGACCCCCACCTCCCTTGTTTGTATTAATTTTCAGGGCCAAAACCAAAGGCTGGACAAGGTGAAGGCAATGATATGCCTTCCCCTTGGCCCCCACTTAAAACAAGAAACAGGTAGCCCGAGGTACACCTAGCTTCCCGTATTTCCCTGCCCCCATACCCTTGGTACTTTTAGGGGTAATTCCTCAGTTTTTTGAAAAATTTGCCCCCTCCTGGTTTGGTCTTTCCCCCAGTTGAAAAGGGAATTTTCCTCACACAAAATTGCCCCACTAACCCCTTTTTTCCAAACACCCCCAATTTTGGGAAAACCCCCACCTACCAAGAGGGCAAAGGGAAAAAAGATGCCCTTGCCGGATTAATTACTGGGAGGTTTTTCCCGTCTTTTGGGGGTTTCCCTATCAAAGGTTTAAAAAGGGAAAGTGCACCTGTATCTTTTCCCATTGCCAAAAGGGACATTTCCTCACATTTAAATAAAACCCCCCCAATTTAAACCCAACCATTTCGGAATTAAACTCCTTTCAATGTTATCCTTCAAGGAAACTTAGTGGAAATTGTGGGTTTTTTTCCTTTTACTTTAGGGGCGAATCTAGGGTTTAGAAAGGGAAAGGCATCCCTTTGGTGGTTTTCCCCTTTCCAAAAGGGAATTTTTCTTTAAAACCCTTAAACCATTAAAACATTGGGATTTTCAGGAAAACCCAAACTATGGTTTTGCATTCAAGGCGGGCATTTATGGACAGTTTTTAAAATTTATGGGAAGGGTTTTTCCCCCTGTTTTACTTATGGGTGTACAACACATGTTTTTAAAAAAAATGTGCATTCCCGTATGGTTTTCCCAGGGGTTTCCCAAAACATTTTTCACACGATTGCCCCCACACAAAACCCACTCAAACCTTTGCAGGGTTCAAACCCCTTTTCCACATGTTATGAAAACTGGGGAAAAAGCACCATTTTCCTTTGGAGGGGTTTTCCCTTTCCGGGTGGACAACACATCCCCAGTTTTTTAGAAAATTTTTGTCCGTAAATGTGGTTTTCCCCCTTCCAAAAGGGAATTTTTCCCTCACAAGTTAAAAATCCCCCCACACAGGCATTTGAGGTTAAACCCCCCTAAAATATTTTTTGACATTGAATTTTGGGGGTGCGCATTCATTTTGGAAAAGGTTTCCGTTCCCGCTTAGGGGGGGGACATTTCCCCTTCCCCCTTTTAGAAAAATTGCATTCCCTTTTGGGGAGGCAGACCAAACATACCTGGGGGTTTCTTCTTTCCCGGCAAACACCTGTTTTAAAGGGAAAGTTTATTGTTGGGGTTTTTCTTTATTGCCAAAGGGGATTCCTTTTGTAAAAAAACAACCTTTGTATTTTGGGAAAAGATGTTTGATATTTGGGGGGGGATTCCACCCATTAATTCCGGGGATTCTCTGTTATTTTTAATGTGCACTGGGAGAAATTTTCCCCGTAATGTGGTTTTGGGTTCCGGAATTTCCTCAAAACCCGATTGTTTCCTAAAACTTTTAGGGTTTTCCCCAAGTTTGACATTGGGGGGGTTCAAACCTTTCCATGGGCCTTTTGCTGACATATGGTCTCATTTTAAAGTGTTTTGGGGGGCAGGGCCCCTTGGTGGCTTTCCATATGTTGAACCCCTACCCCCCCATTTGTTTAATTGTTTAAATCCCTTATTTGTTGTTTTTGGCTGTTTGAGGGTTTTTTTCCCAAGCTTTGTTTGTTGAAACAACGGTTATCTGTGGAAAAGGGGTTTTCAAAAGGGGGGTACTTTATACGTTGTCCATCTTTAACTGGCCTAAATTCTGTAATTGGTTGGTTCCCGGTTCAAAAAACCTTTGGAAATGTTTGGTTTTGGCCAATTGGGCTTTAGTTTCCATCATGTTTTACATTTCCATTTAACCCAAAGTGGTTGGGGCCCCGTTGGTTTTAATTTTAAACCTGGCCCCCTTTTGTTAGATTGAACTTCAAAAAAACCCCAGGGGTTTTTTTCCCCTTTTTGGGAGTTATTCCCAACTGGTTTTTTTTGAAACAAAAGGAAAAGTGCCCAGGGTTTCTAATTTTCTAAATTGGAAATTTTTCCTTCGACCAAAACATTGTAAGGTTTGGAGTTTTTCCTTTTACATATTTTGGGTTTTGTTTTACTGCCTTTTTTTCTAGTGACAAACAGTGGTTCCCCGGGAAACTACCATTTCCCCTTATTTCAAAATTCCCCTTAAAAGGGAACATTGGAGTGATTTGGGTACTTTTTGGGAGTTTACCTTTTTAAAGGGTGGGGGTGGCCCTTCCCCTTTTTATGGGGTTTCCCTGCAAGTCAGGTTGTTCCCTTTTTGTCAGTGCTGGGGTTCCCCGGGGCCCCCATTCCCCTCCACTGCCATTCAGATTGTACAAGGTGCAGCATGTTTATTGATACCAGCTTGGACATGGCTTTATACATCAGGCACAGCTTGCCTCTGGGTGGGCAGTATGGCAGTGTGTAGCTGTAGTTTGTTTAATCAGGCAACACATGGTATCTGTGCAAGCTCTTTGATACTCCTGGTGAAGTACTGTTGGGGACTTTACAGTTGATGGAGGTGTCTGCTGAGGTACATCCCACAGAGGCTATTGTAGTCAATTGTAACGCTGATGAAAGATGACTGCAGAGCCACAATGACCTCCCCTTATCTAGATCTGACAACCTTCATGATTAGGTGGATATATGGTATGTTTCTGTAAACACTACAGCCACATGTTTGTCCAATGCAGGATATCTATCACCTTGTGTCCCCAGGTCTCTCATTACATGTTAAGTACATAATGGGTTAACACCTATGTGGTGATTGGTGGGCACTTACTGTATATCCACGGGGGTTGACTATACACTTTTCTGCAATTAGCTTGCTGACATGGCTATGGCACCAGTTGTCTGTTCCTATGTGGCCCTTTTGTGGGATGCTTGTGTCAGCTGGAGGGTCACATATGGTGAGCAGTTTGTAGTCCTCTGCAAACATGTTCAGACACAGTCCTTCCATGTTGGCCTGTACCTATGGGACATATATACCAGACGAGGGAGGTCCCAGGACCAAGCCTTGTGGGATGCCAGTTATATCTGGTTTGTAGTCTGACATTGCTGCAGCATGTCTGACCATGTCAGTTCTGTCCTTGGTCTGGTTTGCAACCCCTCTACTGACATAGGGGTTTATATTTAAGCTGGTGAGCATATCTATAATGAACATGTAGGGTATTGTATAGAAGCCTTTGCAAGGTCCAGCTATGCTGTGTGGACCACATTGCCCTCATCAATGACCTTAATGACTGTTTCATATGAGTCAAACATGTTTAGAGGCAGGATCTGCACTTAAGAAAGCCACACTGGGTAGGGTCCAGTGTCAGTAGGTCGCCAATATCTTTATGTCTGCGGTACATGCTGATCCTTTCCATAGCTGTGCAGACCGAGCTTCTCAGGATTCTGGGGTGGTAGTTTTCAGTATCCATTCAGGCAACACCTTTGTTGAGAAGGACCACTGTTGTTGTACACTGCTCTTTGGGTACATATCCTGTGGTAAGGCTGACATTGAGCAGAAGTGTGATTTGGCATTCCATTCTTCTTGAGTCCATGTTGGACTCAGCCCAGGACACCATCTCATACCATTGCTGCTGTGTGTTTTGCTTTGTAGATGCTGGCTGTTACCTCAGCATCTGCAATGTCAGGGGGCCAGCAGTCTGCTGGGATAGATATTTTGCTTTCGGGGGGGGGGGGGTTTGCACTGCACCTGTCAGGATGTATGTTGGCAATATGTGTGTGTGTGTGTGTGTTTGATATGTTGTTTGTAATACTTGTGTGATTCAGAGCATATCTGTGAATTCCCAACACGGTTACTAACATCAGTTGTGGAAGCCTTGGGATTATTCTTAGTGTCCTGTACAATTTGTATCCTCATAGGTTCATAGGTTCATACTAGGCTATCCACCCTAGGGCATTTGTAAGCCTAGCCAGAGTGTGTGTGTCTTTCGCCACCCCTTGCTATGTGAATTTTATGGCCATTTATGATTTGCTTTGCTGTGCCTCTGTCTGGATGTGACACAGTGAATACCTCCAGTGTAACTCTACGATCATCCATCCACTTGGCAAGATTCCTGTTGAAGAGTGTCAGTGAGGGGCTCTGCCTAACATGGGGTGGGATTCTGTTCCAGGGTGTGGGGAGCCTCTGGGTTATGTATCTGTCCCTCCAGCACATCCTATTTCATTATGTGTTGAGGTTGACATCTCTCACTCTCATAGCTCCGATGGCTTTGAGTTTTCGGGGGTGGAGCATGTCCGTTACTCCTGTGTTGGACATGGCCTTGTACAACAGGCATGCAATGCCTCTGTGTAGGCAGTATGTGACTGCATTCAGCTGGGGTGTCTACAGCCAGGCAGCATATGACATATATTTGAGACCCTTTATCCTCTTGGCGAGGTACCTTTGAGGTCTTTCTAACTGCTGTAGGTGTCAGGTAAGGTACATCCCAAATGAGGCATTGTACTAGATTATGGGTGTGATAAGAGAACAGTATAGGGGCACAATTACCTCTGTTGACGTAGATGTGAATCCTTTCATGATACGGTGTCCAATATAGACAGTCTTCCTAGCCACATTGGCAATGTGAGTGTCACATAACAGGTTACTGTCCACTTGTGTCCCTAGGTCCCTGATTACTCCTTCCATACATAATGGTTTACCACCTATGTGGTAATTTGTGAGTACCTTGTTTGGTATTTGGTGGGACATTCATACTGTCTAGTGTCTTCAGGACGGCTGGGTGGGGTTCCTGTGTGTGAGAGTGTGGTCTGCAGCATGCTACAGACTGTACAGCAGTCTTGCCTATGGTTAGTTGCACATGGGTGGACTCGTGGACTCCAATGCCTTGTGCATTGTCAGTTACCTGGACATATGGGTGTCTGTGCTGAATATGGATACTCACCCTCCTTTTATGTTTTGTTCCAGGTTTTGGGGCCATGACATATGATATGTGGTATAACCTGGTAGTGCTGGTGTGCTGTCAGGAGGCTTGCAGCAGGTTTCTGTCAATGCACAGACATCAATGTTCTCCATACTGGGGATGGCCTCGGGAGCATGCATATTGGGGTTTACACATCTGGCATTGGTCAGCATTACCCTTATGTTTCTTTCCACTTATGTTTTGTAGCGTGGTGGGTTAGTCTTTTCAGCCTTGCCTACGAAAGGCTCTATGGAGGTGGCAAAAGCTTTATCCAATATCCAGATGTCCAGGGGCAACAGGTGCAAGCCATCCCTGGAACAGCTGCGTGGCTTGTCAAGCTTGACATCCCAAGCAGACAGACATTGGATCCCCTTGGAATGACACCAGTAATTGTGCCACTTGTTATAACTGATCATTCCGAGTTTGTACTGTGGCATCATTCTTGGTGAGGGTAGGATGCTGCAAACGGTCAGTGTCATACTGGCCTGGACTACATAATTGGAGTGCTCATCTATGTCTCTTTTCATGTAGTCCGGGGAGGTACATCTCAGGTCATTCACACCAGCATGGACTATGACTGCATCATATTTCTACTTGCTTTGGGGTGACCTGCATACTTGTGTTATGTGGCGTATTGTAGCAGCCTACAGGCAGCTTACTGTACCCTTTCAATTGTTCAGTTTGGTGTGCGGGACAGCAGCGTGTCTCACTATGGAGTCACCTATTGCAACTGTATCAGGCATGTTGTTTCTCCTTCTGGCCTGTTACTGTTTGGCACACCAGCTTTGTGTACTATGTGTTGCATGTGCTATGTTTGGAGGTTGTTTGATTGGGTGTCTGCTTTGGAGGCCTCTGTTGGTGTGGTGTGTTTGTAATTTGGGCCTCCGGGAATGTTTTTCTGTGTTTATGTCTTTGGTTTGCAGTTGTGATAGGTCTATGTGGGACTGGGTTTGTGGTGTGTGTGGTTACCTTCTCCTCCTGACTAGTTTTGGGAGTACTGAGTTGAGGAGCTCAGCCTCCAGTTTGGATAGATGGTTGCATCTCTCACATATATTTGTATTTCTTGGGGAGTTGGGGTTGTCTGTGTAATTGGGGCATGAGTAACATTGCCTCAAGATTCACAGATTCAACTTGTTGTGGCTGGCCTTAGTGGATTGTATGTGTGGACATATTTTATTGCCATACTACTGATCAGTGATTACTTTTTATCTTTGCTCTATCATGTAGTAGCTTCCTCATTCTCTTGCATGGTTTGGTTATGGCTGGTGTCCACCATGCCAGATGCCTGCGTGTATGGCATTGTGTCTTGTTTTAATTTAGGATTGCATAATCCAAGCATTCCTGGCAGTGTTCATGGAATGGCTGTATTACAGGTTCTGAGGTGTGGCCCATATTTTGCACCTGCACAGGACCTTTAATGGATTCCACATCAGTTTGGAGGAGTGCAAATATTGCTTTATACACACTGTGGTTTTCTGGCCAGGGACTGTGGTCAGGATTTGTATATCCAGTGTGATTACTCTATGGTCTGGTTTTACCAGTGAGCAATACATTTCGCCTTGCCATCCAGTACCCATGTTGTTGATTATCACATCCAGTATGCTTACCCCTCTTGTGGGAGTGGTACGTTGTTCCTGGGCATTTTGGTTTATAGATTCTATGAACTTTTGTCCTACAGTGTTGGAGCTAGTATAATGCTCCCAGTCTATGTCTGGGTATTTTCAGTCACCCAATATAATGTGGTTTGGAGGACATGATATATTCATGTATTCCAGCATAGGCCAGGTGCAGTTCCTGGTGTTGAGATGGTACTCTGTAGCAGGCTATAAACTGGGGGGCAGTTTTAGCCACTATTACTTGACCATGGCTAGTCCATGCTGCTTCTTGTTGTGGTACCAACATGGCGGTGTGGTTATCCTTGACAATTATTGCTGGTCACCCTCCTTTTGTAGCTTGTTCCATGTTTTGAGGCTGTACAGCACAGTATGAGGTGTAACCTGGTAGTGTTAGGGTGCTGTTGTGAACCTTGACCCAATTTTCTGTTACAGCACAGATATCAACATTCTCCATACTGGGTGAGTTTAGACTGAATGCATCTTGCTGTTTAGACTTCTGGTATTGGGTAGCATTATATCAAGGTTCTTATCCCTTCTGATACCTATGGAGGTAGGTTTGTGTTTTGAGCCTTACCTATTCAGGGTATGCTGTGGGTAACAACAGCCTTTGCCAGTATCCATACGGCCTGCACTGATAGGTGCACGCCAGTCCTAGCAGGTGGGACATCATGTCATGCTCAGCATGTCATCCCAAGCTGGCACACATTGGATCCCCTTTAACTGTGATACTTCAGCCAATTATTGCACTTGATCACCTCATTGTCATATTGTGGCATGATGCTTGGTGAGGGTAGGATGTTAGTCACAGTCCTCAGGTGTGCATATAGTACATGGTGTTACATTACTTAACACATGGCATTCATGCCTCAGGTGGTGCTGCAGGGCTGCCTCTGTCGGATGCACATATTACACTCCATGTACTTGTTTGTGAGCAGGTCATGTCATTTTAGGCATCCCTGTTATTATTTGAGTGAGTCAGAGGGGGTATCATTCCCAGGGTTCCTACTGAGCCAGTGTATGTGCTATGTGTTGCCTCTTTGCCAAGGCCAGGGCATACTGGGCATGCCTCCTTCGGCCTACTGGGGAAGGCTCAGGTTGTTCCTCCTCTGAATCACGCTCTGCCTGTGATGGCCTTGGCAATGGTGGGGGGCTGTTTGGCCCAGCCCTATGCTGGTCCTGCTGCAGCTGTTTTCGCAAGATCATATTATGTAGCATAGCACATACCATGACAATTTGTGTACATGTAGTTGGTGTGTACTGCAAGGCTCCACCAGATGTGTCCAGACACCGGAACCGTGACTTGAGCAGCCCAAACACACGCTCTATTATATTACGTGTTTGTGCGTGTGCCTCATTATGGCGTTCCTGTTCAGGTGTGTGTGCGTTTCTGATGGGTGTCATCAGCCAAGGCTACAGTGCATAACCTGCATCCCCCACTAGGTGTCCGTGTGGGATGTCCCCATTGGCAAATGTCTGGTACAGCTGCGTCAAATGCCAGATGTGGGAATCATGGTAGCTCCCAGGGCAGCCAGCACACACATTCATTATTATGCCCTGGGCATCACACACGACCTGGCAGTTGATGGAGGGGAAGCCCTTGCAGTTAATGTAGGCCCTACCCTGCTCACCGGCTGGTGCTTTGATGCTTATGTGCGTGCAGTCTATTGCACCCACTACCTCAGGGTATTCCGCTATTTGCTGGAAGAGACGCATATTGCTGACCAATACCTCACGGGCATTGGTGAAATATACATAATCACCGACATGTGCTGACATGGCATCCAGGAACTGGTGCAGTACCCTGGAGGCTGATGCCTGTGATATCCCCATCATATCACCAGTTGGTCTCTGGAAGGTACCTGTTGCTAGTATTCTTAGGCCAACACATACCTTGGTTTCCACTGGGATGGGTTCCCTCTGTTGGTTCTATGTAAGGCATGGCCTGCACAGCTCCACTATTTGCTGCAGGAGGTCTCTGTCCACTCTATAGCGCTCTACTATCTCCAGCTCATGTAACCCATGGTAGGTGACCCTGGGCCTGTACACTCTTCTCTGTCTCCTCACTGTGGGTTGTCTGGCACCATCTGCATTGTCACCACCCTCAGCAAGTCACCTATGTCTCATTATGACAGCTATGGCAGCCCCTAACATTTCTGCTCTGAGTTCAGCTTTTTCAGTTTTCACTTCTAATAGCTTACTCCTTTCTTGCAGTGTATCTTGTGAGAAACATCTTGCACTGCTGTTTGCAGATTTTTAAGTGTTGGGCTGAGCTACTATTCTGCCTGTGTAATTGCCTGCTTCTAATTGTTTTCACCTGCTAGCTCCAGCAGTATTCCCTGCTAGCTTCCTACTAATTCAGTTGCTTCCTTTTTCCTTTCTGTTTCCTCAGGGGGGAGCAGCATGTATACCAGCAGAAACATGCTCACAGTGGCTTACACACATGCACACATGCTTACACGGTTCAGAATCTGCTTATTCGGGTTAAAACGTGCGCACACCTGCGCAAACAGTGTTAAACATCTACCAACACGCTCCCACATGCTCAGTCTGCCTTACTCGCACGCACACTGTCTTACTTGCGCTTCATGGCGTCTGCGTGTGCATGCACATCCAGCAAGAAACTTTGGTGTAGGCAACAGTGTACACCTTCCATTTCTTGACTTTCCCATGCTTATGTTGTGGCACTCCTCTTTCCTTGATATGTGTCCGACATCTGTCATGTAACTCTGACCTCAAATGAACTGCATTTCTTTCTGCCATTCCCCCCTGTGATGTCACCTATCTCCTACTCTGTTCCTCCCCTTTCTGTAACTCTTACACTACTCAGAATGTGCTCATTTGCTATGTGACAGTGGAATTCAGTATCCTAACACTCATTTGCATCAGATTGCCTACTAATGCTTAGTTACATGTCTTAGACTCAGCTTCCCCCCTTAGCAACCACTACACAGTGGCCATGTTGTTTTTGGTCTGCTGTTCCCTACATTGTAAATCCATGTATTGCATAAAACCCACATTTGTGGGTTTATAACCTTCATTTTAATGTTTTATACAGCGCAGCCCATTTGCTCGGGGCTGCGCCAAAAAAAATTATATTTTTATTAATTTTGCATCAGGTTACCTTGCCAATGGCCACATACTTGGCCATTGGCATGCTGCCTGACACATATGCACCCTTTATTTGGAGCTGACATGGCTTCATTGTGGTTTTTGCAGAAACGTACTCAGTTGTCAACTGAGTACATTTCTGCAGCTAAAACAGCTCTTACACGGGCTGCTTTGGGCTTCCTGGATCTCTAATCTACCTCATTTGCATGCTATTCAGCTGCAAGTGAGGTGATTAGCTTATCCACGCCCACTCCATGTAAGGGACGTTATAGCTGGTCTCTTACACGGACTTTGTGCTGTTCCTGGATCACGAAGGCTGCATGGAGTCTTACACTTCTCTTAGACTCTGTGCAAGCCTTCGTGAATCCTGCCCAGAATGTGAGAAAGAGGTAAACCAACTATTCTAGGCAGTGGTATGCATTTTCTCTCTTAATGTCATTCTACGATATATATATATATATATATATATATATATATATATATATATATATATATATACATATATATACACACACATACACACACACACAGTATATATATATATATATATATATATATATATATATATATGTGTGTGTGTGTGTGTGTGTGTGTGTGTGTGTGCAAGTATGCCCATGAAAGTGTGTATGGATGCATGTCTGTGTGCGTGCTTGCGTGCATGTGTATGTGTGTATGTGTGTGTGTGTGTGTGTGTGTGTATGTGTGTGTGTGTGTGTGTGTGTGTGTGTGTGTGTGTGTGTGTGTGTGTGTGTGTGTGTGTGTGTGTGTGTGTGTGCATGTACACATATATATGCATATGTAAATATCTATTTGTCTATCTATCTATCTATCTATCTATCTATCTATCTATCTATCTATCTATATGTTCTATCTTATTTGTCATTTTAAATATGTATGGCACACACACACACACACACACACACACACACACACACACACACACACACACACACACACATCTTCACAATGTACCATTGTGTTACTTAGCGGCTGTATTTTGAGAATGAGGACATGTCTGCACTCTTGATGACTGAATCATTTAGAAAATGCATCAAAAACATGAGTAGCATTTAACAACTCACTGATGCAGTCTTTTTATTGTACAGACATAGAAAAGTGCAATCATATGAAGTCATCATTTTAGTGGGTTTATGGCTGACAGCTTGGAGGGAGATCTTTTTGTGCCACTCGACAGCATGATTGAAAAGAATGTCATTTTCATTGTGATTTATGACATAATATGCGATTTGTCTGTGAGTATGCAATACATGAAATCATTAATAACAGTGGTTAAAGCAAGGCTACTTTTGATGTATGGAACTGATAGAAGTATGACACTTCAACAATTAAATTGAGGAAACAAAGTGCTATATTCCCAGTTCTAAGAATTAGAGCGTACAGATAAATGCAGCAATTTATGAGTCTCAGTCAGTTTTGCATCTGGGTATTGATGGCTGATGAAAGAGAACTGAAGTTATTTATTAGACTGATTTTCCTGCTAGAGTTTGCCTCAAGGGTAAGCTTCTTACATCAACAGCAGTGATCACATCAACTGTTTCTGTAGATGTTACAAGTGCTTCTTTTGCTGAACCTAAAAAGTCACTTCCTCAATCACTTATGAGTTCCTCATAGTTACCACCTTGCAATTCATTTCTTTTTAACCTTTATTTCATGACTGCACAAATCTCATTCAAGTAAGGGATGTGCAATTTTTGAGTCACAAGTAACAGGCTAAAGCAAGTAGATTCAAACCTCTCCTGCGAGCCTTTATTAGAATGCATTGACAGAGACATGACAGTCTGCTAGCATTGATTGTGGTGACATATCATCAAATCAAGTGCATCAGTGACAAATATTCTGTATTTTCTTAAATCACTTACTCTTTCACTCCTTCATGTTTTATGTGTTAATTTGTTAGATTGCCTGACATAAATACTTCTGCAGATTTACAGTGGACCCCACATGAGAGTGTCATAAATAACTAAATTAAGCCACATGGGGTGCAACACCTGTGCATCTTTGTATAGATTATATTCTCAGCAACAAACATCATTAGATGCTGCTGAAAAGCTTGCCTCTGGACTGACAAACTGCTGTTTTTGAAATATCAGCAATTACATCTCCAATGGTTAGAACACAAATGATAGATTTTACAACATATGATAATAAAATGAAGAAAAAACTGAATGTGGATAAAGTATGAAGGAAAGCTAAACATGAACAATCACTTTAAATTAACAAACATGTTTCATCAAAAGAATTCACAGTAGTATTTTTCAGACAGACAATTGTCATATTGTTATACATAGTTTCTGAGTTTTTCTTGTTACTATGCATTGCTTTACCTACAATATGCAATCAATACTTCTACAATAAACAGTCCCCAGAATTCAATAAAATCTGTGAAGGCTACATGGAATGTACCAGACTACACTGCCACGGTTCCCCATCGGCAGCACGCCATGTATATAAATCATGCCACGCTGCTGAGGGAGATCACAGTAACATGCATATTGAATCCATGTAAGCAGCAGTGTAGTGTCCTGTGATTGTAGATTGTCCAGGGAATTCCTAGACAGATGTTATGTACAGGATAATGTATATACCTGTAATGTGCCCTGGTTGTCTAAAAATATGTGAGAATTGTAATTTTTTAATGCCTCTTTGCACAGCATGGCACGGAGCACAGCAATGCCAAACTACTCTTAAACATACACAACTGACACCTTCCAGACATCTAAAAATAGAAACTGTATGTAATTATTTATTTTGCTTTCTTTGAATGTTTTTTGTATGGCACAGATTGCAGCAATGCAGAGTTGCACTTATACATTCACAGGTGACATCTGCCAGGCATTTATAAATAGAAGAAGAAAACCACAAAGGAAAAAAAATGTAGTATGGCAACAAAAACACAGACCAGTGACCAACAAAATGCTCTAAAATCTTTATTCTCTCTGATGTCTCAGCAATAATGCCTTCAAGGAGGATAAACACTAACAAACACAATCACTATTTATAACACACTCCCTTAAACATTTAATATATAAATTACCATCAATTATCCCTTCAATTAAAGTAAAACTCACCAATTAAGTTCCACATTCATTCCTTTTGGTACTAAAGTATCAGATTTCAATATATACAGAGCCTCTTTATTTAAACGTTTATTTTTCATTTGAGAATCTGTAAAAACCTTTTCAATTTTCTCTACAATGGTCCCTTGTAAACCCACTGATGATCCCTGATTTACTAATTGAAAATGCTCTGCCACTGAACTAGATTCTTAAGCATTTTCAATATCTCAGATATGTTCTAATAATCTAATTTTAAAAGCCCTTTTGGACTGCCCAATATAGAACTTATCACAGGGGCACTTCAGGGCATAAATAATGCCCGCCGTATCACATTTAAAGTGACCCTTTACTTTTAATTTGAGCCCATTAATAATCTCAAAGCTTGTTACAATATATTTATAAGCCTTACATCTACCACACACCTGTGTACCTATATGTGTACCTTAGTATCTATAAATAGAAACCTGATGTAATTAATTATGTGTTTTTGTCTACCATGTTTTAATTTATATTATGAATGGCTGTTTGTGAGGAGAGGCACTGTGCTTAGCAACATTGACATGTAGCTTAGTAATATATATGAAGGTATACTGGTTTTCATGCTATTCACATAGCAGAATAGGTAGAGTCACAGTCTAGAATATTGTAGGTTCCGGGTTCAAGTCCCCAGCAGTTATACCTTTTTCACATTTATTGTTGTGGAAATGTATGAGCTGACCAAAAGGGCGGTTTAATGTAAAAACAAAATTGTTACATTTCAAAAAGCTGAGCAGTGCTAAGCACTGCTTAAACACGGTTAATGGCTACTCCAGTTTGTGCATTGATAAGCTTTGCTAAAACACGGTTGTGCAAGTTTATGTGAAGCTCAGCTCCACTAACCAGGTTTGCGCAATGCTGAGCAACATGGTGCTTTTTTGAATGTTGCTGTATGATGCGTAAGGGTGGGAAAATAGCCTATATTAAGGGCAATAGGCAGGAATTCTGCAGTATTCATTGGAGTCTTATTAATCTGGTGATATGCCTGGCGGTGTTAGTGAGGGATTGCACTTTCGGGCACAGAGATGGGATGTGCAGGAATCCAGATTGTTTGCTGGTCTGAAACTACAAACCCCGGCTGTTGCAGGGTGATTTCCAGGGCTCAGAATGTAAAGCTGAAGCCTGGGATCAGTTGGCCAGAAATCTTATCAGTATTACTGGAATACCCGCACTGGTGAGCAGTGTCGTCACCACTATGACAACCTAAAGTGAAGGAAGGTGGGAACCATGGACACCTGGGTCCAAGAGGCAAGGGCTGGGCATAGCCCACAGATATGTAAGCATATTTATCACTACTTTACTAAATACAAGCTGAATCTGTGCAAAACTGGTAATAAACAATAAGATGTAAAACAAGATTGTGGTTTGATAACTAATATGTTGTAATAAGTGCAGTAGAGCTGTATTCATTGCATGTCTGTTCTAATGTTGCTACAGTCAACTGTAGAACTGAAATAAATAACAGATGCAAAAGTAATTGCCTGATAAATGTATTGCACAACATGCAGTACGGTTTAGGGGTGTCTGCAGCCTACTTTCAGTCACATAATTCTCTCTATTACTCCCAATCCAGGAACAAGGTATATGGGTAAGGTAGCCCATGTTCTGGGCAGATATCATGTGTATACTTCACAGATGCTAAAGAGCAATAACAATAACGTGTAAAGCAGGATGGTAGTTTCATAAGAATATGTTGAAATAAGTACAGTAGGGCTGTTTTCAGTTCATGTCTGTTCTAATGTCACTGCAGTCAGTTGTTACATAATGTGCACATGTCCCCTGCTATCAAAGCTTTTGAGTTCTACTCCCATGCCTTGTCAACTAAGACATGATGGCTGTTTAGTCTACTTAATGTACACAAACATACCTCTCAAGTGTCATGCATTTTTGTAATGTAATGACAACTACCCTATCTGTCTGATCCATGATTAGCAGACAAATATTTACATAGAATGCAATTTATTTGCAAATCCATTTACAGAAGACCTTGGTAGTTAAGTATGTGCACATTATGTAAAACAACTCTTTGTAGTTGTGTACCTGCATTTGTTAATGCTTGGCCCATACTGCCCCATCCTAACAGCTTGAAATGTATGTATGTGCTACATCATCTATAGAAGAATCTGAGTCACTGTACTCACAACTGACAATGCACACCTGTAGAAGAATGTATTAGTAGTCTGTGTATCAATGCCATCTGTGACTTTACTAATGGTATGTTTCTTTCTCCCCTCACCTTTATCTTCTTTAATTTATTAATTTTATTTATTATTATGATTTAATATTAATATATTCTGTTAAGCTAACTGTTGGTGTTATGGGCTAATTCATTCTGGTTTGCTGTTAACATAATTGCTGTTATGTTATTTAATGTTGTGTGCCATATAATATACCTTAATATGTATTTGGATTAATCAATATTATGTTCCATTATGTTAATACTAACATTGGTTTGGTTATTACTAACCTTAACTTATCTTTAGATCTAATTTACTACAGCATGACAAGGGAGGCCAGTTCCAGGTGATCCCCCTACATTGGCTCCTCTGGCCATGGCACCTGGACCCACCACATCTGGGACTCAGCCTGGTGGTCCCCTCTCTGCTGACCCTGCCTACCTGCAGCATCAGGTAGTTCCACCTTTCAGGATTGGTCTTTTCCCCCCTCTGGGACTGGTGGTGGAGGGGATGTTGTCATCTGCTATGAAATGCCAGGTTTGGTGCACAGGATTGTGTTCCATGGCTTTGGACTCCTTCTGTGCCAGATGGGTGGCTCACCCAGGAGGCCACCATCCACCCCTGTGACCCCAGTGGCAGTTAAGGAGCAGTGCTGATATTCCCATGGGTGAGGACTTGAGTCACACTGCTGTCTTGTGGAGGTACTTGAGATTGGGATTCCACAACACCCTCCCCATCCAAGGTGTTCACCTATTCTTGTGTCACACACCACCCGTCTGCTTTCTTGTCTGTCTTGTCTGTCTGCAAAAGCTTCCTTACCTTCCCAACTTACCTCCCTTACACCTACCTATGTTCCTTCCCCAACATTCTACTCTCACCTTAAAAAAATGGGCACCTGTCCCAAAAAAAATATTGTCCCATACATAGCTCTCCATTGTGCACACATGTCCAGCAGACACACATAATTTGGTTCAATTGGCTTGACAATGCAGTTATGTTGTCCTCACCCCACTCTCTGGGGGTGACAGTCGAAATTCATCTACAACTTCTGTCAAAGTGCACAGTTGCTGCTGTACAAGAAATGGATAGATATGGTTCTTCCCTACAGTCTTCCTGCACATACCTACCTGCATTTCACTATGTTTTTCTACCTGCTTACACACCATTTCACCACTGTCCTATCTCTTCTTTCTTTTCTTTTAAGATTTTTGTGCAATGCTGCACAATGTGGCACGTTGCACAGCATCATTAAGCTCGGCTAAAGAGGTTCATAGGTTAATAGGTGTTTACTAGGCTAAAGACCAAAAGGGCCTTTTTAAACCTAGCCATGCATTCCAAATCTCTGACAAGTTCTGATACCCTTGATAAGTGTAAGCAGGGTGTTGGGATGAACCATTTACATGTTACCTGTATCCATTATAGACACAGGTGCCAAATGAGGGATGAATTTTTGTTTTCCCATCCAATTGTCCAAGTTACACTTGAATTGGGTTAGGGAGGAACTCTGCTTCACATGGATGGGGAGCTTGTGCCATAGATGTGGTAGTCTCTGGGATACATACCCATCTCTCCAGCAGGACCTATTTATATCACAGGCAAGGTTTATGTCTTTAGAATGGGTAATTCTGATGCTGTTTGTTTTGTGGATATGCAGCTGTTTATTTTGTGGATATGCAGGAGTTCCATTAGAGTGGGGTATGACAATGCCTTGTATGCCAGGCATAGATCTTTCCTCAAAAGCCTGAAGAAGATAGAATACAGGGATAGAGCCTTGAGGCGGTCTGCGTATGACATTTTAATTACGCCCTGTATTCTTTTAGTGAGGAACATCTGTGGACTTTCCAATTGTTGAATATGTCTGGTTAGGTACATACTAATGGGGTTATTGTACTCAATGATAGGTCTGATGAATGCCGAATACAGTGGAACAATTACTTCCTTGGATTTAGATGCCATACCTTTGTTTATACATTGCACAATATAGAATGGTTTCCTCACCACTCTAGACACATGATGATCAAAGGCTGGATTACTATGTGTGTGTCCCTAAGTCCCTGACTACTGGGTCAACTCTAATGGTGCTATATTGATATGTGTGTTTTTAATGATAATAAACAGATGCAAAATAAACATATGTCCCCTATTTCAAACCTGAGACCATCACACCTGCAGACCACTGCATGAACCTGCCAATACATGCAGCTGTTAATTAAAACAGGTGGTTTAAGCAAAACATAGTAATTACAAGTTACCATAATTAAGAGTGTGTAAGCACAGCTGCGTATCATGCAGCTTTGCACAAACTTGATAAAAAATTAATGGAAAAACTGGGAGTGTAATTTCCAGGCTGGTATATGCCTATACCACTAGAAAGCCAGAAAAACACTAAGGGATGTAACTGAAGTCTTTAATACTAGGTAAATGTGCACTTTTAACAGCAACATGTACAAGTATACCTGCTAAATCTTTAATGGCAAATTACATGTTCAACTAGGACTCTGGTGGAGAAATACACCCCTATAAAGCCAGGCACATAATAATGGCTATAACAGATGTATGTCACAGACTGTATGTGTGCACTTATACATTCACAAATACACATACTGTAACAGTGGCTCAGTAGCTCAGTCTGTTAAATTCTTTGCAAACAGTATGTTTTGCCACACATAGTCCTGTGTTCAAATCCATTGGTATGTAGCATTTAAATTACATCATTGTGAAGCCATCAATGAATGATCGACTCATGCACTCTTTTTCCACACAATGCCTTTCAAGTGAAATGTCTGCTTTTCACTGATGGAAGTTACAGTCCTGCAGATAGGAACACAGTTGACATATCCCTATAGCAACACTATAAGTGCATAAAGTGTCAGGTCATGCATTAATATACATTCACAGAGGATTTTAACTTAGGTAATGCAAATGAGGCCCACTAATATCAGAGTGCAGCACACGGTCATTTCATAATGATATTACAGATTAGCACAGCTGCACAACTAACATATACATATGGAGGTCCTGCTTGTAACAAGGACTGCAAGCACACACGTTCCAAATGGCTATCATAATGTAACACATGGCCTGATAGTTCCCCGAATGGTTGACATAATAATATATTTACCTCCTATGTTGTTGAAGGACACAACAAAAATGTTGCCTAGTACTCTGTTAGTGATACCATTGCCTAACATACTTACCTTAAACACATGCCTTAACTTGCAGTGGAATGGGTCCCCTCACTCTGGCCCTGCCACTACAACAAGGCTGCCACAGCTCCTACAGTTACTCTTACAGCTTGTTGTCCTCCAAAATGTTCACACTTTCTGTCTATTCCTATTGCCTGCAGCATCAGCTGTAGCCTGCAGCACACACATCTGTATGTAAAAGTAGCTGCTAAAGACATACCCTCTGTGATGACATAGTATCTTGACCCCAGGAATGTCCAGCACAACATATAAAAAAAGGCTACTAATCTACATGAAGGCTTTATATTGTGTTCATTGGTTGCATGTCATTGGATAATTATATTGCATATCAGCTCTGTTGGCTGCAATTAGCATTTCAGAACCAAAGAATGGTTCAACTGGTAATGAGAACTATGTTAAAAAGGCAAACAGCTGGCTAGGAGGACCAATCTGTATGAGACATTATTCAGACAGTAAACATGTTGCCAAACAATTTATTTATCTGCACATATCAACAGGAGTATTGTAGTCTATTAGGTATATAACCATTTTGTTTACAAAATGATGCATATGTGTAAATATAAATAGGGAAAGTAGGGATTACAGCATTAAACCTTTCTTAGAACTGTAATGATGATATGTCCTTGATCACCAGATTTCTTACACCTACAGAGGATGTACAGTTCATCAAGGGTGGAATGTTTTTTGTGTATGCGACACACTGGTCTCTTGGAAATGTCCCTTTATAGTGGTTGTAATACCACACTGCTATTTGTTTGGCACTGTTGTTTTGACATTATTGGGGGGGGGGGGTTGCCCCTATGGGACACACTGCAATGGACTCCTGTGTTGGGTGTGTGGTCACACAGAAGTATCTGTCATGGTGCACACAGGAATACCTGACTATTGCAGGTATCTGAGTTGTATACACAACATTAGTATGTTTGCACACTGTGGAATATGACATGTGTGATCAAGCAGTGGATAATGCCAGCCATTCTGTTCTTGTTGTATCACTGCATAGTATGCCTCCACGTATGTGATGCTGACGTGTGTTCCCATTTTGTTGTCTTTCAGGAAACATGTATGCCATAAGATGTGCCCCTTTTATGGATGCTGAAAATGATATCCTGGAAGGCTTCCATTAACAACAAGAACTCCTACTTTCCAGGGGGAGACATAACAGAGAACAGCAGGCAGTATTGTGGGCTGATCTTGTCCATGATATGAATGCCATAGGTCACCAGAACAGGATATATGAGCAGGTTCAATATAGTGCCACAGATATAATTAATCCTGCACACAGAAGAGCAGTAGACGTGGCCAGGGATCATGGTGTCACTGGTGAAGATCCTGCTGCAGAACAACCACTCACATCCACTGAAGAATTATTGGTGAACCTAGGAACACACAACAGCAGCCAGGCATCCATCACACTGTATATCGTTGTTGTGGGTGCTACAGTTTCCACAGCAGAGAACCATCCAGGTAGGCTTAATTTAATTAGCATTGGAATACTGTAGCATTCAGTGTGTCAGGGTATAGATACTTTTACATGGGTATCAGGTGTTTGTTCTTTGGGGAAGGAGTTTAACTGCAGTTTGAATCTCATGCTCAGTTTTTGACAAAAATAACAATTAACAAAGTAACTACTGTAAATGTGAGATATATTGATGTATTACCCTCTTATAGTGCAACATGTGGTGGTGTTTACATTATCTCTCCCTCAACATTTCAGAGGTTCCTCAGGAATTGGACAAGGCTGTGGTCCTGCTCCTGGTAAACACAACACTTTTGTTACAGATGTAAATTTATTGCAATGTAGTCCCTAAAATGTCATCCCAGACCTGCTGGCTGGATTGCTGTACTGCCAGCACGATTGCCAACTGCACAGATATTTTCTGACTGTACACATGTTAGAGTCATACCTATGCCCTGTAGGTGTGATAACACTGATAGATGTGACATTATTGTCAGGACATTACAGATTGCCATATGTGTCAACTATGCAGAGTCTTCACAAATACCAACAGTGTACTTCATAGTTGCTGATAAGATTGCAGTGTAAAGAGTTTTTATTTACAAGTAACTACAGATATTTGTGGGAAAAGTAATGTCCCCATGTCCTGCTATATGAGGTTGGGGTTAAGCAGGTCTTTAGTAGTGACAACAGTGTATAGAGATTTAAACATATAGCAACATAGTACTTCAGAGCATAATAATGCAGGTATTAATGTACTGCTTTTCCCTTTCTTTAAACAGGTGACCATGGTGTTGGTCTCTGTCCCCTACACAACCTGATGTCAGTGTGCCTTCAGACTGAGATGATGATAGCGGCCAAAATGAGGCACAGGTGGAGTTTTCAGGGGCTGAATCTATCCCAGAGATTTGCATTCCTCTTCTGCCCTCATTATCACTGCACACTTGGCTCCAGTGGATGTAGACACTGATCATATCCAGAGAGCTGTTGAGGTTACACACAGATGGATTAATAGGAGTGCTCATAGGATGCCTGCTGTCCTTCCACCACCTGTTGCAGGTCTCTCATCACGGGTCACTCAGCATATATTTCAGGCCATCATGCAGACACAGGTATGTTCTAAAAGGAACTCCAAGTGAATGCTCATGGTTAAGAATGCAGCACAGTCTGATATCCATGACTGCCACCACTGCATTGGTGATACTCTGGATCATTTCACTGGTGCAGTGGAGAGAAGGTGGTCTGAGACAGGTCACAGAATATCTGTCTTTGAACACACATTGTCTGTGACAGAACATCTGGTTGGAGTTGAACATTGGACCTGTGGTAGGTCACGCATGTAAATCTGCTGACAGTCCACGTGGCCATAGTGGCAGTACATCCAGAGCTTCAGAGAGGAATGTGCTGTCCACACCAAGACATGGCAGGCCATGGGCTCCTGATCCAGGGCATGCCCATGGAGGATACAGTCCCAGCAAACAGCAGTCACCAACAGGTACTAACATCGCTTCTGACTTTGGCCATGGAGGTGCCAGTGCATTTCCTTGCAGAGAGAGTTCCCGTGTTTGGGGGCAGAGACAGTGAACTGTCAGCTCTACCATGCACAGTTCACAGCTGTCCAACAAACACACATGTAGGGTAGCACTACATACACACATGTAGTGCTATCCCTACATGTGTGTAGTGCTAGTCTTACACACATGTAGGGATAGCACTGAGCTTGACTGTGTTCATGCACACACTCACACACTACTGTCAAAATCAGGTCACCAACAGACAGACATGGCATGTTTCCATGGTCCATTTTGCCTGCTTTCCTTCCTGACTCACACACATACTTTCAACCTATTGGGTCAGCCTAGGTCTCCTGCACCACACACAACATCCTGTGCAAGTGATGATACTTGGGTCACATCCCTGTCATCCTTGTCATTGATGCTGGGAAATGAAGCTATGTGTCTGATGCACAGGATGACTATAGAAATTAATCTGTAATTGTGTAATGCAGTGTTGCTTTGCCATGCCACTTGTACCGGTCACTGACAGATACTATATGCTGACATTTATAGTGAGTAAGCCACATAATTTTGTGTACCTTATGTTGTATGATGTTGTAATGGCTGTATACTTACACAATGAAAGGTGTGTCACAGACTTGTTTTTGGTTCAGTTTCAGGATTCTGTAGGGGACACTTATGGATACACAGTGACAATAAAGCCATAGACATCACAGCGCAGGATGGAATGTAAGCACAGAAGACATATGTTTCCAGCAAGGTACAGCGGTATAAGTGCATGGCTCCACAGGGTCATATGTGTATAACAGACTAACAAGGACAATGGCATCATGCAGCCTACTCATGCATCCCTCATTTATGACATGGTCTGATACCCTTGATAAGTGTCACCAGGGTTTCTGGAGCTAACACATCTACAAGTTTGGTGATGGAGATGACTCATCTACAAATGTCCTGTGTCCAGTACAGACATTTGTCCAACACCAGTTATGATTATCTTGTTCTGCATCCCATAGAGTAACTTTCACATCATGTGTTACAGCAGACATGCGGGGAACCTGTTAAATATATGGTGTAGTATCTGTGTCACATACCTGTCTCTCCAGCATGTACTATTTATACCACAATGACAGTGAAGGTATGTAGAACAGGTAATATATGTGTTATTTGTGTCTTGGATAAGCAGTAGGTACACATTGGGATCTGACACCTCCCTGTATTGTAGCCATATACATCCCCTCAAAAGCATGTAAGAGACAGACTACACTTGTATGCTCTTGATACGGACTGCACCAGACATGTTATCTGCAATGTGTGACTGCTACAATTGTAAGATATGTCTGTGTAATGACATAGCAAAGGTGCCATTGCACTCAATGATAGGTGTGATGAGTGCCAAATACAGTATAACAATGACAGTCTGTGATTTCCATGCCATACTTTTCTGTATAGGTTGTGCAAAATTGAATGGTTCCCCACATCTTACCATCCAGTGCAAGTCAAAGACTACATTACTGTCTGTGTCCATAAGTCCATAGGTAATGGCTCAACTGTGTATGGTGTGCAGACACTACTATATTTTCCAGGGGTGGATGACTTCCAAAAGGATAGCATTGTGTAGTTCTTGGCATTTACAATTTATCAGTGACTCTGACAACAACTGAATGTGTGTCTTAGGCCATCCTGGAAAACTGTTGGTTCTGTATGGGATTCAGTGACAGCTCCTAATATGCAATCACCTGCTAATGAAGTCAGTCAGAGGTCACTGACAATGGCCATGACTGCAGAGAAGGGAATGGTCACAAAGGGTACTCCATTAATGATGTCTGAGGAAGCACACTGGTGACTGGAGTCATTGTAGTGTAGGTCTATCCAATGCTATCTTCCCATATTATGACTAACAGACACTTGGCTATCCACCAGCTAACATACAATTCTGTAAATAACATACACAGTTTCCAGCAAGGCCTGCTGGCCTAATACTGCCAAACACCTTCTCAGGCCATAGTAGTGGAGTGAGTCATATTCCCATCATCCATTGCATACTGCAGCGCTCAATGAGGTTCACCAGTTAGGGTAGGTAGGCATGATCTGTCCTTGGCAAAATAAATTGTGTTTGGTCCAGTGTCAGTAGATGTACAATATTGTTACTGCTTGTACCCATGCTAATCAGACAACTGAGAGATCTGCGGACACTGCTTGGCACTGCCTGCTAGTTGCCCTCTGTGCAACTAAGTATTGCAGTTATTTCCAGCATGTTCCAGAAAAAGAGTCATACAAGGTGCCTGTACAGAGCACAGACAAACAATGGAGGCATGTGTAATATGTATACCCTGTGAGGGTAAAGTGGGCGGTTTTACACAGATATTCTGAAGTTGGACACTATTCATGTAGTGTTCACTCAAGAGACACAATTACTTTATAAAGAATGTGGAAAGAAGAAGAGTTCCCCAAATTGCTAGTACCTGGCTCCTACTACTGCTGGTCCCATTGCAACCACTCAGTCATGGGATACCATGCTCTGATACTTTTTCTGTCATCACACACAAAATGTTGCTATGAAGTGTATGAAGAATAGCAGAACACAGCCTGTTTTTTCATCCATAGGGTAGTCCCACATCATGAAAGGTTCTGTAGGCATCACATACCATCCTCCAGGTAGATGCCTTGATTAGCAACCTGAGCAATCAGTTGGCTTTTGCATGTATTATGCCTTTTGTACCAGGGGTGGTGGTATGTCACTAGGTAACTGACCAGATGATGATTAGGAGCAAAGCTGCAGCGTCAGAATATAATGTGGAATGCCCAGTGACATAGATGTCCAGGCTTGCTGAAAAAAGCAGCACAGTGGCGGTGATCCATCTTAGGTGACAATTTAATAGCACTTCATGCATCCTGCCCTTCAACAGATTAATGGTGGATATCTGCTTAACATGGCTTTGAGGCCTACTGCAGAGGACTGGCCACCTTTGGCCAAAGTGTGTCCACCTGCCACATGTCCTAGGTATGTCATATTGTACAGTTATGTACTTGGAACAGATGTCTGTGTTCCCACATCATGTCACACAACAACCAGTCTGCTGTGTGGTTTCTTGACAGACATTGTGCACTTGCAAGGCCAACGTAATGTCAGCAAAGTTGAACAAGTCCTCCGTGCATGCACGGGCATCCACATCTTCAATGCAAGATGTGCCTACAAACACTGTGATTCAGGATATTAACCCCAAGGGTGTGACAGCATGACCCTAGCTTTGTAGGACTTGCACAGTGCCACATTTGTAGGTATGGTAATGGGACTGTACCTAATGACAGGATTATGAACAATCCAAGGTTCACATGACTGGCAAAGCATTGTATGGCACACTTTCAGGTGCTGTGTTACCTTAGGGGATCTACATAAAGGTGACATGTTACATTTCACCATCTGTTGTGACACTGCATAATGATGGCATGCAGTGATGTACACACAAGCATGACTGTATTGGTGATGGCACTATCAATGACTGCTGATGACATGTGGAGAGTGTAACCACCCCTCTACTCCTTTGCTACACAAACACAACATGTGACAGATATGACTGAACTTCAAACTTTGATTCCATGGTGTCTCACACAGCAGTCAGTACATATGGCAATGAGCATTTTGCCAATATGCACAGCTCACCTCCTGCACCACTCGCACCCTCATCACACATGCCTGCATGTGTGCAGCTCCTTACTATACACATTCTCAAACAACAGACACCTCAGAAAATCCTACCATTGGAGAGCACAGTACACATAGTAGTGGTACTACGCACCACTGTCTCACGGTCATCAAACATGTGAGGCAAAACACAAAAAGCAACCTATTATGTGATAGGTGATTACATCTTGAGACACACTGACATCCATATCACCAGAATACATATAGGAAAGCGTCACATTTCTCTGTGTTGTGGCAAGGTTGATACAATCACGCCATACCACATATTGCTGCAAGTCAAGAAATATCAGGTGATGACGCTAATGACATCATATTTCTTGCAGATATCAATACAACCTGAGACATACTTCTCCACGCATACTGTATGCATGCAGACACGTGACTGAGCTTACACACTCTCTGTGTCTATCCGCGGGTATGCCCATAGCTTTTCAGATGCATTTGACCCTCACCTAGGATGATGGCTCAATACACACAGAAAATGAGGACTTCCAACTAATTTGCCTGGTGTGTGTGGTGTCATTTGTAATGGGATCCATATATGTCTGTCAGGGATAGCTTGATCAAGCAGGCGTCAGTGCTTTGCCAGAAATGGTCTTCATCTCTCACCCCTAGGATTTTGAGGAATGAGCCAGGCTGCAGACACACCCCCCACAGGTGCATCTTATAATCACTATCTGGAGGGGACAACTTTTCCAAGCGAGAAGCACCATCTTCGCATAACACATTTATGGTTATGTGCTGCTACACACTGGGAATGGCAACACTAAACCCACACTCTGTGGAAATTGTCCCCCACAACCGGAATATGCAGACATTTGTGCAGTCAAAGACACCTGGTTCATGGCTGTGGAAACACCCACCACA
>NC_056725.1:226933157-226977036 GCF_019279795.1 Protopterus annectens | reverse complement strand
CCTTTAGAAAACAAGTCAAAAGTTTTGACCACAGTGGGTGCAGAATAGAAAAAATGTTAAAATCATTGAATGTCCATTTATGTACCCATCATTGCAATTATTAATTCTCCTTCCACCCATGTGATTCCTCGCTCAAGTTCCCATTCCCTCACTTGGTAGTTTTTTGAGCTATTATCAATAGGTTCTTTGTACATCAGTCTCTCTGACCTTCTGAGCGGAGGAGGAAAATCTAAAGGCTCTCCTTCATTGTCATCAAATACAGCTGTATCATTTTCACCAACACCAGGTAAACACCCTCTTTCAAACTGTCTGGGCTTAGGGTAATGTGTTTTGTTTTTATACTCATTCATCCCTTTCTATTTTCCCCTAGTTTTCTATTTTGCACATCCAAACATTTACTTTCTATATCCTTAAGCAATTTGTAATATTTATTCTTATGTTCTTCCACAGTAAAACTAAATCATGCGTAATATTTCGTTAAGACGCTCAACATTGGCTAAAACCTTTTCTCTTTTCTCACATTCATTAGATATTATAGCCTCCCTAATCTCTCAAAACCACAGTTGTCAAATGCTGTAATCAATTGCTGGTGAAAAGCAGTACCATCAAATACATTATTCTGGTATTTACAAACTCTAAGACCCTTTGGTACAAGTTTAAGTTCTAAACAATGTTTTAAGTATGCGTTGTCCATTTCTAGCATTTTGTATTTATGTAAGGAAAAATCCAATTCATCTAACATTTGAGAGTAAGTTTTACTGGCAGTCTGTATAAAAGCTTTCTTGCCAAAGTCATATTTAGCATTGAGAATGTCTCTCAACTGGTGAAAAGTACCTGTATGCTCTCTAGCATTAGTTCCACAGCCCGGGAAAATATTCTCATTTCGCTGATTACACGAACCCTCTGAAACTCGATTTGCACTGTCAGCTCCAACCGTAATGTGTGGGAATCCATCGAGACTATCTCTCATACCATCTACTGTTTCTCTATCACAAATAACCTCATCGCCATTACTAGTTTGGCTCCTTCATGTAGCAGAGCACCCTGCTGCTTCCTGGTTCCCAGGCACAGAAAGCTCCGACAAAAGCGTAACCATGGATTGGCTTACTGGTGTAGCAGTCCTACCAACTGTCAGTTGGCCAATGAGCTTACGAAGCTCTCCAATCTCTCTGCTCTTGTTGTTGCTGTCCATAGCCACAAAGCCTGGAAATCCTTCGAAAAAAGCAACAAATAACCACAGAAGAAGGCAGGTGCCCCAACGTTCACTAGTAATCACAAAAAAAGCACCAGAATCCAGGAAAAGTGACACAAACAGTTTAATTCACTTATTTCATTGATAGATACCCTAGTGTATTTAGTAGAGTCACTTAAAATCTCCTGCATTTTACCTTCATATATAATGTGGTCCATAAGTACCACCCCCACCTTTGTCAGGTTTCATAACCCTTAAGTTTTTGTTGTTGCTAATTAATTTAATTTACCTGTATGCTCTCTAGCATTAGTTCCACAGTCCTTTTATACAGACTGCCAGTAAAACTTACTCCCAAATGTTAGATGAATTGGATTTTTCTTTACATAAATACAAAATGCCAGAAATGGACAACGCATACTTAAAACATTGTTTAGAACTTAAAATTGTACCAAAGGGTCTTAGAGTTTGTAAATGTAATAATATTTGATGGTACTGCTTTTCACCAGCAATTGATTACAGCATTTGACAACTGTGGTTTTGAGATTATGAGGGCTATAATATCTAATAATGCAAAGATCAGTTTTAACCGCTAAAAGATATTACGCATGATTTACTTTTTACTGTGGAAGAACATAAGAATAAATATTATAAATTGCTTAAGGATATAGAAAGTAAATGTTTGGATGTGCAAAATAGAAAACTAGGGAAAATAGAAAGGGATGTGAATGAATATAAAAACAAAACACATTACCCTAAGCCCAGACAGTTTGGAAAGAGGGTGTTTACCTATAGTGTTGGTGAAAATGATACAGCTGTATTTGATGACAATGAAGGAGAGCCTTAGATTTTCCTCCCTCAGAAGGTCAGAGAGACTGATGTACAAAGAACCTATTGATTATAGCTCAAAAAACTACCAAGTGAGGGAATGGGGGCTCCGAGCGAGGAATCACATGGGGTGGAAGAATTAAATATTGCAATGATGCGCATAAATGGACATTCAATGATTTTAACATTTTTTCTATTCTCGCACCACTGTGAATAAAACCTTTTTTGACTTGTTTTCTAAAGGCTTTGGTTTCATACCCAAACAGAGAACCACTATTTTTAAGCTTTTAATTGACATTAAGTTATTTATTAGAAAGAAAAACCTAGAAATACTTTTTAATGGTAACAAAAAAACACTTAGTGAGGGTAAACTAGTTTGTAAAAGTATGTTTAACCCACCATTGCACCCACAACTGAAAAATTTTGAAGTAGTATTAGAAAACGAACTAAGGAAGTCACTCAGAACATGTAATATGCAATCCAACTTAACTCAGGTTGAGCACGAAACCCTTAAATTAATTAGCAACAACAAAAATTTAAGGGTTATGAAACCTGACAAAGGTGGGGGGGGGTACTTATGGACCACATTATATATGAAGGTAAAATGCAGGAGATTTTAAGTGACTCTACTAAATACACTAGGGTATCTATCAATGAAATAAGTGAATTAAACTGTTCATGTCACTTTTCCTGGATTCTGGTGCTTTTTTTGTGATTAGAGATGTGACTGTACTTCAAACTTTGATTCCATGGTGTCTCACACAGCAGTCAGTACATATGGCAATGAGCATTTTGCCAATATGCACAGCTCACCTCCTGCACCACTCGCACCCTCATCACACATGCCTGCATGTGTGCAGCTCCTTACTAGACACATTCTCAAACAACAGACACCTCAGAAAATCCTGCCATTGGAGAGCACAGTACACATAGTAGTGGATACACCACTGTCTCACCGGTCATCAAACATGTGAGGCAAAACACAAAAGCAACCTATTATTGATAGGTGATTACATCTTGAGACACACTGACATCCATATCACCAGGCTACATATGGGAAACGTCACATTTCTCTGTGTGTAGGTTGATACAATACGCCATACCACATATTGCTGCAAGTCAAGAAATATCAGGTGACATAATGATGACATCATATTTCTTGCAGATTGTGACATACTTCTCCATACTGTATGCAGACACGTGACTGAGCTTCCTCACCCTGTGTCTCTCACGGGTATGCCCATAGCTTTCAGATGCATTTGACCCTCACCTAGGATGATGGCTCAATACACACAGAAAATGAGGGACTTCAATAATTGCCTTAGTGTGTGGTGTCATTGTAATGGGATCCACTATATGTCTGCCAGGGATAACTTGATCAACAGACATCAGTGCTTTGCCAGAAATGGTCTTCATCTCTCACCCCTAGGATTTTGAGGATGAGCCACGGCTGCAGACACCCCCACAGTGCATCTTATAATCACTATCTGGAGGGACAATTTTCCAATGAGAACACTATCTTCATACAACATTATGATTATGCTGCTACACACTGGGAATGGCAACACTAAACCCCACTCTGTGGAAATTGTCCCCACCTTGGAATATGCAGACATTTGTGCAGTCAAAGACACCTGGTTCATGGCTGTTGACAGTACCATAGCCATACCAGACTACACATCCTTCCACATGTTCAGACCTCAAACTGACAGTGTGCAAGGTAATCCAGGTGGTGGATACATATTCATTAAGGATATATACTCATTCAGATTTAGTGAAATACTATGCTTTCCAGGAGACACTGCAGGTGCTGTTCACAGCTGGAAGGGCACCTAATCAAACTATTGTCAGCTACAGGAGCAGCTCCATAAATTCAGACATCCTCTGTGCTTATTTGAATGTATATTTGTCTATCAAGATATATCAGTACACCGTGATCTGGGGTGACATTAAGTAACCACCAACTGCGTTGCTTAGTCATGCTGAAGCTCACTTGCCCAAAGGCTAGTCCATGTCCTACAATGTCCTGGAGCAGTGATATGACATCCCCACAAGAGGAGGCGATATAGTGCTTCATGTATTTCCCAATATGGGTGACCACTGCAACCCACCATTGAGGTCCTCCCTGGTGAGATCTGACCACAAATCAATCTCATTGAAACTATCAGACCTAACCCTCCCTTGCAGAAAATACAGAAATATACTTCAACAAAGCAATGTATTACATCCTATGGGATGGTTTACATAGCATGACTGCACCTCCCCCCTTAGATGGGACAGACAAGTATGCAGACCTCTACATCCATGCATTATGCAAGGAGCAGTACAACTGCATAGACTCAGCTGTACCTGACAGGAGGAACATGAGCTCTTGATGGCACAGCAAACCTCCTTGGTGGAAAACTGTCATTAATATGCTGTAACAATAAATGGTGGAAATTGATGATGAAAGTTGGAATGAGGATGCCCCTAAAATGGAGACACAACCTCCTCAGCTAAAACAAGCATATCGTGTTTGTGTGACATTGTGTAGAAACAGTACATGACAAAAGTAGCCTCCTCCACAAAGCAGAACCACAATGCACAGTGTAATTACATGTGTACCCTCAGAGGACAGGCCCAGATTATCGGTAATCTTGTACATAATGATACCATATATAATGGGTCTGTACTCATAGCTAACCTGTTGTCCCACAGGTTCTGCATCGACTTCACTCCCCTATCCCCACCATATGTGCCACATGACATTCATACAGCCTGTCCCATACCATCCATATCTACAGAGCAAGCCATAACTGTCCTCTCTATGGGGGATACACAGCATCTATTGGACATGCTAACATCACAGGCTGTGACCTACATGGGATCCACCAAGGATTACTAAAACCATTGGGAACTCCTTGCAATCATATTGCAACCACTGACTGCACCCCAGCTGATTGGACAATGGCAGCTGTTATCCTCTTGCACAGAGGTGGTGCATCCACCAACCACCAGAACTATAGACCTATTTACCTGAGTAGCCATATTTTTATGGTCATGGGGGAAATCATCATGAAGCTGATCAGGAAACATATATGTGATCTACAAACAGTTGACTGTACACAGTTTGGATGTCTGACAGGGAGATGATGGCAGTTAAACATGGTGGACATTTCTGAGGCAGTCACCAAGGACCTGAGTGAGGGGACATCAGGGATACAACCCACTGGATGCAGCCAAGCTGTGTGGCTCTATCGCCTACTCAGGCATCATTGACAAAAGCACCTACTTAGACATCCATGGTAATATCATTATAGTGATCGCTAAACGGATCATTGATCGCACACATACAAAATAGGGAAATCCACCTCCAATAGCTGATCTGTAAGCAGTAGTGTTCAACAGGGCTCAGTCCTGGGTATTGTACTGCTTGGAATCCATTTAACCAAAAACAAGTTAATACTGATGTCTGTGGCTGACAATATTGGCTAATGCCTGCATACTGTAAGTGATCATAGACTCTGTGAGTTATGTCAAAATCCTACAAGAGGGTATTGATGAACAAATGCCTGTTGACATACTACTGGCCACAAACTCCATGCATATATATATATTTATTATAATTTCTATCAGTAATACCTATGTTCCTGGTAAGTAGCACATCAGTAGCAACATCTGATGTACATAGTCAGGGGTGATAGACCTGAGCACAGAGGCCTGGCCACACAGGCTTACACCTAATGTATCTGAAGTCACCATGTCTCCCCAGTGGTATGACAAGAATCATATGTTACAACTGAGGGCACGGTCACCTGGAATTGACATATTCATAACCTCCATGTACTCTTCCCTCAGCATGTCAATGGCCATTTGGTACTGTACCTTTCCAAGCACTACTGGCAATTGCACACAACACAATGGTCCCTCACAAGAGAACTTCATGTCTTCAGTATCTGTTTAATGGGCTTCATCTGAAATCAGTGGTCATTGTAGCCTGTGGCATATAGACTACTCAGAGGTGATCTCTGCCTTCCATATGGGGCAATGTGTGACCATGTTTGATTGTAGATGCTGCATATCTGTAGGTGGCACAGAAAATAGATTACTCACTCTAAGGACATTAACCTGGTATGTGACATTAGCAATACATGCTGGTGGGAGAGATCTGTCTAGCAACTTTAACACACCTTTGAAACAGAATCCTGCCTAATGGCAAACAGAGCACCTCAGCAGATCTCATCAGCTGCCATCTGTACGACTGGCTGGGTGACTGTGATTTCAACACAGGGCTTCTGCTTGTGTCCCTTGTGGACAGGGGCAATATATGGTGATCATGTAAATAAGGGTTTAAGCTTGGCTACGATTGTGAGGGCTGTAGGGCCATTATGCTACTAAAGTTCAAAGATCCTATGATTCCATAAGCTGATGTAAAATGCCGTAACAGTCACACACACAAACCTGGCTACAGTGAGGATAGCACCACTTCAACTTACTGTTTACAGGACACAGCACATACACACTGTAAGTTGGCTGCATGTAGATTAGAACACTTACTTATCTAATGGTATACACTACAGGTAACAGTACATGACACCCGAGCAACACCTCAAGTCTGCTATTGCTATCTCTTTAGGACATCTTATGCTTGATGACATCAGCAGACCTAGTTGTGGTCAGGCATTTGGAGGCCCACATCACCTGCTACAACCAAAATACTGCAAAGCCCAACCTCTTTCTAAGTTACTGAGGTGATAATTTTTATGTCGTATGGAGATACACACAGATTGAGTGGCCTGAAGCAAGAATCCCTACCTACCTAGTCTTACACACTGTAATTCACAGTATTTATCGCACGCCCCATGGCTTAAGTCTGACATTGCAATAGCAGCTGGTAGTCTTAAGGTAGATGACATCAGCAGGCCTGATAGAAGAGAACAGTTTGGAAACTGGCAGCAACATACATGGCCAAAAAGTACAGAACTATTGCAGTTTCATTGTCAGTGAGGGATTCTCAGTTGTTTTGCAGGGAGATACATGTGTATGTGTACACACACACACACACACACACACACACACACACACACACACACACACACACACACACACACACACACACACACACACTCACACCAAGTGGTCTAGGAATGAGATTATAACTCCTGTTTAACTATTCTCACACACTCTAGAGCCCAGCACTTATCACATGTGCCACAGCTAATGTCTGTTTTAGAGACAACTGCAGGCAAACTACTTGTGGATTACACAAACTAGGCTTGCATTGAAAAACATCTGTGGCATGCAGAGAGAGATTGCTTCATATGGTTATCTGCATCTAGTAGCCTAGTAGTCAGATAACTGTTATTTATCCTAACTATGTGGCTACAGATACCAGTTTGGCCATATGTGGCTTTTTGCATTTGGATTGTCAAGAACAATGTGCCCTGTCCATGCATGCATAGACAGCATTATACATTACATTACCTGCTCATCTGTTGCAACATGTGTGTTGACATCCAGCAGGCACAGGGGTCTGTAGGTAAGTGCATTATGTACTGTTGAGCCCTTACTTTGGATCCTTTGAGCAACATTATAGATGTGTGATACTTTATTTTTTTATTTTTTATTTTACATTTGTTGACCGGGCTAGTCTAACTGGAGATATTTCCATTTTCAGTAGAGGCCCGAGGAGAAAAGCTCCACAGAGAATACATTTAAGGCAAGCATACTAGAGTTTAAGAAAAGTTTTAAGAGACAGAAACTAACAACTCTACAGTTACTGCAGTTTTACTCACCATTATCATGATATGCAGGACAATAATGACATCCACACATATATTTAAGGATGTATATGGAAATGTAGCTATGTGTGTGTATGATATATATATATATATATATATATATAAATATATATATATATATATATATATATATATATATGTGTGTGTGTGTGTGTGTGTGTGTGTATGTGTGTGTGTGTGTGTGTGTGTGTGTGTGTGTGTGTGTGTGTGTGTGTGTGTGTGTGTGTGTGTGTGTGTGTGTGTGCGTGTGTGTGTGTGTGTTACATAGATATACGGGGAGAGACCTGATATATATATATATATATATATATATATATATATATATATATATATATATATATATATATATATATATATATATGTATATATATATATATATATATA
Organism: Protopterus annectens; assembly: GCF_019279795.1. Lineage (NCBI taxonomy): Eukaryota > Metazoa > Chordata > Ceratodontiformes > Protopteridae > Protopterus > Protopterus annectens. The sequence goes on along the minus strand of NC_056725.1, from coordinate 226,968,855 downwards.
TATATATACATACACATAGGTGTATATTTGCATACACATACATATAGATATACTATTTATGGGGGAGAGAGATGGTGGCAGTATACATATATGTACAGCATGTATGTATATATAGACATATTTATACAGAACAGGTCATTTTGGGAAAGGGACAACAGAATTTCACTAGGTGTAACTGAATTTCACTCTGTGTAACTAAGTGTATGAGCATGCCCAGTGGGATTGTTAGTATTTAAAAAAGAATCCAGGCCACACCTACCCATATTCCAGTCTGGGATTTTGTGTGTTACAGACAATGACATCTGTCTTTCTGTCAGCAGTACTGCACTTCCCTCCAATTTTCCATGGAATTCTTCAGCTGTCTGATGTAATTAATATGTGACAGAGGTTAAAACGGTTACATCAAACACAGACAGTCTGTGAAAATACCAATGTAATAATACCTCATGTCCAAAAGATGTGGACACTTGCAGATTAGAACCATCAACACCATCACCCATACTAACTTTCCTAGTCCACTGTGCCACACAAACTGACAGACAGAGATTAGTCATTCATCACACAATCAGCAGCATAAATATGTATATTGTTATTCCTGTGTTATGTGAGACATGCATTGTATGATCAATTTCTGTGTTACTGTCCAGAGATTACCTGGACTGCTGATATATCATTGAAGAGTTACTGTTACAGCAGTTATATGGGAACACTGCTATGTTGGGGGTGGGGGAATACCACTGCATGTTCTGCTGGGATACACAGTAGTCCAAATATCATGTAACTCCTCTGTTTAACATCTACCTTGACTGATGTAGTGAATATTCCATGCATGAGGCCTAGTGTCTATTAAAGGACACATGATAGTGGAGTGGGTATCTGTAGTCCCATGTGGATGTTACTTCTGTCCAAATAGCCCAGTATATTTACTTGCATAAATGTAGCAGATCAATACATGCCATACCATATCATACTAATCCTTAGAAGTACTGTGTAAGTTAGACTTACCTTGCGAATGCAGCAGTTAACAGAACTGTAGTTAAGGGCTGATGTCTGATGTAAGCAGTACACAACCAATACATGGATAGGTAAAGGTTGTGTGGGTTGCCTCGCATCAAGTTTAATATATGTATGGGAGTAGGTGTAAGGTGTCAGTCCTTAGAGCCCTAGGTTGTCAGTGAATGTGCTATGCATTGTCTCTTAGCCAAAGCCAAGGCATACTGAGCATGCCTAGGTCTACCTATAGAGACATCAGTAGGGGTTTCTTCCTATAAGTCCTTCTGTGACTGTGGTGACCTAGGCACTGGTGGTGGGATGTGTATCCCTTCCCTTTGCTGATCCTGCTGCAGCTGTTTCTGCAGGATCAGATTGTGTAGCATGGCACATACTGTGAATATGTGTGCACATTTGGCTGGAGAGTACTGCAGGGCCCGAGCAGATATATCGAGACACTGGAACTGTGACTTCAGAAGCCCAGACACACACTCCATGATGTTTCTAGTTTGTGCATGTGCCTTATTATGGCATTCTTCCATGGGAGTGTGTGCCTTTCTGATGGGTGTCATCTTCCACGGTTCCAGGGCATAGTCAGTATTCTCCATTAAATGGTTGTGTGGGATGTTCCCTCAGCAAACATCTGATACAGCTGTGATGCATGCCAGATATGGGAGACATAATAACTTCCAGGGCTGCCAGTGCCCACATTTATGATATTCCCCTGGGCATTGCACATGATCTGGCAGTTGATAGAGTAGTACCCCTTGCAGTTGACATAGATTCTACCCTCTTCACCGGGTGATGCCTTGATGTGTTCATGAGTGCAATCTATAGCACCCAGTACTTCAGGGTAGTGTGCTACATGGAAGATGTGTTGCATATTGCTGGCCCTCATCTCAGCAGTGAGGGGAAAAGATATGTGCTCACTGGCATATAGTAGCATGACATCCAGAAACTGATAGAGTATCCTGGATGCAGATACCTTTGAGACCCCCATCATGCCCCAAGCTGGTCTTTGGGAAGTACCTGTAGCTAGTATCCTAAGGGCTACACATACCTTTGTTTCTACTAGGATAGGTTCCCCTCTGTTGGCTCTGGGTCTGAGTAGAGGTCGGAAGAGCTCAGTGAGTTCCTGTACTATGTCCCTGGCGACCTTGTAGCGCTCTACAATCTCCAGCTCATGTAGCTCCTGGAAGGTTACCTTGGGCCTGAACACTCTTCTCCTTCTCAGCCTAGGCTTATTGTCAGCACCATTGACTTCAACATCTAGTACATACAGATGGAGCAAACCTGCAGCAGCCCTAGCATTATTTCAGTTAAAGTATGTACTCCAATGGTCCAGAGTACTGGGGAAAATCATAGTTTAGAGTGTATGCATACTCTGTACAGGTCTGCTCTAGGTGCAAAATGTGTGATAAGTTAAATATGATGCATTCTAACTACCTACAATATAATTAACATCATTTAATGGCCTAATGGTTAAGGTGTTTGCCTTACAAACACAAGGTACAGGGTTTGAATCTCACAGGGGATAACTGGCTAGGCTTAAAATGGCTCGCAAGAGCAGTTAGCCTAGTACTAGCCTATGAACCTATGAACCTATGAACCTATTTCAGTGTGTGATGCTGCCCACAGCTTTCTGCATGTTGGATCACTCTACCTGCCTCATTTGCATGAGATTCACCTGCTTATGAGGGGATTTCATGCCACAGAATTTTCTGTGGTTGTGTGTAGATGAGTGCCACTCAGCAGCACTTACTGAATCATAATATTTCGCGGCCATGTAAGCACCGTAGCACGATGCCTACATGAGAAACAAATGTGTAGGCTTTATTAAATTCCCCAGTGTGAAACATAACTAGTTTTGCTGATGCTTCAGTTCATTCAGTGCTTTTTCTCTGTTTTTCTTCTAATGCAAATAGGCAATGTGATTTTTATTCTAGTATAGCAGGTGCTTGCATTCATTAAAACAATATGAGCTCAATTTTACTTACCATTTAAAATGGTGTCTCTAAGTATCAAAAGCAGAGTTACTACAAAATATAATAAAATAAAAAGCAGCAGTTTTACTCTAAACATTATTCCATTTGCAAAGTATCCATATATTGATACAGCAAACTAGCTAGGATTCAAGGAAAAAAAAACATTAAATTATGCCTTGGACAGCCATAAGTCAGTACTTATGCTGGGTTAAAAATTCTTAGCCGTTGGTTCAGTAGTGTCTATAACTTAAGACAGTGACATGGGCAAATTTGCTGATTTAATCAATCTTTCCTTTTTCAGAATTGCAGTTCTGTTTAATGTAACACTCCATATGTGTATGTGGTCTTACATTTTCAGGGGATTTATGTCCACATTTCTCTAGTTTTATACCCCCTTTTGTCTGTCTAGACTCCTGTATGCAGAATTTTTCCACGTTCACTATGAACACTGACACAGGGTCTGAACAGATGCCTTTCTGCATGTTGGATCACTCTACCTGCCTCATTTGCATGAGATTCAACTGCTTATGAGGGGATTTTCATGCCACAGATTTTTTCGTGGTTGCGTGTGGATGCGTGCCACTCAGCAGCACTTACTGAATCATAATATGTTTGCGGCCTTGTATGATGCCTACATGAAAAACAAATGTGTAGACTTTATTAAATTCCCCAGTGTGAAACTTAACTAGTTTTGCTGATGCTTCAGTTCATTCAGTGCTTTTTCTGTTTTTCTTCTAATGCAAATAGGCAATGTGATTTTTATTCTAGTATAGCAGGTTCTTGCATTCATTAAAACAACATGAGCTCACTTTTCCTTACCATTTAAAATGATGTCTCCAAGTATCAAAAGCAGAGTTACTACAAAATATAATAAAATAAAAAGCAGCAGTTTTACTCTAAACGTTATTCCATTTGCAAAGTATCCACATATTGATACAGCAAACTAGCTAGGATCCAAGGAAAAAAAAAAACATTAAATTATGCCTTGGACAGCCATAAGTCAGTACTTATGCTGGGTTAAAAATTCTTAGCTGCTGGCTCAGTAGAGTCTATAATTTAAGACAGAGACATTGCCAAATTTGCTGATTTAATCAATCCTTCTTTTTTCAGAATTGCAGTTCTGTTTAATGTAACAATCCATTTAAACAATTTGAATATGAGCACCTTACATTTAGAGACAATGGAAAAAAAGTTCACAAATAATGCACAGCAGAGCAAGTGATAGCAGTGATAAACGATTTAAACTGTAATACAATGTTCAGCTAAAGCAAGCAGTTGGGTAATAAGTACAAGGAACAGCAGGCTTATGAACATAGCAAAATTACAATAATGAATTTAGGGGGATTTTAATAAAGCCTACACATTTTTTCCATGTATGTATCACGCCGAGCTGCTCACATGCACACGAACATTTTACAATAGTTATACACTTTTGGCCCTGTAAGGTGCTGCTGGTTTCCAAACTGCCCTCTTCTACAGGACTGATGGTGTCATCTACCTTAAGACTACCAGCTGCCATTATACCATCCGACTTAGGCAGCAGCACATGTGATAAGTATTATGATCTACAGTGTGTAAGACTACCTAGGTAGGGGTTTTAATCTTACTCCAGGACACTTGGTGTGTGTGTGTGTGTGTGTGTGTGTGTGTATATATATATATATATATATATATATATATATATATATATATATATATATATATATATATATATATATATATATATATATATATATATATATATATATATATATATATATATATATATATATATATACACATATATATATATATATATATATATATATATATATATGGGTCCCCTTCAAAACATCTAAAACCCTTAACATCTAATTTCATAACATTGAGACCAGAACATCTAAAGCCCATAACATTGAATTTCATAACATCTAACAGTACAAATCACATGAAAATAACATTCCCTCCACAGATAACGACATATAATGACACCAAACTACCAAACACACTTTTTACTATGTTTCTGCAGGGGGACTTGATACAGTGGGGTTAGTATAATCTTGGAGTTGGTATATTTAATTTACTTGGGGTGTGGGGGGGTGGAGCCTCCCACATGGGGGGTGCAGGGGTGGCTTGCCCCCCTGCATAAAACATTGTAAAAAGTGTGTTTGGTAGTTTGGTGTCGTTATATGCGGCAGAGATGTTATTTTCTTGTGATTTGTAGTGTTAGATGTTATGAAATTCGATGTTATGGGTTTTAGATGTTTTGGGTTTTAGATGTTCTGATTTCAATGTTATGAAATTCAATGTTATGGGTTTTAGATATTTCAAAGTAGACCCATATATATATATATATGTATATATATATATATATATATAATATGGGTCTACTGCTTTTAGTCTAATTCCATTTGGTCGAAAATGATTTCAGGCAGCCCACTTCACTGAATCCTTATTTGGCTGAAAGCACATTTGGTCAAATTACATTTGGTTGAAAATGGTATAAAGCCCCTGCCCCAATGCAGTGCAACCCTGGAGTGAGAATATAAAGTTGGGGGGGTGGGCATAGCCCCCCACATTTTGCAACACATTTTTACTTATGTTACATGTTTTAATGTATTTTTAATGGATAAACATGTATATCATAGTGCATAAACTGCAATTATGTGGGGTCTATGCCCCCCACACCCCCTATGTGGGGAGCTGTGCCCCCCACACCCCCCCTAACTTTATATTCTCACTCCAGGGTCGCACTGCAGTGGGGCAGGGGCTTTATACCATTTTCGACTAAATGTAATTTGAACAAATGTGCTTTCAGCCAAATGAGGTTTCAGTGAAGTGGGTTGCCTGAAATTATTTTCGACCAAATGAAATTTGACCAAATATAGTAGATCCATATATATATATATATATATATATATATATATACATATATATATATATATATATATATATACCCTTACCAACTGAGAATCCCTCATTGACTATCAAACTGCAATGGTTATGCACGTTTTGGCCTTGTAACTTGTTGTTGGCTTCCAAACTCCCCTCTTCTACAAGGCCTGATGATGTCATCTACCTTACGACTACAAGCTCCCATTGTAGCAGCTGACTTAAGCAGTGACACATGCAAGAAGTATTGTGATCTATATTGTAGAAGACTAGGTATGTAGGTAGGGGTTCTAATGTCACTCCAGAACACTTGGTGCATGCGCATATGTCGATATGACATAAATATAATCACTTAAGTAACTTAGAAAGAGGTATGGTTTTGCAGAATTTTATTTGTAGCAGGTGATGTGGCCCTCCAAATGCCTGACTGCAACTAGGCCTGCTGATGTCATCAATCATAATATGTCTTAAACTGATAGTACTGTCAGACATGAGGTGTGTTGTGTGCATCATTTATTGTGATCAGCAGTGTGTACAATTACATAGTTTAGTGTTCTAATCTACAAACAGCCAACTTGCACTATGTTTGTGCTGTGCTGTGTCCTGTAAACTGCAATTGGAAGTGGTGCTATCCTCAATATAGCCATGTTTGCTTATGTGTCTGAGCATTGTACATCAGCTTATGGAATCATATGACATTTTAACTTCACTAGCATAATGGCAATACAGCCATCACAATTGTAGATAACTGCATACCCTTATTTACATGATCACATACTAGGTTAGTGTCTTTAGAGTGATTAATGTATCTACTATGCCACCTACAGATATGTAGCATTTACAGTACAGCATGGTCACATATTGCCCCATATGCAAGGCAGAGATCACCTGAGTAGTCTATTTGCAACAGGCTACAATGGCACTCATTTCAGACGATCCCCATTGAACACTTGCTGAAGACATGGAGTTCTCTTGTGAAGGACTATATAATTGCGTGCAAGTGCCAGTACTGCTTGGAAAGGTCCTTATCAAATGGCCATTGCACTCAGATATTGGCATGCTGATGGAAGAGTACATGGGGGTTATGAGTATGTCAATTACGGGTGATTGTGCCCTCAGCTATGACATATGATTCCCGGCATACCACTAGGAAGACATGGTGATCTCAGGCGCATTAGGTGTAAATTATGTATGGCCAGGTGTGTGTGCCAAGTTCTTTCACTTAATATGTACATCACAAGTTGCGACTGATGTGCTACTTACCTGGTACATAGGTGTTAGTGATGGAAATGATACCACATATATATTTGCATGGAGTTTATGGCTATTACTATGTTAACAGGCATTTGCTCATCAATACCCTCTTGTAAGATAATGACATAACTCACAGACTCCATGAGGTCTCACAGTTTGTAGTCATCAGCCAACACTGTTAGCCACAGGCATTCAGTATTCACTTGTATCATGGTTAAATGGATTCCAAGCAGTATACAACCCAGGACTGAGCCCTGTTGAACACTGCTACTTACAGATCAGATATTGGAGGCAGATGTCCCTGTGTTCAATGTGTGTTTCATCAATGGGCCACTTAGTGACCTCTACAGTGATAGTACTATGGATGCCTAAGTGGGTGCTTTGTAATTGATGCCTGAGTGGGGGATATAGTAAGATGGCTTGGCTCAATTCACTGGATCATATGACCTGATGTCCCCTCACCCAGGTCCTTGGTGACTGCCTTTGAAATGCCCACCATGTTTAACAGTCATGATCCCCCTGTCAGATATCCAAACCATGTACAGTCAACTGTGTGTAGACCACATATATGTATGCTGATCAGTTCCATGATGATTGCCCCTACAGTCATACAGATATGGATACTCAGGCAAAGAGGTGATTAGTTCTGGTGGTCAGTGCATTCACCACCTCTGTGCAGGGGTATAACAGGTTATACCAGTTGCTGCTGTCCAGACAACTGGGGTCCAGCCATTAGTTCTAGTATGATTGGAAGGTGTTCCCAGTGGTTTTAGTAATCCTTGTCATATCCCATGTAGGACACAGCCTGGGATGATAGCATATCCAATACATGCTGTGTATCCTCCATAGGAAGGCCATTTACAACCAGTTCTGTAGATATGGAAGTTATGGGACAGATTGTAGGAATGTCATATGTCACATATGGTGGGGACAGGGGAGTGAAGTTGACACAGAATCTGTGGGACAACAGGTTAGCTATGAGTACAGATCCATTATATGTGGCATCATTATGTATGAGTTCACCGACAATCTGGGCTTGTCCTTTGAGGTTACATGTAACTACATTTGTGTAGTTCTGCTTTGTGTGGGTGGCTAATTTTGTCATTTACTGTGTCTACACAACATCAGAACAACACTATGTGCTTGTTTTAGCTGAAGAGGTTGTGGCTCCATTTTAGGGGGGCACCGTCACCCCACCTGTCACACAGTTATGTCCACATCTTATTGTACAGCATGTTTGCTGTGCTATGAGGAGCCTCTGTTCCTCCTGTCAGGTACAGCTGAGTTCATGCAGTTATAATGCTGCAGGTATAAGGCATGGATGTAGAACTCTGGAAGCTTGTCTGTCACCTCAGAGGGGCGTGGTGCAGTCAGGCTATGAAAACCATCCCATAGAAGGTAATAAATGGCTTTGTTTAAATATATGTCTGTGTTGTCTGCAAATGTGAGGTAGTGCTTTTAATGACACTGATCTGTGCTCAGATCCCACCAGGGAAGACCCCACATTGGGTGGCTGCAGTGGTTGGTCACCCATTTTGGTAAACACATGATGCCATACATTTGTTCCCCTTGGGGGGTGTCACAGCACTGCTCCAGGGCATTGGAGTTAAGGGCATAGACTAACTTTGGGGAAGTGAGCTGCAACATGGCTAAGCAACACAGCTGGTGGTCACTTAATGCCACCCCACAGAATGATTTAATGATATATCTTGATAGACACGTACATACAAATATGCACAATGGGTGTTTGAATTCATGCAGCTGCTCCTGTAGCCAGCTATTGCTTGATTATGTGCCCTTCCACTACTGAATGGTACATGCAGTGTCTCTGGTAAGCTATAGTGTTTCACAAAATCTGGATGTGTGTCTATTCTTAATGAGTATGTATGCACCACCTGCATTACCTTGAACACTTATCATTTTGAGGTGTGAAGATGTGGATGGATGTGCAGTCTGGTATGGCTGTGGTGCTGTCCACAGCCTTGAACCAGATATCCTTGACTGCACACATGTCTGCATAATCCATGGTGGGGACACATTACACAGAATGGGGTTCAATAGTGTTGCCATATCCACCATGTAGCAGCCTGACCATGATGTTGTATAAAGATGGTGTTCTCATTGCCAACTTTTCCCTGAACAGTGCATTTAAGATGCATTGTGGGGGTGTCAGTAGCCTTGGCTGGTACTCCAAATGTCAGGAGTGAGAGATGAAGACCATTAGTGGTGAAGCATTAATGTCATTTGAGCAAGGCATCCCAGGCAGACATAGTAGATCTCCAGACAAATGACACCCCATGCTAAGGCAATTATTGACTTCCATAAATTCCCATGTTTATGGAGCCATAATCCTAGTTGAGGGTCATCTGCAGCTGAAAGCTATTCATATACCTGGGAGAGACACAGACTGGCTAAGCACATTTATGTGTCTGCATACAGGCTGGTATGTCAACATTATGTTAACTGATATTCCTTGATTTACTGCAATGTGTGATAAGGCCTATTGTGTCAGCCCATAGACAGCTATCTGTATCTTTCACATATGTAGCCACTTGACACAGACATCAATGTGTCTCACAATGTACAGTAATCTCCTCTGACTAAGAGATGTGATTTTGTGTTTTGCCTTGGGTGTTTGACTGATGATAGAGTGGGTACATGCAGTATTATGTGTACTGTGCACTCTAGAGGCAGGATTTTCTGACATGTCTGTTTGGCAATGAGTCTGGTAAGGACCTGCACACATGCAGGTGTGTATGATGTGGGTATAGGTGGTGCAGGATGTGAGCTGTGCATATTGGCATAATGCCCATTGCCATATGTAATGACTGCTGTTGGAGACATGCAGCAAGCTTTGAAATGGAGTCACATCTATCACATGTTGTGTTTGTGTGTCATAGGAGTAGAGGGGTGGGGATACTCCCAACATCTCAGCAGCAGGTCCTGCAAAGTTAGGGTTATGCTGCCACACCCTTGGGGATGACAGCCTGATATACAGTGTTTGTAGGCACACCTTGCAGTGAAGATGTGGATACCCGTGCATGCATAGAGGACTTGTTCAACTTTGCTGACATTATGTTGACCTCATAAGCATACAATGCCTTTCATGCAACTCAACAGCACACTGGTTGTTGTGTGACATGATGTGGGAACACAGAGTTGTGTTTCTGGTATATAACTGTACAGTATGACATGCCTAGGACATATGGCGGGGGGACACACACATTAGCCAAATGTGGCCAGTCAACTGCAGTAGGCCTCACAGCCATGTCATGCAGACATCTACCAGTAATGTTTTGAAGGGCGGAATGCATGAATAGCTGTGAAATTGTCACCTATGATGTCTCACCACCAGTGTGTAGATCGTTTCAGCAAGACTTGACATCTATGTCACTGGACATTGTACATTATATTGTGGTGGTACAGTGGTGCTACTAATCCACTTCTTGTTAGTTCCCTAGTGACATGCCATCAACCCTGGAACAGAAGACATAAGGCATACAGAAGCCAACTGAGTGCCCAGGTTGCTAATCAAGGCATCTACCTGGAAAAGGGTATGTGAAGCCTACAGAGCCTTTCATGATGTTGGACAGTTATGTGGATGAACAAACAGGCTATTCCCTGCTTGTCATCATGGGCTTCATAATAACATTTTATCTGTGATGACAAAAAAAGTATTGTTGCATGGTATCCTATGTGAGAATGGGGCTGGTGAGACCAGCAGTAGTAGTTGCCAGGCACTAGCAATTCTGTGGACTCCCATGCTTAACACAGTCTTCACAAGGTACTTGTGTCCTTCCATTACACACCACTTGGATAGTGTCCAACTGAAGAATCCCTTTGTAAACCCCCACACCTTACCTTCACAGGCTATACATATTACACTTCTCTAACATGTTTGTGTGTGCTCTGTACAGACACCTTGGATGACTCTCTGCTTGGAACATGCTGCAAGCAACAACAACACTTAGTTGCACAAAGAGCAACTAGTGCATAGTGCCAAGCAGTGTCCCCAGATCTTTGACTCATGTGAAATGAAATGCCATGGAAGTTGTTAGCGTGAATATGAGCAGTAACTCTGTCATATACTTACTGACACTAGACCACACACTGTTTGCTATGCTCAAGGCCAAATCAAGCCTACTGACTCTAACTGGTGGACTCCATTGAGTGTTACACTCTGCAGTGGATGATGTGAATATTACTCACTCTACCTACCATGGCCTGACAAAGTGTTTGGCAATATTAGGCCAGCAGGCCTTGCTGGAAACTGTGTACGTCATCTACAGAGTGTTATGTCAGCTGGTAGCTAAGCAAGTGTCTGATAGTCATAATCTGGGAAGATAGCATTGGGAGCCCTATGCTGCAATGACACCAGTCACCATAGGATTTACCTAGACATCATTAATGGCATACCCCCTCTAACTATTCACTCTCTGCAGTCACAGCTACTGTCACTGCTGTCTGACTGACTACATTAGCAGGTGATTCCATATCAGGAGCTGTCACTGAATCCCACACAGAAACCACAGTTATCCAGGTTGGCCTGAGACACACATACAGTCATTGTCTGAGCCACTGAAAGATACTAAATGTCAATGACTGCACAATACTATCTTGTGAAAGCTCATCCACCCCTGGGAAATATAGTACTGTTCACACACTACACACAGTTGAGCCATTACTCATGGATTTATGAACACAGAGAGCAATGTAGCCATTGACTTTCACTCGTCGATAAGATGTGTGGATGCATTCAGTGTTGTACAACCTAAACAGAAAGGTATGTGATGTAAATCCCAGACTGTTATTATTATAGTGAATGTGGCACTCATCACACCTATCATTGTGTACAATGGTCACCTAGCTATGTCAACTACACAGGCATATTTTAGAACTGTAGCAGCCACACAGTTTCCATGGTACACCAATACACATTGCAGATAACATGCTCTATGGAGTCTGTGTCAAGACCATACATGTGTAGTCTGTCTCCTAAATGCTTTAGAGGGGATGTATAAGGCTGCCATACAGGGAGGTGTGTGATCCCACTGTGTACCTCCTGCTTATCCATGGCAGGACTAACACATGTCTTACCTGTTCTACACACCTACACTGTAACTGTGGTATAAATAGTACATGCTGGAGAGACAGGTATGTAACACAGACAGTACACCCTATATGTAACAGGCACCCTATGCATGTGAAGCACACATCTGTTGTGACACACATCATGTTCAGGTTACATCATTGGATGCAGAACAAGACAATGATAGCTGTTGTCAGGGAAATGTCTGTACTGGACACAGGAAATTTGTAGATGGATCATCTCCAGCACCACAGCTTGTAGATTTGTTTGCTCCCAAAACCCTGGTGACACTTATTAAGGGTGTCAGAACTTTTCACAGATTAGGAATGCATGAGTACACTGAATAACATCAGTGTCCTTGTTAGCCTGTTATATACATATGGACCTATGGGGCCATGCATCTATAGTGCTGTACCTTGATGAAGACATATTTCTTCTGTGCTGACATTGTATCCTGTGCTGTAATGTCTATGGCTTTACTGGTGCTGTGTATCCATAGGTATCCCCAACAGAATCCTGAAACAAAAACAAAACAGGTCTGTGACACACCTTTCATTCTGTAAGTATACAGCCATTACAACATCATACAACATAAGTTTCACAAAATTATATGGTGTACTCATTACAAATGTCAGCATACAGTATCTGTCAGTAACCGCTACAAATAGCATGGCAAAAAACAATGCATTGCACAAGTGCATGTTAATTAATATAATCATCCTGTGCATTAGACACATAGCTTAATTTCCCTGCATCGATGATGAGAATGACAGGGATGTGGCACAGGTATCATCACTTGCAGAGAGTGTTTTGTGGGGGTGCAGGAGGCCTAGGCTGATCCAAATGGTTGACAGCATGTGTGTGAGTCAGGAAAGGAAGCAGGCAAGATGGACCATGGAAATGTGCCATATGTCTCTGTAGGTGACCTGAGTTTGTCAGTGGTGTGTGAGTGTGTGCATATATACAGTCAAGCTCAGTGCTAGCTCTACATGTGTGTTTGTTGGACAGCTTTGAACCATGCATGGTTGAGCTGACAGTTCACCATCTCTGGCCCCAAACAAGGGAACTGGCTCTGCCAAGAGTTGCACTGGCACCTCCATGCTCAAGGTCAAAAGTGGTGCTAGTACCTGATGGTGACTGCTGTCTGCTGGGACTGTGTACTCCATGAGAGTACCCAGGAAAATGAGCCCACGGCCCATTACATCTTAGTGTGGACAGCATATCCCCCTCTGTAGTGCTGAATGTACTGCCACTATAGCAGCATGACTGTGCATGGCCACATGGACTCTCAGAAGATGGGGTTGCTGACCTACATCCAAGAGGCCAATGCTCAACTCCAACCATATGTTCCAGCACAGACACTGTGCGTACCAAAACAGACACTGTCTCAGCCCACCTTCTTTCCACTGCATCAGTGAACTGAGCCAGGGTGTCACCAATGTGGTGGAGGCAGTCAAGGATGTTAGACTGTACTGCAGCCATAATCCTGAGCATACATCTGGAGTTCCTTTCAGAATGTGCCTGTGACTCCATGATGGCCTGAAACATATGCCAAGTAAACTGGGATGTGACACCTGCAACAGGTGGTGAAGGAGAGCAGGCTTCCTACGAGCACCTCTATCAATCCCCCTGTGTGGAACCTCAGCAGCTGTCTGGCTATTTTTAGTTTTTACACTCACTGGAGCCATAGTTGCCACATTTTCCTGTTCAATGTCCCCACCCTCTGACTGTCCAATATCTGTGGCCTCTGGGGATTGGTTATGTGCAGGCATACTGACTGTGTGCAGTGACAATTAGGGCAGAAGAGTGATGTCAACCTCTGGGACAAATGCAGCCCCTGAATCCCCACATGTGCCTCACTGTGGCCACCATCATCAGAGTCTAAAGAGGCATTGACATCAGATTGTGTAGGGGACAGAGACCAACCTCCTTGGTCACCTATGATAAGAGACAAAAAGGCAGTACATTAATACCTGCACTATTATGCTCTGCAGTGCTATGTTGCAATATATGTACAGCTGTATACGCTGTTGGCACCATTACAGACCTGTTGAAATTCCAATCTCATATAGTAGGACAAGAGTACATTACCTTTCCTACAAACAGCTGTAGTTACTTATAAATAAAAGTTCTTTACCCAGCAATCTCATCAGCAACAATGAGGTACACTGTTGACATTTGTGGAGACTCTGCACAGTTGACACATATGGAAATCTGCAATGTCCTGACAATGCTGTCAGATCTATCAGTGTGGTGACACCTACAATGTGTACATATGACTCTAACTTGTGTACAGTCTAAAAATATCTGTAAAGTTGGCAATTGTGCTAACAGGAGACCATGCCAGGCAGCAGGCCTGGGATGACACTTTAGGGATTACATTGCTGTAAACCTAAATCAATAACAACACAGTATTGTGCTTACCAGGAGCAGGACCATGGCCTTGTCCAATATCTGATGTACTTGTGAAAACTTAAGGAAGAGGTAATCTCAGTACCACCACATGTTGCACCACAAAAAGGTAATCCATCCATATAGCTCACATTTACAATAGGTACTGTGTTAATTGTTATATTGTTCAACATCAAAGCATGAGAGCCAAACTGCAGTTAAACCCATTCTTCCCAAAGAACACAGACCTGACACCAAGAGAGTAAGTACACCCTGACACACTAAATTCTACAGTATTGCAATGGTGATCAAACTAAGCTTACTTGCATGGTCCTCTGCCATGAAAACTCTGGCACCCACCGCCATGATGTACGGTGTGATGGATGCCTGGGAGCTGTCATGTGTGCCAAGGTTTGCCAGGAATTCCTCAGTGGCTGAGATTGTTTTTTCCACTGCAGGCCCTCCAATGGTGATGCCACTATCCCTGGCTACATCTGCTGCTCTTCTGCACTGAACATGGATCATGTCCATTTTGCAGTGTCTAACCTGCTCATATGTCCTGCTCTGGTGACCTGTGGCATTCACGCCATGGATGATGTCAGCCGACAATGCTGCCTGCTGCCTGCTGTTCCCTGTTTTGCCTCCCTCTGGACAGCAGGAGTTGATGGTGTTGCTGGAGGCCTTCAAGTATAATATCATTCTCCAAACTGGTGAAAGGTGCACAGCACCTTTGGTGCATGTTTCCTGAAGGATAACAGAATGGGAACCCATGTCAGGATCACATACATGGAAGTACAGTATGTAGAGATACAGCAAGAACAGAATGGCTGGCAGTATTCAATGCTTGATCACACATGTCATATTCCGCAGTGTGTAAACATACTATGGATGTTGATACAACTAAGATACTAGCAACAATAAACTATTCCCATCTGTGCCATGACAGATACTGCTGTATGATCATACAACCAACACTGGAGTCTGTTGTAGTATGCCCCTATGGGTCACCCCCCCCCCCCCAATAATATGTCAAAACAACAGTGCCAAACAAATAGCAGTGTGCTATAACAACCACTATAAAGGGACATTTCCACAAGACCAGAATGCCACATTGACAAAAAATATTCCACTCTTGTTGTATTGTACATCCTCTGTAGATGAAACAAATCTGGAGATCAATGACATGTCATCATTACAGTTCTAAGAAAGGCTTAATGCTGTAATTCCTATTCCCTGTAAGTATATTCACAAATCTAAATCCTGGTGTAAACAAAATCTTACATACCTGCTGGAGTGCAAAACTCCTCTGTTGATATGTGGTGATATTTAAGTTTTTGCAAACACGTGTTTTGGTGCAGAAAGTCTCATACAGAATGGTTCCCCATAACCAGCAACTTTGCTTTTTAACATGCTTCTCATTAGCACCTGATTGCCTCTTAACCAATATGTGGTTCTGAAATGCTAATTACAGCCAACACAGCTGATTTGCCCTAGCATCAGCCAATGACATGCAACCAGTGTACAACATATAAGGCCTTCATGTAGATTTGAAGCTGGACATTATTGGGGTGAGGAGACTATGTCATAGCAGAGGGTAGGTCTGTAGCACCTACTGTTACATAGAAATGCGTGTGCTACAGATTGCAGCTGCTGCTGCAGGAAATAGGCCTAGGCAGAGAGTGTGAACACTTTGGAGGACAACAAGCTGTAGGAGTAACTGTGGGAGCTGTGTCAGTCTTGTAGTAGAGGCAGAGCCAGAGTGAGGCTACCCATTCCATTCAAATTAAGGCATGTGTTTAAGGTAAGTATGTTAGGCAATGGTATCATCAACAGAGCACTATGCAACATGTTTGTTGTGTCCTTGAGTAACATGGAGATAAATATAACATTATGTCCACCATTTAGGAAGCTGTCAGGCCACATGTTACAGTCTGGTACTCATTTGGAACATGTGTGCTGGCAGTTCTTGTTATAAGCAGGGGCTTCATATGTATATGTTAGTAGTGCAGCAGTGCTTATCTGCACTGTGAGTATGAAAGGATGGTGTGCTGCACTCTGATATAAGTGGGCCTCATTTGCATTACCTAAGTTAAAATCCTCTGTGAATGCATATTAATGCAGGACCTGACGCTTCATGCACTTACAGTGTTCCTATAGGGATATATCAAGTGTGTTCCTATCTGCAGGCCTGAGACTTCCATCAGCGACAAGTAGACATTTCATTTGAAATGCATTGTGTGGATAAAAAGTGCAAGACTCAGTCATTAATTGCTGGCTTCACAATAATGTAATTTAAATGCTACAGACCACTGGATTTGAACCCAGAAATGTATGTGGCAAAATGTACTGTTTACAAGGCATTTAACAGACTAAATTTAACAGGCTATGGAGTCACTGGTACAGCAACTGTATTTGCAAGATATAAGTATACATATACAAGCTGTGACATACTTTTTAATAGCAATCATTATGTGCATAGCTTTATATGGATGTATTTCTGCACATAGGTCCCATTTGAACATGTATTTTGGGAGTAATGACTTAGCAGGTGTATTTGTAAATGTTGCTGATAAAAGGTGACTTTTACCTGATATTACAGACCTCATTTACATCCATTATTCTGTGTTTGGCTTTCTAGTGGTGCACTCCCAATTTTTCCATTTATCTTAAAGCAAGTTTGCACAATGCGGAGTACTGTGCAGCTCCACATAAACATGCTTAATGAGTGTAACTTGCAATTACTATGTTTTGCTTAAACCACTTGCTTTTATTAACAGCTATGTTGTGTGTTGTGTGGCAGGTTAATGCAGTTGTCTACAGGCGTGATGGTCTTGTGTTCAAAATAGGAGACAGTTGTTGATTTTGTACATATTTATTATCATTTAAAACACATATATCAATATAGCTCCAGTTAGCTGAGCTCAGTGAAATTACGTCACATGGCATGTTGCACAGCATCATGCTAAAAATATATAAAGAAAAGAAAAATGGGGAGATAGGAATGTGGTGAAATGAGGTACAAGCAGGGACAAAAACATAGTGAAAGGCAGGTTGGTTTGTGCAGGAAGGGTGTAGGAAAGAACCATAGCTATCCATTTCTTGTACAGCAACAACTGTGCACTTTGACAGAATTTGTAGATGACTTTAGACTTTCATCCCCAGAGAATTGGGTGAGGACAACATAATTGCATTGTTAAGCCAATTGGACCAAAGTGTGTGTGTCCACTGGACATGTAAGTGAAATGGAGAGCTATGTATGTATGTATTATTTATGCCCTCAGATGTCCCTATAAGTTTTATGTGGGTGAATCCAAAAGGGCTTTTAAAATAAAGCTATTAGAACATGTTTGTGATATATTAAATAAAAAGGAACAGAGTTCAGTGGCACAACATTTTTTGGAAGCACATGGTAGTTCTGTTCATGGTTTACAAGCCTCAACTTTAGAAAAAGTAGAGTGCGTTTTGTTTGGGGGAGGGGCGTCAGCAAGAATAAACTTCTTTATAAAGAAGCAGTGTATATATATATATATTAAAGTTTGATACTTTGTTTCCAAAGGGTATAAATGTTGATTTTAATTGGCATGTATTACTTTAAATATTTTTTAAGTGTTTGATGGTATTACCTGATGACTTTATTGTTTAATTGCCTATTTAGCAGTGTATATAAACCAAATGTGCGATGTGAAGTAACTGAGTACTCCAAGAAGGCAGGCTATGCCGAAACGTCAGAGAGGAATACATTTTATTTGTTGGGTTCCTGGTCTTTGCTCTTCATTGTATGTGCAGCTATGTATGGGACAGTATTTGTTTTTGGGACAGGTGCCCATTTTTTTTTAAGCTGAGAGTGGAATGTTGGGGACGGGACATAGGTATGTGTGTGGAGGTAAGTGAGGAAGTTTTTGCAGACAGACATGACAGACAAGACAGCAGACAGGGGTGTCATCTGACACAAGAGGAGGGTAAAAACCTTGGATGGGGAGGATGTTGTTTAATCTCAGTCCAATTTGCCTCAACAAGATAGCAGCGTGACTCACATCTCCACCCATGGGACTTTCGGCAATGCTCCATCACTGCCGTGTGGGTGACAGTGGTGGAGACTTGGGACCAGGGAGATCCTGCCCCACCAGGGTGGCCAGCATGCTCTCCATCCAATGCAGGCATCATTCCAAACCCATGGTAGATAATCCTGTGCACAAAACCTAGCATTTCATCATGGGTGAAAACTCCACCTCCACCACCGCTCCCAGAGGGAGTGCCTGTCCCTGTCCCATGGGGCAGTGCTTATCAGTGCTACAGGTAGTGTAGGAGCAGCAAAGGGGACACCACCAGGCTGGGTTCTAGATGTGCTGGGACCCAGTGCCATGGCCAAAGGAGGCAAGGTAGGCAGATCAGAGGGAACCATCTGACCTTGATGCTCTGTAGTAAAGTAGTTATAACAATAAGTTAAGGTTAGTAATAACCAAACCAAAGTCAGTAGTAACAGAATTGAACATATATTTATTAATCCAAATACATATTAAGGTGTATTATGTGTTAACACAACATTAAATAACACAACAGTAAGTGTTTTAACAGTAAGCCAGCATGAATTAAACCATACAGCCAATAAAACAGCTTAACAAAAAATGTTAATATTAAATCATAATATTAACAAATGATAATAAATTAAAGATGATAAAGGGTGGGGAGAGAGACAAAAACATACCATTAGTTACCTCGCAGGTAATATTACTACACAGAGTACTACATATTCATATAAGTGTGCAGTGTCAGTTGTGACTACAGTGACTACAATTCTTCTATAGTTGATGTAGCACATACATACCTCTCAAGCTGTTAGCATGGGGCAGTATGGGCTAAGCATTAACAAATTCAGGTACACAACTACATAGAACAGTTTCACATAATGTGGAATTACACAACTATCAAGGTGTTCTGTAAATGGATTTGAAAATATATTGCATTCCAGGTAATCATTTATGTGGTAATCATAGAACAGACAGATTAGACAGTTATAATTACATTAAAAAAATCATGACAGTTGAGAGGTACACTTGTATAGATTAAGTAAACTAGACAGCCATCATGCCTTAGTTAGTAGGCATGGGAGTAGAACCCAAAAGCTGTGACTCCAGGGGACATCTGAAAATAATGTAATGACTGACTGCAGCAACTTACAACAGACAGGCAATGAATACAGCCAAAATGCAAATATTAAGACAGATTTACCTAGGAAAACATAATGCTGCTTAACATTTTATTGGTACTGGTGTTTATTATTTGTGAAGTCTACACAATATCTGCCCATAAAGTGGGCTACCTCACCCATATACCCTTTTGTTACTGGAGTGGGAGGAAAAGAGAGTTATGTGACTGAAATTTGCCTGGAGACAGCCTTGAACCATAGTTTGAGTTGAGCAATACATTATTTAGGCCATTAGTTTTACATTCTACAGCTATTACACTTTTACACTTAACTGCAGTGACATTAGAACAGACATGCAATAAATACAGCCCTAATGCAAATATTAAAACAGGTTTACTTAGGAATGCACAATGCTTCTTAACACTTTATCTGTACTGCTATTTATTATCTGTGAAGTCTAAACACAATATCTGCCCATAAAGTGGGCTACCTCACCCATGTACCTTTTGTTCCTGGACTGGGTGAAAGAGAGCATTATGTAACTGAAACTGGCATGGAGACAACCTTGAACTGTACTATGAGTTGAGAAATAAATTATTCAAGAAATTGCTTTTGCATTCTATCGTTATTACAATTTTACACAAACTTACCATACACATACAATGCATAGAGCTCTAGTGCAATTATGTTATGACACAACAATCCTGCTGTACACTTTTTTGCTTACCTTTATTGGTATTGCTTCGTGTTTATTGCAATACAGTTGTTATTGTTCATTTATTGCACTACACATCTAATTGCTCATTTATTGCACTACAATTTGCATTGTTTATTCTTTATTGCAGTACAGTTATTTATTCTTTATTGTTTATTGCACTACAGTTAGCATAATAAATCTGTACTTTCCACACGCAACCTGGTCAGTTGCCCAGCATGGGACTGGATGTTGCGAGTCCTCTCAACTGTAGCTGTTGGGAGAGAAGCACACCATTATGCATACCAGTTTTGCACAAACTCAGCTTGCATTTTAGTAAACTACTGGAAGAAATACTTACATATGTCTGGGGCATGCCCAGTCCTCGCATCTTGGACCCAGGTGTCCAAAGTTCACCTCTTTCTACACTTCAAGTCATCATAGTGGTGATGACACTGCTCACCCATGTGAGGGATACCAGTAGCACTGGTATGGTCCCTGGCCAACTGATCCCAGGGCTCAACCTTACATTCTGAGCCCTGGTAATTGCCCTGCAGTAGCCTAGGTTCATAACTGCATATCAGGAGCCCAACAAAACCCTGGACTCCTGCACACCCCATCTCTGTGCCCAAAATCGGGCACCCTCTCCAACATCACCTGACATATTGCCAGTTAGATGTACTCCAACAAATGCTGCAGAATTCCTGCTTATTTCCCTTAATATAAGCTGTTTTCCCATCCTTACACATCATTCAGCAACATTCAAAAAAGTGCTGCAGTGCTTAGCATCACACAAACCAGCTAAGTGGAGCTGAGTATCGCAAAAACTTACACAACCAAGGTTTTAGTGAAGCTTATCAAGGAGCAAATACAAGTGGCCGTTAATCATGTTTAAACAGTGCTAAGCACCAAGCAGCTCTTACAAATGTAAAAGTTATATTTTTAAATTAAACAAATGGTACGTCTGCTAGGAACTCAAACCTAGGACCTATGAAGCTCTAGGCTGTCATTTTATTCATGTAGCTATTTGGATAGTATACAAATTAGTGCACCTTCACATATGCTACTAAGCTATCATGGCAAGCCGCGCAAACAGGCTTAAGCAAAAGCAGAAATAAATAATTACATCCATTTTCTGTTTTTAGATGTCTGTCAGGTGTCTGCTGTTTATATGTAAGTGCAGCTTGGCATTGTTGTGCTCCGTGCTATGCAAACAGACATTAAAAAAAAAAAAAAAAAGAAAACATAAAAAACCCAGATATTATAATTAATTACACCCGGTTTCTATTTTTAGATTTCTGGCAGGTATCAATTGTCTTTGTGTCAGTGCAGCTTGGCATTGCTGCACTCTGCGCAGCTCAAATGGATTTTAAATTAAAAAAATAAATAATTCAACAAAAAATAGACGTTTAAAACATAAACTATTAATTTACAGCACATTTCACCTGCAGCAGGGAACATTACAGAGAGCTTCACCATGTACATAACATCTGACCAGCCTCAACACTTCTGCTTACATGGATTCAATATCTGTGTTACTTTGCTCTTCCTTGGCAGTGGGCCATGATTAATATGGATGGTGCACTACCGAGGGGGAACCATGGTATGTACACTGGTACATTCCATGTAGGATCTACACTGAACATACACATATTTTATTGAATCCTGGGGTTGGCCTTTTCCTCATAATAACTGTAATAACAATAAACCACAGCAGGGATTGCATAATCTGTGTTTTACATATCACCCTGCCATTGTGTATTACGGTTGTACAGTCATTATATTCCTTTAGTTCTTAATGAGTGAGTGGCCAAACAGAAGGAGACTCTGTAGTGTGGTTGATCCAACTACAATTAATAAACAGAAAGCATCTGCATTGTGCTCTTCTCACCCATGAGCTTAATTTCTTAAAGAGTGCATTAAAAAAGAAATGAATAATGCACTGGTGAGACTGTATAGGAGAGAGTTTGACAGGTGGTAGTGATTTTATGAGAACAGGACTCACACTCTGAAGTGAAGCTCCTGCTATCCAGGGGAAGTCTTCATACTTGTGGACCTCTGAATTCAAAACAAGACTATTGTTAGTTTTCACTGTCATGTGACTACACCATTCCAACTTTTTTCACCATCTGACATTGCATGTAATTACACCTCTGACAAATAGAATAACTATCTACTCTTCCTTGCATTCCATTAATTCTGTAGTTTTTCTTAAGTTTCTGTGATAGTTCTCCTGCCTAGTAGTGCTAAGCACATCTTCAGGATCCATCTCTCTTCTCACCTGTACTTGTTTCATAATTTCTAGAAAGTATAACACTGTCTCATATTTCATAGAACCTCAAGGTTTCCTTGTTACAACACCGATATCTTTGCTATCCCTGTCCCTTCTTCATTAGTCTCCTGTGTCATGTTGATCTCAATTTCTCCTTTCTTTAGTCATCTGATATATTTCCATATTCCTGGTCCAGTCTACCTACTTCATGTGCTGCCTTCTCCAAATCTTGACTTGTTCCACTCTAGATTTTCCCATGTCTATTGTAATTCTACTGTCCATCTCTGTTCTCCTTCCTAACCACTTTTCAGGCCCTTTTGTGTCTTCATACTGTGTCATCCCAGTTCTTGGTATTTCCCTGACTGCATGTATGTAGCTAGCTGGCTGGTACTAGCTATGGGAACTTGGCTCATCCTTTTTAGTTGAACTATCTCAGCTTCTAGAATATCAGTTCTTTAGCAGCCTCTATACTCACCTCAGCCACATAGATCCTTAGGCCACCCTGCTGGGGAAGGCTGGCACAGGTTCTCCAGAACCTGAATCAAGATGGTCTGACACACCACATTTTCAAATCTCTCCTCAAACTACCTATTTTATATATAGGATTTTCCTGTTTAGTTTTTTTCTTCCTTTAGCTACTTGAATGCTGTCTGTTTTATGTAATTGAAACATTTTCATTTATGCTCCTCTTTATATACAGTATATGTTTGTGTGAGTGTCAGAGATATGGAATTATTATGGAATTATGTTTGGCTATACTAAATGCTTTGACTAGAAGTGTCTTATGTAAGCATTAGGATCTACTATTGCTTGGCTATGCTGTCTGTCTTATTACTTTTGCACTTCTTCTCACTTTCCTGCATTTTTCTGTTTATTATTTTTGGCTGTTTAAAGCCTACCCATATAGTTACCCAAAGGATTTCATACTCAAAGTAACCTATGCAAGTTAGGTTAGTGTGTTTGGAAAAGACTCTAAAAGATAAGAAGAGAACTATTTGCAGTCTGCCTGTATGCCTACCTGTGATGCCACTAGCTTCTTGATCTATTTGCAGACCGAACAGGGATGGTGTTGATAGGTAGCTTTTCTCTGCAGGGATCTCTCTGTTATTTCACAGTTTATCTATCATCTCTCTCTCTCTCTCTCTCTCTCTCTCTCTCTCTCTCTCTCTCTCTCTCTCTCTCTCATCATAGCCAGCTCCCAGAGTAACCCAGTGGACATCCACTACTTACTATGGAGTTTGCAAGGCAAATA
The DNA here is from genome assembly GCF_019279795.1 of Protopterus annectens. Taxonomy (NCBI): domain Eukaryota; kingdom Metazoa; phylum Chordata; order Ceratodontiformes; family Protopteridae; genus Protopterus; species Protopterus annectens. The sequence continues at coordinate 226,944,911 of NC_056725.1, read as the reverse complement.
GGTGAAACTGAAGTAGGTTGCCAGGTGCTTGTTCCATATTGCACATGAAAGCAGTCACACATTTGGACAATTTATAGTACTTGATCCACACCTGTGGGCAATTTATAGTACTTGCCCTACATACCACACTTCTTTGGAATGTGAGAGAAAACCAAAACACCCAGAGAAAACCCAAGGAGGTGAAATGCACATTTACCAGTGTTCATTTTTTTTACCCTAATAAAAAGTTAGGGTGATCACAAGATGTCATTCATTCAGTTTAATGATTTACTGTATGCAGCCACTACACAGTGCATTCAGGAAGAGCTACAATAGTACTTAATTTCTGGAAGAAAGCATTCCTGATCCTTGTGCACAAAGGGGCTACAGCAGACTCTTCATACTATGTGTCAGATGTATTTATGAAACCAACAGGTTGCTTATGTCAGTACATTGTTTTCAACCAGGCGATAGACACAAAACAGTTCTGCTGCAAATTCTAGAATACAGAATGTCTAACTTAAACCAAAGTGATAGTACAGGAGGCGGTTGGCTAAATGTGTCCAAAGCATTTCATATCACAAACCACAACTTAATTCTCAGAAGATTAAAAGTGCTGGATATCTCAAAAACCTTACTATCATAGTTTAAAACTCTGTAGAAGCTAGATGTTGTCAATTCATGCACATGATACTAATTCTAAACTCAAGTCTATTCAGTCTGGGGCACCATAAAATGACTAATTACGCTTTGTAGCCTTTGTAAATTGAATGACAAAACACCTAGCCATTACCACAACTGGACAGTATGCCAATAAATTTACATTACTCCTCTCTCTTTGCAATCATATGTTACAGAACAGCTTCAAATTGCATTTAACTTTCTAGCCACACTGTAAATGATCTGCTGATCTCTGGGTTATTTATACTTAAAATATAAGGGCTATAAACTTCATGGGAATATTTTGCTAGGCTTCTAAAGATCCTTACAGATCAATAGCTTAGTAAGTGCTTATGAATCTATGACCCTATGACCCCGGTACATAATTCAGGCCTACATAAGAGGAAGATCACAGTCATGTTCTTATCCTAATAGATATAACCCAGGTTCTTCCAAAACTAAAAATTATTACCACCAATAAGTTTCTCATAAGTTTCTCAGGCTAAAATTAAACTTCCAAATCAAATTTGATGGTAATCTAAAAAATCAAAACCTCACTGTTTGCAAAAGAAGTTAAGCATGAATTTACCAAAACTTCCCATATCACAACCAGGCTAAATTTTTTACTTCCCGACTTTTCTCATGTTACTTCAGTCCTTACCTATCTTCTCTAGCCTGATGTATGGAGTGATAGAGCCTTAACTACAAGCCATGTTACCAATGTTTGATTATCGCTCCAGCAATGGAAAAGGTGTGAAGTGTTGCGGCCCACTTGCATTTCCTCTTGGGAGGGTGGGGTCAGTATACACTTGGAATCATACAGGACAGTGCAATCTCAGTGAAGGTGACTATATATACTACCAATCATGCCATGAAGGGAGGAACATAGCTGCTTTGAGGACTCACCTCTTGTAGAAGTCAGGGAATGTCTTCTGTGATCAGACCATTTAATGCTCCTCCTTGTACCTTGCCACATATGAAAATGATGCAGTGATGAATAGAAAGCAGGAATACCAAACCACTCCTGATAGCTTCCTTGATGACAGCCCCTCTCACTGAGCTCTTACCCAGTGAACGGAAGAAAATGGCTGGTTGACCAAGAAGGAATTTGATGGCCAGTAGGCAGGGGAGCTAGTATAGCCTTGTTAGCAGAAGGGCATCCATCTGTCACTATATTCATTAAATGTCTCAATTGGCTTAAATTAATGCAACACATAATGTGATTCATTCTGAAAATGCCTCCTAGGTTATTGCATTCTGATAACTGCCTTGTTTTGTCTGATGTAATGGATGTCATTGTCCTAACTTACATTCTCATATCAAAGATAGCTCATAATCTAATCATTCCCATGGTAAGATACAAATTCAGTGATTCTGCTTTAGTGTTTTATGCAGGCAGACTCTAAAACAACTGTACAGCAATATTTATGCTTAGCTTTGGAAAATATATCTTGAAAAATCACTAAAACATCATTTAACTAAAAACTGGCATTCCAGTTGAGGAATAACACAATCAGGGATATTATTTCTTCTGGAATATATCTTTCAATCCACATGGTTAAGCCTGTTCTCAGACACCCCATTTCTTGCATGTCCTTTAGTCACCTGGACCATTGTACAATTGAGACCTGTTATAAGAAACACTATGCTACTTTTCTCCCCATCATAGTAGTACCAACATTTCCCAACATTGTTTTCAACCAGTGCTACCTCTACAGCTAATTCTGTCTATTTAATTTATTCAGATACTTAGGGTTTTTACTTACCTTGATGGGAATGGACCCCCATTCCTAAGTCAGGGCATAATTAAAGTTCACAAAAATCAATATTGCTTCAGTCTTTGATGTTAGCCAAGAGTGCTCTTCTTAGGACCCATAATGTGCCCAGAATTGGCTCCTTCTACACAGTGGCTTTCCAGATGACATGGCTAATCCATGAGACAGTGTTAAAGTAGTCTTTTTCACATCTGTTTTATTCACCTAAAAATGTTAATCTCAAAAATGAAAAATATACACTTTAGATCATTATAAATTCACATGTTGGTCCTTTTTAACTATAATAAATTATTAACTCCTAGAGCAGAAAAATTATTTACAGCAATTACTTTATGCTGTGTGTCCCTCCAATTTAATAAATTACTATATATGATCTAAGATGGCATGCCATAATATTTTATCTGTTGTGATGCATCAAATTGCATAGGCATGAATATTATTTCTATTTCATTTTCTGACACAGTTTTTATGAATTTGAAACTTTCCTCCATAGGCCTCTTCTGAATATGGGTGCTGAAGGACATCCCTGACTATTAAATGCAAATTGATAGCCAAGTACAGTATAGATCATCCCCAGGATTCAATAAACTCTGTGTAGGAATAGTGTTATTCCTACACGGAGTGAATGGTGTTTGTATCTGCATAGCCTTCTCAGCAGGGAGCCACTCATGTAATGAAGATGCGCTACTGAGAACAGATCTGCGGACATGAACACTGATTGAGTGCAGGGGGCATGTTGCAGTAGTGGCCACAGATCCAACACACCCCCTGCACTCTCAAATTGCCATACAGCACTTTTTAAATGCTTTCAGTGTCTGTGGACACTGAAAACAACTAATAAAACAGTAAAACAGTGTCCACGGACATTAAAGGAGTTAGTAGAACTTGAAATAAATGCAGGGGGTGTGTGACAGGTGCTGTCACACACCCCTTGCATTGTGAAAGTGCTGTACAGCACTTTACAATGCTTTCAGTGTCCACGGACACTGAAAGTATGATTGTCAATGGGAAACAATGCAAGGGGTGTGTGACAGGTACTATCACACACCCCCTGCATTGTGAAAGTGCTGTACAGCACTTTACAGTACAAGTGTGTCCCAGACACACAGCCATACCTGTAAACCTCTTAGTGCCCAAACTCCGGAAAAAAGGTAACCAAATGAGGGGACAAAGATCCATAAATAGGGACGTATTTGAAGTACAGCTCTCATAAACTTAGTTGATAGAGGAACAGGGTTTGCATTAACATACATTTATTGAAGGATTAGAGGTCTGAAACTCAATGTATGCCATTATCTAGTGACTTCAATCCTGAGATCATACCACTGATGTGCAGAAAACCATGAATGCTATGAGGAACAAAACAAAAATAGGAGCAACATCTGGACAGTCTGAGATAATCTGGACAGTTAAGAGGTATGCACACACCTCAACCTCTTCCACTAAGAAATCTGGATAAAGCCATGAAATAAATGTGAGACAAGGTCCCAAAATAGGGCAAATCTAAAACATATTGCACATACAGACTTAGAAAGTTGATAGAATGACAGGTAGTGCATTACCAAATTTAATCAGCATTAGTATTAATATATGTAATTAAAGTGGTTGTATTAATTTTTTTCCATTATAAGTGAAGTTTAAGTGTAGTTGAGTGGGTTTGTGCATTGCGGCACTTTGCTCAGCATTTATTAGACAGATCATAGGAGCTAAATACAAATGTATAGTGGAAATCCTTAATGGCAAGATAGTGTAGTGGTTAGAGCACTGGCTTTGCATACAGCAGTTCACGGTTTGAGTAGTAAAACAGGCTCTTTATTTTTATATGGGAAAACATTGTTAAAATTCTTTTTATTTTTAAATGATGTAGTAATTGATATTTGTTAATCAGGGTAGTGTAGCTGGTCCATAACTGAAGTGTCAGTGGATATATGCTGTGAAAAAACCCCATGTAAACAAAGTGTCCCATACAGTACAGTACAGGCACACCCCAAGGTAATGTCATATAAGTACTTAGAGAATGTCATGCAAAGTAAAATATATACACTTAATAATATGTCAGTAATGAGTAATGTCCAATTCAAAACTATTTTTGACTTGAAAACTGAGTAATGCTTAACAGTGCTCAGCTCTGCTTAGTTGGTTTCAGCATTGCTTAGAAGTCTATTCTAAGCAGTATGCAGTCCAGCTGAGTGGATTTGTGCACCGCTAAGCACTGCTCATCATCTACCCCTTTAGCACTGCTCAACTCAGCTTAGCAGGTTTTCGCACCAGTTAGCTGTTCTCAGCATTTTCAAAATGGTCCAATGATGGCTAAGGACAGGAATATGGCCTTATTTAAACTGCACAGGTGGGAATACATCCAGAACCTGTTGTAGTTTGATCTCTGCAGGAACTATATCTGCCGTTGGAGAGGGAATGCCCTTTTGGGTGCAGCGCTGGGGCATCTTGATGTCCAGGGTCAGGGCTGGGCTCCTTGTTAAAGACCATGAGCACAGATTGCTGCAGGGCCAGTACCAGGGCTCACAGTACAAACAGGAGGCTTGGGACCGTCTTGCCACATGATCTCACCAGCGCTACTGGAATCATCTGACCTGGTGAGAAGGTATTGCATCATTATGCTGACCAAAAGCATAGGAAGGGGGCGATTTTGGCCCAGGGGATCCAAGAGGCACAGGACAAGCATGCCCCAGTAGTTTGTAAGTATCTCATCCAGCTGTGAGCTGTGCATATCATTCATACTGGCATCTTTGGAGAATCCAGATGCATATGTCAGGTCAAACTGCATTTGTGGGTGGGGTTTTGTAATGCACACAAGTGTACATCTATTGTGAATGACAGCAAATTGTATAGTATCACAGCTTGTACTGTACATGTTCAGATATGCATCATTTATCCTGTACCAATGCCACATGTGAGTGTGGTGACAATACCTCTCCCCCACAACTTCATAGGTCCCTCTGGTCTGGCTGGTGAACAGCTGTCTGAAGCCAGTGAGTTTGGAAATGTTTTGTTGTGGCTCACCAATACCCTAGGCATGTTAAGGGCATGCTTTTTTGCATGCACACAACTGTTACTCTTAGCCATATTGCAATATTTGCATGTTCACTTTTGGTGGGGATAACTGCAGTGCATCACAGTGGTCATCACAGGAGTCTATTCACATGAGCTGTAACATATTGGCACATATGTTTCTGTAGGTGTTGCCACTGTGCTATACAGGGGTACATCAATATTGTCTACACAGGTCCAGTGTGTGTATGTTAGGTGAAGGTCCATCACATACTACCACTCCTCATGTATCTCAGAGGTGTATATTAGTAGCAACATTAAGTGGGCATAGCTGCACTGCATGTTGTTGAGGGGCTGTCCAGAGTGTGTCTGTTGTGGTCTAATTGTGTGTTGTGCATATCATCATTCAGAAATTGTGTGGTCTGTATAATGCCTTTGTGCCACCTTATCAGTATGTGCCTGTGTGCGTTTGTGTGCATGTGTGTGTGTGTGTGTGTGTGTGTGTGTGTGTGTGTGTGTGTGTGTGTGTGTGTGTGTGTGTGTGTGTATAAGCAAACATTATAGTGCAGGTATTAATTTACATATGTTGTCTTCTCTGCATAAGTGAACATGGGGGTTGGGGTCTCTCCACCTCACAACCTGATTTCAGTGTTTTAGCAGACTCTGATGATGATGGCGGTGATAGTGAAGCACAGGTGGTGTTGTTAGAGGCTGAATATGTGCCATTGATTTACAACCCACTTTCACCCACAATGTCCCCACACACAGTCAGTATGCCCTGACATAACCAGTCCCCAGCAGCCACAGATAATGGACAGTTGGAGGGTGGTGGAATGGAACACCCTAGTGTGGTGACTATGGCAAGTGTGAGTGTAGACACTAGCCATAGCCAGAGAGCAGGCAAGGTATCACACAGGCAGGGGGACATGGGTGCTCAAACTAGGATCGCTGCCCATCAAGCTCCTGTTGCAAGTGTCACAGCAGGTGTCACCAGACGCATGTTTTGGTCTGTCATGGATGCACAGGCATGTTCTGAACGCAATACCATACAGATGCTTAGGGTCATGAATGCAACACTTCCTGTCATGCGTGACAACTTCCACTGCCTTGATGATGCCACACGTTATTATGCTTCTATCGTGGATAGACACTGGGGTGAGACATTGTCATTGCTCGACCATGCAATGTTTGTGCTTGAGCATGTGATGGGAGTAGGGCATCAGCCATGTGGATGTAGGTCAGCAACAAGATCAGCTGGGAGTGCACGTAGCCATGCACATTCACACTCCCTTAGTGGCAGTACCACCAGCACTACCAAAGGGAGGGTGCTTTCCACACCACAATGGAGCAGGCCATGGACACCTGGTCCTGGCCAGTCCCATCAGGGACACAGATCCAGCTGACAGCAGTCACGATCAGAATGTAGAACTGCATCGGGCCTTGGGCCTAGTGGTGCCAGTGAGACTTCTGGCCAAACCAGTTCTTGTGGCCCTGGCCAGAGATGGAGAACTGTACATCCTGCAATGTACGGTCCACGACTGTCCAACATACCCCTGTGTAGGGCAACCACATGGCTTGGCCATGTGCATACAAACAGTAAAAAATATTGCAGAGCCAGCAAACTGTGACAAAAAGGTTTATTTAAAAATGAATAGGAGAACAAACCAGACCGGTTTCGGCTATAAGTTTATCAAGCCTTCATCAGTACAATATAATTACATTTGCAAACATTCTTCTTTTATAGTATAACACCATTAGATGCTGAATAAGTGAATTATTTCAATTAGTCCATTCCATTAAAAATATTCATTAAGTACTGGTGAAAATAAGGCACCCAGTTTGATCATCCATTTTTTCTCTTTGTTGTCCAACAACTGATGCCAACCTGATTTATTACTTCTATTGCCCTGTATTTTATCAATGACCGTGAAACTGAAAACTGCATTATGGTGTTTCTGAGTGCGTTTGTATAAAGCATTTGTTGGTTTCTTGACCCTGATGTCATTTACATGTTCTGAAATTCTAAATTTGACTGATCTAGAGGTCTGTTCCACATAGAAGGCAGAACAGCTACAGGTGGCCATATAAATAAGCCAATCTGACTGACAATTTACAAAAAATGGGGTATTAAATACTTGTCCAGTATTTTAAATTGTCGAGTATTCAACATCCTTTTGCAGTGGGTACAGTGACCACAGGGAAAACATCCCTTCAAAACCCCACCTTTTAGTGTTGTTTGTGTTAGGTTCATATCGGTTTTGTACACATGTTTATAGTGATTCATGTATGAACCAAGATTTTTGCCCCTTCTAAAAGAAAAATGACATGTGTCATCCAAAATATTAAATAACCTGGTGTCAGCTAATAAGATGTTCTAGTGCCTGCGGACACTGTTAAGTAGGACATCTGTATTCCTACCATAAGAAGTAACTAATCTAATTTGTGAATTATTGTCTGATGTTCTGTTCCTATATTGAAACAGATTGTTCCTATCCTGGTTTGACGCCCAGTGTTTAGCCTGGAAGATATCACCTCTCCTGTAGCCCCTATCCCTGAATCTCATAGCTAAATCTTCCTCACAAAAATGACAAGTAGCCACATCCGAACATATTCATTTGATATGTAAAAACTGTGACTTTGGAGTGTTTCTGCATATGTAGGGAGGATGAAAACTGGTAGCATGGAGTAAGGAGTTGAACTGGGGGTGTTTGCGGTAAACTTCAGATGTCAGTGTATGGTCAGCATTCCTGGTTACTAACATGTCCAGAAAAGTAATTCCATCAGTGTCAAAAGTAGCTGTAAACTGAATCCCCCATTTGTTGTCATTCAAAAATCCAACAAACTCCTGAAGATATTCTATGTCTGACCTCCATACTAACCAGCAATCATCCAAATATCTCCTCCAAATGTCGATCTGGTCGATATAAATGTTATGAGACCTATCATAAATTAACTGTTCCTCAATATAGGCCATGAAGAGATCGGCATATATTGGGGCAAAGGAGACCCCAGTTCCTTTAATCTGTAGGTAGCAATTGTTTTGAAAGTAGAAAACATTTTTAGTCAAAACATGCTCTGCCAAACAAAGTAAAAAAGTATTGAAGCCCGATTGGTAAAATTCGGACTTCATTAGCCAATATTCCAAAGCCTCCAAACCTGCCCAATGGGGAATGTTCGTATATAATGCAGAAACATCCAAAGTACACATAAGCCACCCTGCCTCCAACTGCATTTCAGAGATAACTTTAAGGAATTCAGTGGTATCTTGAATTCTTGCCTAACTCATTTTAACAAGGGTTTAAGGTATAAAGTCAAGAACTGAGATAAAGTTTCTGTGATCAAACCTTTGCCAGAGACAATTGGTCTGACTGGTGGATTTTGTAGACTCTTGTGTATTTTGGGTAAGAAATATATATATTGGTTAGTAGGATCCCAGACTGTTAGATGGTGAAATATGTTGTCCGTTATAATCCCCTCTTCCTTGGCAGAATTCAAGAAGCAATCTATTTGCTTCTTGAAACCAAACGTTGGGTTGCATACCATATGTGCATAATAACGATTGTCAGAAAGTCATCTTATTGCTTCCATATTATATTGGGACCAATCCTGTACCACTATGAGATATATAGATAGATATATACACCTACATATGGATGTATGTCCATTTATTCTAAAATCAAAAAAAAATCAAACATCAAGGGATCAAGAGCAAATGCTTGATCACTAAACTATTAAAAAAAACTAAGTTAAACTTTTTTTTTTTTTTTTTTGCCGGTAAAAGAGTCCCTGCTCCCCAACACCCCTATTGAATAGTTTATACCAACCCCAACAACACACTACAGTGGGGAAGGAGAAATTTCTTTCAGCCCTGTTATAATATGTAATGCAATGTTGCACAGATTTAATAAGCCAGTATGAGTAATCAGCTGACTTGAAATAAACATGGCAGCTTTCTTTTCTTGGTCAATGAAAAAAGTGTTTAACCACACACACACATATATACATTCATATATATGGGCTGATAATCTATTATCAATGTGTCCGTGAGTGTTTCTATCAAAGGGGGAGCTGGCAAAGCTGTTTGAAATGTGTGGATTTCTAATCCACTGTACACTGGGGATCAGGGAATATGCCCTTTCCCCACTCTAGTGCAACCTCAGAGTTGGCATATATAATTTGCAAGGAGGGGGAACAGGGTCACTTACCCAATTCAAAAACATCTATTTTATTTGCTTTCCTTTGTGGATCAATGTTTTCTCTAATCAATGAGTGGCATTAGCTGATTTCCAGATTAGCAATTTGTACTGTCAATCAAAAGTTAGATTCACGTATAAATATTCATATATATATTTATATACAGATGTAGGCAGCTGGTCAAATGATCACAACATCAATGACCAGAATATCGATATAATTATGTCTAAACATATAACACTGACGTGTTCTACGCATGCCCCAGGGCTTGCCAACTGCAAGTATTTTTGCATAAAGACAAGTCCCCTACACCTTCCATATCCCCTGCTATTTATTTATATTAACTCCAAGATCCCACATTTTCTGGGGAAAGGGACTATTCCTCCACCTGGGGATTGCTGATGTCACACACCTGTTGACCAGCTGTTTCAGTTGACCAAATAGTGTCAACCACACATATGTCAACATTGCTGTCAGTGGATCAGCTGTCCTGCACTTACAGTGGATATAAAAAGTGTACACACCCCTGTTAAAATATAAAAAAAAATGAGACTACAATAAATCATTTCAAAACATTCTCACTTTTAATGTGATCTATAACCTGTACAATTCAAACAAATATGTTCGGGATAAATATCAAAAATAAAAAATATATACAATAAACTGGTTGCATAAGTGTGCACACCCTAAAACTAATACTTTGCTGAAGCAACTTTTGATTTAATTAGAAAATTCAGTCTTCTTGGATAAGAATTGATCAGTAAGGCACATCTTGACTTGGCAATATTTGCCTACTCTTCCGTGCAAAAGCGCTCCAAATCTGTTAAATTGCAATGGCATCTCTTGTGCACAGCCCTCTTCAGGTCATCCCACATATTTTCTACTGGATTTAGGTCTGGGCTCTGTCTGGGCCATTCCAAAACTTTAATTTTCTGCTGATGAAGCCATTCTTTTGTTGATTTGGATGTATGCTTGGGGTCATTGTCGTGTTGAAAGGTGAAATTCCTCTTCATCTTCAGCTTTCTAGCAGATACCTGTAGGTTTTGGGCCAAAAGTGACTGGTATTTGGAACTGTTCATAATTCCCTCCACCTTTACTAAAGTCCCAGTTCCAGCTGAAGGCAAGAAACCCCAAAGCATGATACTGCCACCACTATGCTCCACCATGGCGATGGACTTCTTTTGGTGATCTGAAGTGTTGTTTTTGAGCCAAACGTTCCTTTTGGAATTGTGGTCAAAAAGTTCAGCCTTGGTCTCATCAGACCATAATGCATTTTCCCACATAATATAATGTTGAAATACCAATGGAATAAAACACTGCCCAGAGGTAAATAAAATAGAGAAATGTTTTATTGATAAACTACAAAAACAACTAGGTAAGAACTTTCACATCTGCTTCATCAGACCATATACACAAAAAAGGTACGCCCATGCATATAGGCAGTTCATTTAGCAAAAGACCAATCAGTGAAAGGCAACAATCATTCACTTAAAACCAAATATATTAAAACTCATAAAAAGAAAGTATTGGGAGCATAATAACTATGCACATTGCCATACACATAAGAAAAAATGAAAATTAAAAAATACTATATGTATAAAAACAATAATCTGTTTAAATGCAAAATATATAACAGTAATAATTTGCGTAGAATATACGTAAAAATACACATATAAATACCTGTCCATCTCAAGACAATATATAAAAAAGGAATATATGAACAAATCCAACAACAATTAGCTTCTGAGGCCTTGTCCCTTCACGATGGGTCTTAGTGGGACCTTTCATTGAGTCCACTACCCTGATCAGCTCTTAGATTAATCATCCATTTGACCTCCCTCATTTCAATAAGGTTCCTTACATCACCATGCAGGATGTTGGGATATATTCTATCGATGACCATAAATTTGAATGTGTGTCCTGCATCAGTGCTGGTGACATGCTTGGACAGGGCATTATTAACAGAAGCACAATGTATGCTATATAGGTGCTCCCTAATCCTGTCTTTCAAGACTCTGTCAGTTTTGCAAACATAAAATGCCTGGCAGAACATGCAGTAGGCAAGGTAGACTACATGAGATGTCAAACATGTGGCACCTACCTTGAAATAAAATGTAAACAGTTATTCAAAACATTT
>NC_056725.1:226880657-226928157 GCF_019279795.1 Protopterus annectens | reverse complement strand
CTTAATTATGAACCCTCCTTTACATTGCCTTGTTTTTATGCTGTTCCAGTATTTTCACTGATGGTCTAAACACTCAACCTTCAACAAAACCTTTATTTTTATTGCTACATCTTCAGATGAAATTCAATTATATTTCTACAAAATCTGATGATGTAATTAAACACTATCAACAAATACCAATTCCTTTGGCCTGCCACCTATCAAAACTTTCTTTAACTTTTCATTTATCCAGGGTTGCATTTGATTCACTGCATTTGCATTAATTTTGAAGATCTCTTTAATCTGCAGTTCTTTCATCTGATAAGAAGCAGAAAATGATCACTCAGTCAGAATTTTATCTTTAATGCAGTTTTAATAAAACAGTTCACACTGCCTTCCTTGACCTTGCCAGTTTACAGAATATCCAACTCAGACATTGTTGACCTACTAAAGAGGATAGGTATAAAAAATTATGTCACCCATTGGATAGACAGCTGGCTCACATACAGGACCCAAGACATTAGAATTAGGCAGTCCAGATCTACAAAAAAGCCAGTCACCAATGGAATCCCTGAGGTCCTAGAAGAGCTCCTTTTTTGGCATCTACTTTTCTGAAGTCAAGGCCAATGTCAAGCCCCTCTGGTTAACCAGATTTGCAGATGATTACAAATTAGGAGCAGTCATAGAATCCTCCATGACACTAATCTTCTTCTAGAATAGCTGACGCAGACAAATAGCTGATGCCAGAGCCATGGACTAAAACTAAATGCCAAGAAATGCATAATAGTATCCTTTGGGAAGTCAGCCACCCCTGGTAACTATCACACTGAAAACACACCCCCTAAGAGTTGCCCAAGTAGTCAGGAACTTGGGGACACGTAGCCAGTAATATAGTCTTTGACCATCATGTATCTATGGTGATGAGGAAATCAGTCTATGTTGTACAACTTATAAACAAAAGTATGATATCTAGGTCCAAGGATGCCATTTTTCCGCTGTATTTAGCATTAATCCTCAGACCTATCACTGAGTGCAATGCCCTCTTTGGTATGTACCTAACCAGGCACATTGAAGAATTGGAATTTCCACAAAGTTCCTCACTAAAAGAATACAGGGCATAAATAACATGCCTAGTCCACTGCCTCAAAGCCCAATCCATGTATTTTGTTTCCTACAGGCTATTGAGGGGAGGTACATACTTGGCATACAAAGCATTGTCAGACTGCACTGTGAGAGACCCCCTGCATATCCACAAAATCAAAGAGCACCAGAATTACCAGTTCTAAAGACTTAAACTTTGCCTGTGATATAAATAGGACCTGCTGGGCAGACAGGTATGTATCCCAGAGACTACTCCTTCTCTGTATCCATGTGAAGCAGAGTTCTTCCCTAAACCAATTCAAGTCCATCTTGGACAATTTGATGGGGAATACGAAAGACATCTTTGGTTTGACACCTATGTCTGTAATGGACAAAGGCAGCCTGTAAATGGTTTATCTCCCAAGCTGCTGCTTACACTTACCAAAGGTACCAGAACTTGTCAGTGATTTGGGATGCATGACTAAGCTTACAAAGGCCCCAGTGGTAATTAGCCTAGTACAGACCTATGAATCTATGAACTTATAATATACAAACAGATACTGAATCTGCTAGAAAAATAAAATAATCTATTACAAAGACCCCACTGTTAGCTAAACATGTAAGCCAGTGATTCTTTAATGTTTCACTTATTCATTTAATATTACTACTTCATTCAGCATTACCAGTAAAAGAAATTTAAGCCCTTGTTTATTTACACTTTAATCCAAGGGGTTGTTCTGTCCAGTCTCACACTGTCTTTAAAATATTTTTATAATCTTTGTTTGATCCTGTTTCGCATTAAATGCTATTCATATTATTAGACTTTAAGCAGAATTCAATAACGCCTACACAGATTAATTTTCCATGTAGGCATAATGGCATGGAGCTTACACGGATGTAAGCAGCTGTGCAATTCAGTAAGTGGAGCTGACTGGAATGCACAAGTGTGCGAATGCGGAAGTGTCCATGGCATGCAAATCACCTCATGAATTGCATGCAAATGAGGGTGTTGGAGTAATCCACCAAGAAGATAGGTAGTCCTGCAGACCCCATATGGGTGTCCAAAGTGTACATGGAAAAATTCTGTGTACATGAGATAAAAAAGTGAACAGGGGCTGCAAAAGCCCAGTTAGGAGGACAGAAATAGCATAGCAGACACAGATATGTGCAAAGCTATGCCCTGTGTGTCCAAATAGTAATGGAAAATAATTTAAAATAATTATTTTTTTTAAATATTCATATTATGTTTGTGTGGCATGCAGCAGTGCGCAAACATTTTGCTATACAAAAAGAAAATATTTAAAATCTTAAAAACGAAAAAAATAAAATATATGACAATAATGCATTATAGGGCTTTGCATGGATTATGTACAATGGCAGATGTCTGCGCTGGCTAAGGAGGCTGGGTCTGGAATAGTGTAGTTTCTTGGTTGTGTGCATGGATCTGTATGTAAATGAGCTGAGGTTACTGAACAGCAAAAATGGGTATCTGTGCCCGCATATCACATTAGTGTAGCCTCAGAATCATGCTGGTGTCCACAGAAGAGGTAGCTGACATCAAAAGGGGTTGTGTCTGTATTTCCTTAAGCATATTGGAGCTCAGCAGTGTCTGTTTGCACACTGAGCAGCTGAGCTGAGCGGACGGGGGGGGGGGTGTCCAGTGCCTGCTAAGCTTTGTTTAACTTCGGGGTGTGTGTTTTAGCTAGTTTGAGCATGTTTGCTCAGTGTGCTGCTATGCTGAGTGTGCCTGTCTATGGGGGTGTGTTCACTGAGTGCTGAGCATTGTTTATATCTGTGGCATAGGTCTGCATGCCATGCCACAGTGCTTATCAGGGAAGGCTGTTTAAAAAAAAAAAGAAAAAGAAAATTCCCTGGGAAAGCCAATCATATATAAATGACAGATGACCCTGTACCACTTAAACTGGGCCATTAAAACACTGATAAGTTAAACTGGGCCATTAAAACAATGATAATGATGTACTTGGCAGGTGGAATACATCAAAGGTAGTCAATCACACAGGCTGTGCCTACAGCAGAGCACTAGAAAAGTTGCATACACCCTACAATCTGATTTCACCCCCATACTCTGCACCAGTGGAGTACAAACGTGGAATTTTTAACTAAAGCAATGCTAGGAGCTGCTGCTCCTCTGCTACATCTGTATGTGCTAGAGGCTGAGCTCAGTGCTGCTGCTGCTGCTGGTAATAGGCTTAGACTGAAATTGAGAAGAGTGTTCAGGCCCAGGGTAACATTCCAGTAGCTACATGAGCTGGAGATTGTAGAGCACTACAGGGTGGACAGAGACATACTACAAGAACTCACTGAGATTTGCCTCCCTCAACTCAGATGCAGAGTCAACAAAGGAGAACCCATCCCAGAGGAAACAAATGTATGTGTAGCCTTTAGGATACTAGCTACAGATACTTTCCAAAAAACAGTTGGGGGAATGATGGGGGTCTCACAGGTATCTGCATCCAGGGCATTCCACCAGTTCCTGGATGTCATGCTACCACATGCCAGTGAGTACACTTATTTACCCCACACCCCTGAGGAGAGGGCTAGCAATATGCAACTCTTCTACCATGTGGCACACTACCCTGAGGTACTGGGTGCCATAGACTGCACTTATGTATACATCAAAGCACCACCCAGTGAGGAGGGAAGAATCTACGTCAACTGCACAAAGTACCACTCCATCAACTGCCAGGTCATGTGCAATGCCTAGGGTATTATCATGATTGTGTGGGAGCTCTGGCAGTTATTCCAAATTCAATATCTGGCATGCATCACAGTTGTGCCAGAAGTTTGCTGGGGGGATATCCCACATGGCTATTTACTTGGGGATGCTGACTACAGACTGGAACCATGGATGATGACACCCATCAGAAATGCACATGCAACTACCGAGAATTCCATAATGAGGCACATGCACAAACTAGCAACACCATAGAGCATGTGTGTGTGGGCTGCTCAAGTCACTGTTCTAGTGCCTAGATATATTGGGTGGAGCCCTGCAGTACTCTCCAGTCATATGTGCACAGATGTCTACAGTATGTGCCATGCTACATAATATGATCCTGTGGAAACAACTGTGGCAGGATCATCAGAGTGAAGGGATACACAGCACCTCACCAGCGCCTAGGCCCCCCAGCAGGTACATATTATGCTGTTGAACTGTTAAAAGTTCAAACGTCATATGGTCGAACCAATATGATCGAACTTTTAACAGTTTGAACGTTTCAACTGAGATCTCCGTACAGTGTGCAATGGGAAGATTTCCCTTTCCTGCACTGTAGTGCAATTTCAGAGTTGGTATATTTAAAGAACAGGAGGTGTGGGGTGTGCATGGGGGCTTACCCCCTGGTTAATATGGTAGTTTTTTTGTGTGTTGTTTATTTATTTTTTTATATTTTTGAATTGTTAAAAGTTTGATCATATGGGTTTGACCACATGACGTTCAACCTTTTAACAATTCAATAATGTAATATGAACCCCCCCCCCCCACAGCCACATACACAGGGGGACTTGGAGTAGGAACTCTCTGAGACTGTCCCTGTAGGCAGACATAGGCATGCCCAGTATGCACTGGCCTTGACCAAGAGACAACACGTAACACATGCACAGACAACATAAGGTCCTAGGGACTGACACCTTACTGTGACTTACATACATAGTAAAAAGGATGCCAGCCAGACCACACAACCTGTACCTAGCCATGTATTGTCTGTGTACTGTGTGCATTAGGCAGAGTCAGCCCTGAAACACAGGTCTCTCAACCACTGAATTCACAAGGTAAGTCACTATCCTATACAACAAATGTACGGGGTACTAGACTATGGTAGCATATGTATGGACCTGCTGCATGTATGCAAGGGAATAGAGTGGGCTACATGGCTACTTGCAGAGAACTAACAGCTACTTGGGACAACAGGTACTCTTTCCAATACTGGGTGCTCCATAATATGCATTAGGCCACATGGCTGGAAACCCCACTGCATTATGCAAGGGAAATGCTAAACAGTGGGGTCATTGGACAGATGAGCAACTGTCAATGCCAGAGTCTCCTACCCCCAAGACATCAGTGTTCTCATACAACTGCAGTAACAGTATGTTTGCAGGGACATATCAACAGGCCAAACAATTCCTGGGCTGTCCAAAGAACCTGGGCACATGCTGTATTTGTCACAAAATGCAGGGGTCACAGCAGGGGTCACAGTGTATGTCTGTATGCTGTTGATAGTGTGAGGAATTAAACCTCACTTTCTGGAGGCTGGTGTGGCTCACTGGGCTGAGGACATTAGCATGGCTGGTGGTGTTGATGTACCTGGTCACACTTACAACTTTTGCATGTGACTGTCATAACACTGTAATTTGTTACTGCAAGGAAGCTGGACACAGCCAGAAAAAAATAGGGAGACAGAGGTCCAAACTTACAGACATTAAACATGCTGTGAGTAACCTATAAGGTGGCTAGTATAACAGCAGAACAAAACACTGTATTACAGCAGGAAGCACAGCACATAAAATGTCCACCAACACTCGTAGATGTTCGAAATATCTTTAATAAAATACTTGCAATTTGGTAAGCGCTTTCACCAAGTACACATTGGCTTCATCAGTCCGTAATAATATTAAAACACACAGCCACATGCTTTACAAAGTCATATGATCAATTAAAACAATTCAAATTCAACAACAGCATGTTCTACATCATCCTTCATTTGCATACATTAATTGCTTTCAATTCTTCTTTGGTAGCCTCACTTATTAAAGGGAAATAGCTCCTTTTCAATACATGTATTGCATCTAAACTTTGCACCTCACTTACTAAACCAAGCCAACTGGTCATCCTACCTTGGTAACCTCCTTTTATCAAGTACTGTTTTTATTGAAACCGTACTATTTAAACCCGATCCTTTATCAGCTCTCAACTGAAGGATCCATTTAAGTTCAGCTTCACTAGTTCTATTATCAATGTTGCTCATCCTAGACCCTACTTGCACTATTTGTATGACCTTACACTTAAAATAATGAACTCAATCACTATCTGCAGTATACCTAGCAAGTGCATTTGTGCTATTACCTACCCTAGTACTATAAAAGTGTTCCCTTACATGTTCTCTTAAAGTTCGATCGGTCTTCCCAACATAACATTTTTACAGCATTCAAAGTGTGCCAAATACACTAGATGCTTTGTGGTGCAAGTTGCCCTTACATTGAATATAAACTTTCTATTAAAGTCTGGATGTATAAAGGTATTATCCCTATCTACCAGAGCACAGAATATACAAGAGCCACAAAGATATGTTCCATATTGTTAAATATTTGGCTGTCTGCCTTTATCTGGAAAGCTTAGCATCATTTTTAACGATCTACAATTTCTATATCCAAATGTAGGACTTTCCCCACCACTCTACTAATCTTATCATCCATTCTTAATAAGTGCCAATTGTTCTGAAACACTTGCTTAACCAAACTAACATTGCTAGTGTACGCCATCAAAACTTTAACTCTACCCTTAGAATCATAGTGCTTCTCATTTCCTCCTGCAGCTATAACTGAATCACGAATAGATGAAAAATATGGTTTACTCATTGGGTGATGGTACATACTAAGTATAACAGCAGGTTGCAACAGATCAGATTAGCTGCAGTATGTAAAGGCCATCACTTAACTGTGTCAGTACTTACAACAATTCAGTGGACTGCATTTTATAGGATATTACCGGATAAGCACAACTGCATGAGGAACAAACCAGACATATGGGGTAGAATGCTGGACATTCTCCAAAACCATGTACAGTGAGAGGTATGAAGACTGTCACCCTGTGTATATGGTGTTACGTTATGTACCCCAGTCACATCATACCTCTGAACCTCTTAGAGCAGGGAATCTGGACAAAGCCATAAACTATAGTGGAACAAAGGCCCAAATATAAGGAAAAGGATTAACTATTGGCCAGACAAATGTGGAAAGTTGATAGAATAACAGGCCTTGCATTAGCATGAATCCCCTGATGGGTATGGAGTCAGCAACTCAAATATCTCTCATCATATCTTAACATCAGTCTATAGTGTTTTGCCCCTAATGTGCCAGAAAATCACAATGCTATGTAAAACATACAAAAAATATGACTCAAAAGTCTACAGATTCTATTACAATCTGTACAGTTGATAGGTGTGGGTCACATATTACGGTCAGCAAACAGCCGGGGAATTTCTTGGACAAAATATCAGGGAGGTGTTGCACTATGGAAACAGGTCCAGCAGTCAGTTGGCTGCAGCACACAAATTTCCAGGCTGGAGTACAGGTAGATCTGGCCTGGAGTCACCTTGTAAGTACTGACAGGCACACTGGGACTGGGCATGCTTCTACACTTAGCTAACTTAAGCCCATGTCTGTTGCCACATCTTCCCAAAGAACATCTATTTAGAAATATGTCTGCACATACAGACAGCTATATATATGTATCTGTCTCTCCCTATCTCCCTCACACATGATTACCCTAACAATCAGTATGTGGCACACACACACACACACACACACACACATATATATATATATATATATATATATATATATATATATATATATATATATATATATATATATATATATATATATATATATATATATATATATATATATATATATATATATATATATATATATATATATATATATATATATATATATATATGTATGTATAGATATATATGGAGAGAGAGAGAGAGAGATAAATATCTGACTACATGTGTAAACTGATACATAACACGGTTACATAACATACACACACACAGCAACAGTTAAGCTCACATCCCTGTTATATATATGTAAATATAAAAATATATATATACACATGTGTATATGTGTGAGGTGATGTATGAATACCCCCATTTACAAGCAGAATGCTGGGTTATCTGCACCTACACATTACAACAGTTGTCTGATGGTAACAAACCAAGGCTGTGAAAGGACAAAATCCACTTACACACAGAACCCTGTGCCTGTAGAATGTCACCCTGTGGACAACAATGGTGAGCAGGTGGTATAATGTGCATTGGTTTCAATGCAGGAGTTGGACAGTCCATTTTCTCATTGGCCAATTGTTCAACTACAAAACTGCAACCGGCCAGACATGGCGATACTGGTAACTGTATACACATAGTAGGGGTATGAACAGGTAGCCCACTCCTGGGACACTAGATACAATAACAGCATCAAGCAGGTTTACTCTGCAGGCCACATATGCTGTATAATACAAGGACACTTTGCATAGTCCACAAGTACTGTGGCTGCATCCATGTATGCAATAGATGTAACCTGTTGTGCATGTAATAAGTACTGTGAGCCATAATGTGCAATTGTTGGTAGGTAGGGGTTCTAATTTCACATCAGCCAATGTGTGTGTGTGTGTGTGTGTGTGTGTGTGTGTGTGTGTGTGTGTGTGTGTGTGTGTGTGTGTGTGTGTGTAGATATTTCCCCTACAACAGTACAGGCATGTCCATCTGGCCCATGTCTGTGAAATGGTTATTAATGTTATGGTCCTATGACTAGCATCTTCCTCAACATTGGCCTTCCTTACACCTGCTGATGTCATCCACCTTAACAGAGCTGGCTGACAATCTAATAGCAGATGAGCTCCGTGGAGTATGCATTAAGTACATTATGCTGTAGTGTGTACTGCTAGATAGGTAGGAGTTCTAATCTCATAGCAGGCAACTGTGTGTGTGTGTGTGTGTGTGTGTGTGTGTGTGTGTGTGTGTGTGTGTGTGTGTGTGTGTGTGTGTGTGTGTGTAAATAAATCCCATTGCAACAGTAAAGATATGCCTGTATGGCCTAGCTCTTTCCAATTGGTTATACATTTTAAGTCCCTCTGATTACCTGCCAGCCTCTACAGTGGCCTTCTTTACAAGGCCTGCTGATGTCAGTCATCCACCTTAACAGCACTGGCTGACAGTCGACTATCAGATGAGCTCTGTGGCACATGCAATAAGTACATTGTGTTATAGTGTGTACTCCTAGACAGGTATGGGTTCTAATCTCACAACAGTCAATGCTCTGTGTGCATATGAATATATTTCCTTGCAGCAGTATGCCCATGGTCATATGGGTTTTTTATGTGCAATGGTCATGCATTTTACTGCCCTGTGACTATCTGCTGCCCTAAATAGCCCTCATCTACATATGCATAACTGCTGTCCACCACCACCTAGATTTGTATGTATGGAACACTCAGGTGACACGTAGCAAGGGTAGCATACCTTGTCACAGAGTATGCATGCATGATTACACTGACAGCCCCCATTGTCCCTGACACACTGATCTATACATATGCACCTAGGTAGCTACTCACATATACAGCCATACCTTGCTGATGTCATATTTCTGCTGTGCTGCCATGCTGTCCTGTGCTGCTGCATTGCCACCAAGTCTCCATAGCTTAGCCACTCAAACCCATGAAACAGAAATGTACACAGTTCTGTGAGACATCTGCCATTCTGCAACACTACCACCAATCTAACATAATGCAACAAAGGTAACACAAACTTTGATGTGTAGTCATGACATATGCCAACATACAGCACCTGTCATCTCCCATGACACTTCCCATGGCATAACAATACCACACTACACACTTCATCTAAGATAATATAGTCACCCTGTGCAGCAGACACATATTTGCATGTCCCTGCATCACTGCATGGATGGCAGGGATGTAGCGCAGGTATCATCACATGCACAGGGTGCGGTGAGGGGGTGCCAGAGGCATAGGCTATGACAAACAGTTGACAGCATGTATGTGAGTCAGGAAGGTGTGCTGGTTAGATGGGCCATGGAGAGGTGCCGTGTGTGTCTGTTGGTGACCTGTATGTGACAGTGATGTTTGTGTGTCGCCGTGTACACAGTCAAGCACAGTGCTAGCTCTACATGTGTGTATGTTGGATAGCTGTGGATTGTACATGGCAGACTGGACAGTTCACAGTCTATTGCCATGAACATGGGAACTGGCTCTTCCAGGAGTCGCACTGGCACCACCATGACTAGGGTCAGATGAGGTGCTAGTGACTGATGGTGAATGATGTCTGCTGGGCCCATGTCCCCCACAGGATCACCCAGCACCATGTGCCCATGGCCTGCGACATCATTGTGTGGACAGCACACTTCCTTCTATAGTGCTGGAGGTACTGCTACTATGAGCTCGTGAGTGTGCATGGCCAAGTAGAGTCTTAGCAGATGGTGTTGCTGACCTACATCCATGTGTCCGATGCCCTACTCCAACCAGATGATCCAACACAGACAATGTGGGATGAAAGACTGACACTGCCTCAGCCGACTGTCTATCCACTACATCAGTGAAACTATCCATGGAGTCAACAATGTGGTGGAGGCAGTCACGGATGTCAGACTGTTTTGCATCCATAATCCT
Source organism: Protopterus annectens (assembly GCF_019279795.1). Taxonomy (NCBI): domain Eukaryota; kingdom Metazoa; phylum Chordata; order Ceratodontiformes; family Protopteridae; genus Protopterus; species Protopterus annectens. The sequence continues at coordinate 226,917,668 of NC_056725.1, read as the reverse complement.
GAGTATCCATCTGGTGTTGCATTCAGAATGTGCCTGTGCCTCCATGATGAACCAAAATATGTGGCGAGTGACCTGTGATGTGACACCTGTGATAGGTGGTGGATAGCCATCAGTCCTCCTTCAAGCACCGCTGTTACTCTGCCTGTGTGGGACCTCACCAGCCCTCTGGCTATGGCCAGTGTCTACACTCACTGATGTCATAGTTGCCACACTGTTTTGTTCAATGTCACCGCCCTCTGATTGTCCAATATCTGTTGCCTCAGTGGACTGGGTACGTGTGGGCATACTGACTGTGTGCTGGGACAATGGGGGAGGAAGTGTGATGTCAACCCCTGGGACATATTCATCCCCAAACAACCTCACCTGAGCCTCACTATGGCCACCACCTTCATCAGAGTCTGAGGAGACACTGACATCAGGTTGTGAGGGGGACAAACTCCAACCCCCATGTTCACCTGTGAGGAGGAAGACAAAATCAGTACATTACCACCTGCACTATTCTTCTTCTTCTTCTTTCTGCTTTTCCCGGTTAGGGGTCGCCACAGTGGATCACCTGTCTGCTCATGATTGGCAGTGTAGTTTTACAGTGTCGAGTTGCCAGCCCAGCTCCCAACCTTCCACAGAAGGCAAACACATGCACACACTCATATCTAGGGTAAGTTTAGAATGTCCAATCCGCCTACAGCATGTCTTTGGGATGTGGGAGGAAACCAGAGCACCTGGAGGAATCCCACGTGACCACAGGAAGGACATGCAGTCTCCTACTACCTGTACTATTATGTATGGTAATTCACACAGACACATACAGTTGAGGAGGCACAACTGCATTACACATCTAATCCCTTGCACAATACACAAATACACAACAATATGCACAGACAAGACAGGCTCTTTATAACATGCACTGCAACTACATCTGGTTAATGTTGCCAGTACAATACACATGTGAGGTAAGCAATACACCTACAACCTAATACACCTTTCTTGAGCATAATATGCCAGTTGTAGTACCACTGCCTCAGGTATGTACCATCTCCCTATTGTGTGTGAACAGGCATCTTAAAGTGATTACCTCATGTATAGCAGGCTGCATAGTCCTTCTTAACAATAATTTCAAATGTGTTCATGTTGCTGCAAATACACATCTGTGATTACCCATTCTATGCACTTCAGTTATCTGCTCCAAAATGGCACATACAATGTTTCTACTCTGGCTAAGCATCACAACTGTGCCTAGGGCAACATGGCAGCCCTTAACATTCTTAGGGTAAATATGATCTGTCATACAACAGTATCACACTTACCAGGTACAGGACCTCGGACTTCGGCCACACCTGATGTAACTATGAAAATGTGAGGGAGAGGTATTGTCAGCAATACCAAATATTGCATTGCCACAAGGTAATATGTGCATACATTTACATGTTCGGTAGCTAATGTGTCACTGTCTACATTGCTGACAGTATGAGTATGTGTGCACAACTGGGCATTAAAACCAACCCCCCAGTGAAGACAGGCCTGACACCTGTATACTGGTATGTAGAGCCTGCCACAATGACTGATACAGTAGTACATTGATTAACACAGTAAGCTTACCTGGACGCTCCTCTGATGTGAATGCTGTGGCATCCACCTCCAGGATGTATGGAGTGATGGATGCCTTGGAACTGGTGGCTGATTCCAGGTTTGCTAGGAATTCCTCTTTGACTGAGAGTGGTTGTTCTGTTGCAGGCCCTCCATTGGTGGCAGCATGGTCTCTGGCCACAGCAGCTGCCCTTTGCCTTGCAGCATTGACCATCCCTGTGGTCTGATGTAGGTCCTGTCTTTTTGGCCAATTTGGTTCACTGCCATGACGAGGTCAGCCCACAGTGCTGCACGTTGGTCATGATGATGGTGGCTCCTGGACAGCAGAATGTGGTGATGCATTCTAAGGCCATTCAGGATAACATTATTGTCTGTGACTGTAAATGGTGGGTGCCTCCTGTAATACATTGTTCCTGAAAGACAACAAGAGGAGAATACATCACAAGACCAGATACATGCAGACCTGGCACAACCAACATGGGCTGCAATATCCACCACTCCCTCACAAATCATACCCCACAGTTTATCAACTCACTACATGTGTGGCTATCACCAAGATAGTTGCAATATCAGTTATGTTCCCATGTGCCATCACAGAGTCTGCTGTATGTCTCTACACCCATCACTACAGTCTACTGTGGTGTCTCCCCTGTGGACAAAGTCCCACTACTATGTCATACAGCCACTGTCAGTAATAGCTGCGTGCTATTCCAACAGCTATATGAGGGCAGACCAGTAACACCAGTGTGCCACAATGAAGGACAGCAATGCAAACCTGCTGTAGTATATGTTCCCTGTAGGCATCATACCTCGCCACTACACAGATGTTTCTGGAATGTGAACGTGTGCCTTATAGATGTGGTCCTTTTGGCACACACACATATGGATGTCTGACAAATGGTTGGCCAGTCATTGATGGTTGTTGTCAGAATATAGAGAATATGGCTTTCACATGCCAGACTCCCTCAGAAAACACTTATGCTGCAGTGATCTCGGTTACTCTATTCATAGTCTTAATTTGTATGGGCAATATGCAGTCTGGGCCTGTGTTCCCCCACTAATTATGCCTATGACCTGAATTCCTGCTGTAAGGGGTTGATAGGTATGTTAGCTATAGCTCTCAAGCAATGAGATACGAATGGCAACAAAACAGTGACCTAGCCAGGGTACATCAGGGACAGTCAGTGATACCTTTACAATGTCAGAACTATTTCTGTTTGACATTGACAGACTGAGAGGTGAATTACACTACAACATTTGATATTACAGCTGTGTACACTACTTACTGTCAATATGTCTAACTCATAATGCACTACTTTCCTACAACAACCAACTGTTGTAGGAGAAAATAACAGGAGCAGAACTGTAATTTGATTCATAGCAGGGACAGTTGAGAGGCATGTCTGTAGCTGTTAGACAGAAGACTATCATCATGTCAATACCATAGATGTGCTACAGGCCTATTGTTGTAATCCCTATTCCCCATACCACTATCCTCCCATCTGCATCCCATTATATGGAAAAATGTATTACATACCTGATAGAGTGAAGTAATCCTATTTTGACCAGAACCTCTGCAAACAGCTTGCAAAACCATTGTCTGTCTGAGTAAAGCAACATACAGACCTGTTCCCCAAAAGCAGCTGATTGCCTTTTGTAGGTAATCCTCATTAACAAGTAATTGCCTATGCACCAATCTGTGGCTCAGACTTGCAAATTATGTCCAAAACAGCTGGGTTGCACTTTCATTAGCCAATGACATGGTACCACAGTGCAATATTTAAGGGCTTAATGTAGGCCTTGGCCCCTTTCTTAGTCTTTGAGATGGCAATAGTGAGGTGTGGAGACTACAGCATCACAGAGGGTAGGAACAAATACGGTCCACTGTTAAGATTTATGAGGTATGTCCACAGTTTTGCATATGTTTGGCCATTGTCCCATGACGTTGTGATTATCTGGCAGTTCAGTGGTAAACATTGTGGATTGTGGTCAGTAAGGAGAGAGAGACATGTGAGTGTCAGAAGTCATACCCATCAGAATATGCATGTAGATGCAGTAGCTACTATTCTATCAGCTCACCATCTTTGTAGGGGCAAACTGTGAAACATGTCCCTGTCGTTGGACCTTTGCTCCCCCACCCTGTATGTATGTTTTGTCTTGATCCCTTGTTCTAGGGGGTTGTGAGGTATGATAAGTCTATAGCAGCTAGCAGCTGTAAAGGCCACAGAAGTACCTCACAAAGAGGATTACTGGCCTCAAACAAATGCCTTACACTGACCACCTCAAAAAACTCCAGCTTTACTCCGTAGCATATCGCCTACTCCAAGGTGATCTCTGCCTAACATATAAAGCTATGTCAAACCCAGAGCTCTTGGACATGCTACACCTAAAAAAATCCCAATCCCTCTGAACTACACGCTCTAGGGACCTAAACCTTGTCACCACAATAAACAGGACATGCTGGAGGGATAGATTCCTGTTCCAGAGACTTCCTATACTCTGGAACAAGCTACTCATCTATGTCAAGCAAAGTTCTTCATTAGCACTCCTCAAGAAAAATCTTGATGAGTGGATGGGAAATAGGAAATACACCCCGGAGATCACTTTTGTGTCTCTGCTGGACAGCGGCACAGGAAAATAACTTTCTTGGGTGGCGTAAGCTATGGAACCTTGCTGGCTAGGCTTATGTAGGCCCTTGGGCCGATAGCCTAGTACCTACCTATGAACCTATGAACCTATGAACCTATAAACATACAGCTGTGTATGTTCCAGGCTGCAGCTGCAGCTGCAGCCTAGGATACATAGGGGAAGTGTGGACACTTTGCAGGACAGCAAGCTGTAATTGTAACTGAGGCAGCAGGGTCAGGTCTGTCATTACAGCAGAGCCAGGATAAGGGTACCCCTTACAGTCCACACGAGGCATGTGCTGAAGGTTCATCTATTATGTAAGAGTGCCAATCACCAAGTAGTAGGTTACATATAGTTAGGCTATATTAATATGTGTAGTGTGTCCCTACCTACAGGTCTTTGACTTGCAAACATGGGTAGCAGTTAATTTAGTAGCAGCAACCTGTGTTGGTTAAAATTGTATGACTCAGTCATTACTTGCTGTGTTCACAACAATGTAAATGAAGTGCAACACACTGGATTTGAACCCAGGACTGCGGGTAGCAAAATGCACTGCATGCAAAGCATTTAACAGACTAAGTGCTGCAGCAGGTGTATTTGCAAGATATATGTGTACATACAGTCTGTGACACACGTTCATTGTATCCATCATTATGTGCATGGCTTTCAAAGGCAGTTGTTCTGCATCAGGGTCCCAGTTGTACACATGTACTTTGCCATTGTTGCCTTAGCAGGTGTGTTTAAAGATGTTGCAGATAAAAGGGTACATTTACCTGCTATCCCAGGCCTCACGTACATGTATTATTATTTATTTGTCTGTGTAATTGTGTACTTTTTGCATCAGAGTCCCAGGGACACTCCCATTTTTCTCATTAGATGTACTTGCAGTCTGTCAGTGGCAATCAGTATATTTTACTGGAAACACCTCTTTTAATTAAGAGCTGAGTGGCCTAGTGGCTATGCTGTAGTTGACAGCAGCTCTGGTCTGTGATTTGGCAGGAGTGATTATTTTGTACATTTGCCTAACACTGTGAGAAATACATAAGATCATTAAGGCACATTAAAGCACTTTTCAGCAGGTCTGAGCAGGTTTGCATGATGCACCTCATCTAGGTATGCAGCTTAGCTCTGCGCAAACCCAAACTAAAAATTTAAAAAGAAAAAGGGGGTGACTGGACAGTGGTGAAATGGGGGCATGCAGGGAGAAAACATACTGAAAGGCAGGTAGGGATGTGCAGGACAGGTGTAGGGAAGAACCATGGCTTTCCATTTCTTGTACAGCAACAGCTGTGCAGTTTGACTGATTTTGTGGATGAATTTGGACTCTCAAACTCCAGACATGGGGGGACAACATAAATGTGTTGTCAAGCCAATTGGATCAAATTAGTTTTGTCCTGTGGACATCTGTGTGAAATGGAGAGCTATGCATGGGGAATACTTTTTTTTGTGCGACAAGTGCCTTTTTTTGTTAAGGAGAGAGTGGAATGTTGGGGAAGAGATATAGGTATATGGGGAGGTAAGTTGGTAGGACATGATGCAATTGCAGACAGCCAAGACAGACAAGATAGCAGACAGGGGCAGTGTGTGACATCAGGAGGGTAAACATCTTGGATGGGGGGGGTGTTGTGGAATCTAAGAAACATGTGCCTCCAGATGGCAGCAGCATGACTGAGCTCCCCACCCATGGGCAATCAACACTGTTCCTTCACTGATCTGAAGGTGGCTGTGATGTAGGCTGGGTGCCAGGGTGAGCAGGTCCCACATGGTTGTTGAGTTTGCCCTCAGTCTGGCGCATACTTCTTTCATAGTGCCTATGAACTATCTTGCCCACCATGGCCGGTAGTTGATCTTGGATGACTGGTGCCTCTCTGCCACCACTACTGGTGGGGAGGCCCATTCCATGAGGCAGTTTCATCCAAAGGTGGTGCAGGGACAGCAGAGGGGGCACCACTGGTCTGGGTCCCAGATGCTCTGGTGCCAGGTGCCATGGCCAGCTGAGGTAGGGTAGGCAGATCAGCAGGAACTGGCCTAACCTGTTGTGCTGTAGTGATAGAGGTAAACAGTGTTTCTAGGTTAGTTATGAACAACACAATTTGTTAGTAATGACAGCATGCCAGAACATTGGAAATAACCCAATCACAATTCAATGCATATCATATGGAACACAAACTTGTAAAAAATAAATAAATAAATAAATAAAATTAAATACATTGATATAATGCACTTGAACAGTGTAGGGGTGTGTGTTGCTCATCTGCTGACACAGTTAGTCACACACCCCTACACAGATTCAATAACTGTGTTCTACAGCTCTCCCTCAGCAACACGCCATCATTAATATATTTGGTGCACTACCAAGGAGGAACCACATACATGCACACGGTAACTTTCAGATAGGCTCTACACCATGCCTACATGGATTTTTATTAAATCTGGGGTCTGTTTTTTTATATATTTGAGATTTAGTAAACAGTTTCTTAAATTAATCCAAAAATTAGCATTATCCTAAGGTTTTCCATCCCTTCTTAAATTATACGTATTTATTAGGATTAACACTTTTTCATGAGTACTAATCTTTTACTATTATAATTTATAACTTTTTGTTTGATTTAGGAAATTGGTTTTCTGATACTGCCCTACTATGTCGATTATCATCAAATCACAGACTGTTCAACCATTTTATTGATGTTATTCATTTTAACAGTTGGTGTATTGAAGTCTTCCAGTTTTTGCAATCTGAAAAGAACTGTGTGCTATAGGCAGATTTCTTGCAGACTAATACCACTTCTTCGTCTTCTTCTTTCGGCTTTTCCCAGTTAGGGGTCACCACAGCAGATCATCTGTCCGCTCATGATTGGCAGTGGAGTTTTACAGTGTTGAGTTGCCAGCCCGGCGCCCAACCTTCCACAGAAGGCACACACACGCACACACTCACACCTAGGGCCAGTTTAGAGTGTCCAATTCACCTACTGCATGTCTTTGGGATGTGGGAGGAAACTGGAGCACCCAGAGGAAACCCATGCGACCAGAGAGAGGCCATGCAGACTCCACACAGAAGGCACCCCAGCTGAGAATCAAACCAGAGAACCTCTTGCTGTGAGGCATACCACTGATATTCTAAAATGCATCCATAAATATTTCTTGCATATTTTTCTACTAACTCACTTATTTTCTTGTTTTTTTATTTATCATTTTTGGATCAAGAAATTATCAATCATTGGTAAATGCTGATAGTATGAGAAAGATGATGAGTAATATTTTTTCTAAAACAGGGGACGTGGAAGATAAGAAAGATGGGAATGTGGGAAATGGTCAATTGTTGTATTGATGATTAACAGCCATGAAAGTAAGATTCTTCCTAAAGCCACCTTCAACAAATGGTAAATACTGCCATTCCCCACAGTGGTCTGACTTTAAATTTGATACATATAAGTTGGGGGATCTCCTTCATACAGGAGGGTATAGGGGGGTACCACCATGAAAACAAAGCTTTGGTTGCCAGTTTCAGTGAATATTTTCCTCAATCTGTTTTCCAAGAGGGAAATATTTGATAAATTATCATTCATTTAAAAAAGACTACTGTTCAAATAAGCACACCAAGACTTTGAATCAATTTAAAGGAGTTCTATAATGTGGTTTGAGGATAGAGAATTTATGACCCTGTTCTGATGTAGTCAGTTCTGTAAAGATCATTTATGAGTTGCTAAGCCCTTATTTATATATTAGAGCAATGAAACATTTCATGACCTAATTTTAAAATTCCATAGAATATTTTTTTTTCATGTATTCCTAGTGATATTTACTTCTTCATTTTAGAAAGAATCCAAACTTTTCTTCTAACTAAACTGCTTAACATATCTCCATGGGAACTAGCTTATTATTACACCTTTAAAACTATGAAATAATTATGTTTCTCTCTTCAAATCTATCTGAGATGTTTATTGTATTTTTTTTTTTACTTATTGCACTGTTCTGTTGTATGTTTCTCTTCCCAAAACTATTTTTAAACAAAGTTCTTAATGTCCTTAATTTTGTTGGGTATTCATATTATTTTAATGTAATGCTAAATACTGAGGAAAACCTCACATCAACATTTTCTTTTTCCAATATGTTTTTACTTGTATTTTTTCCTGCCCTGTTTTAACCTTTGTGGCATTTTTAAATTCATTCTCATACAACTTGATTTTGTCTCTGTGAATTAATACATATCGGGTTTTCTGTGGAGATGATGACAATCCCACAAGCTTTTTATCTTTATTGCTCTCTTATCCTTTAAATATCAACTCCCACTTGTGTTCTGTCTTACTGCATTTATTTATTTAAAAAAAGTATCCAAAAGTATCTGGTGGCTTAGATTTTATTTACAGCATTTGCAGTTGCCTTTTGCCATACCTCTTAACTATCATCCATTGTTTTTATCTAAATTATTTTTCCTTGCAGAGTTAACTTTGGATCTTAGCATTCTTTGCTTCTGCCTACAGGTTAGCTTATTACATTTATTCTTTTTTCCCAAACACCTTTAATAAATTATCAATTGTGACATGGGCAAATTTACATTCATATAAAAGTAATTAGACTATAATTAACCCATATTCTATATTTAATTATAAAAGTTTTATTATCCCTTGTTTCTTTGGTTCCCTATTAGAAGACCGAAGACGCATTCTTTCAAATGCATCTTGGTCGAACTCAAAAGCCTGAAATGGCAAAATATCAAAGTGGATTTTAAGTGAATTCTTTCCCTGGGAAAGAATTTGCTTGTCTGTTTCGTTACTTTGACGTTTTTGGCACTGTAGTGTAGTCTCGGAGTTGATATATTTAAGTAGGGGGGTGTGGGGGGGAAAGCCCTCCATTTAATGTAATGATTAAAGTGTTTTTTTTTTGTTGGAAAAGCATTTTTTTCCCTAGGAAATAAATTGCTGTTCTGACAGTTCAAAATTGTAAGTTTTTGCTTACATAAGGTCAATAAATCACCGTTCACTTTTTTAAGCTTTCGGTGAGCTAATATAGACCCATTTCTTCTACTTATTCTCATCTAACACATTTCATTTGCCTATTACATTCTCAGCCTCATTTCCTTTTCTACCTTTCCATAGCCTTCCTCTTGAACTTTTTATACTTTCCTTTTTGAGTTCTTCCTATATATTATCTTTTATTCCGCCTATGAGACTTTGTTAACTTTTATGTTGTTGTTTACTTTAATATGCTCTGGTTAACTTCTTCTTCACTTAATTATTGGACTAAATACTTTTTAATGGCCTTAAATATTGTTTTCTGTCCTTTTCCTTTTATTTCGGCTATTCCTGGTTAGGGGTTGCCACAGTGGAACTCCCATCCGCTAATGATTGGCAGTGGATATTTACGGTGCCGAGTTGCCAGCCCAATGCCCAACCTTCAAAGAAGGCATGCCCTTTCACGCATGCACCTACCTGTATGTCTTTACATCACTCGATCACGGGGAGCACATGCAGACTCCACACAGAAGGCACTCCAGCCGAGAATCCAATGGGAGAACCTCTTGCTGTGAGGCGACATAGATATTGATATTGTTTCCTGTAATATCCCAAAATTCTCACCAAACAACATCTAATGCTCTTTATTATCTTCTGTTCTGCCATAATCTACTCCATTCAGTCTTCTGAGAGAATGATATAGCTCTGTTTCCTTATTCTTCCTTCACATTATAATTCTTTAATTTCTTCCTTCATTTCCTAGTTTATATTTAGAGATATGTTGGCTTGTCCCCTGTTATATAACATTTAAGATTCAGAGGAAGAACAGAGCCTTAGTCAGCTTTCATTTGTGTAGTTTAAACTTGTGATCCAAACATTAAAACTAAAAGATTAATTTATTAAGGGATCATTTTAATAACTGCGAAGACGGTAGTTCTTTTTCACCTAGATCTAAATTTAAATTTACTTGCTGACTGATTCCCTGTTTCCACCTAAGCATTCCATCAATCATCTTTGTTTATATGCTTTATTGTAATTCTCCCCTTTGATCATAAGACAAAATCACAATGTTTTCCTCATCTTTATTGCTGCATGCCTAGGTCGTATTTGTTGACTTATATCTGGCTGATTTGCTTCCCCACCTGAATTACTTTATGCTATCACCATATTAATTTATTTGGTTTCTTCCATGTTTAAACTGACATTAATGTGTTATTTTCCATTCTTAATTGTGATGTTGTGCTCATGTTTAACATATTGATGTATGCTATGTTGTTTTTATTGACAAGTGAATGACATTTGAATTAGCTGACTTCTCTATTCTTTACTGATGTTCTACTGTATGCTGTTATGCTGTTACAAACTTCATTTGTATATTCACCGTGTCTTTGATTATACTGCTATGAATTGCTTTACTCATTGCCTCTTAAAATGGTAAGGCCTGTTAGGATAAAGTCTTGTCAATGTCATTTAAACCACTATTATATAAAAACAAGTTATTGAAGTAAAAAAAAATCTGTATTAAAATTCCTTGTAGCACACAATCACTATACACTGTTCAATCTACAATGTAAAGCACCTGTAATAATATTCTTAAAAACACTATATGCACACACTAGCATTATATGTCCCCTTCCATTTATATTACTTTGATTTATTTTTCTGTTTCTTCATAAATTTAGACTTCTGTATACACTTGCAGTTAAACAGGGTCTATATTATGTTTAGATGTATTCACTGAACATGTGTTCATTGACATATAAACAGTGAACACACTGATTGCCAATGGCCACTTCAACGAATTGTTTCCCGGGAGGAAAATTGCTTGGCCAAAGAAACACAAAACAAAAGTTCAAACCCAACAAAGTTGGGGGACTTTGCTCCCCACATTCCCCCTAACTAAATATACCAATTCCAAAATCACACTACAGTGGGGAAAAGGGCAAATCCCTGATGATGGCCAAGCATTTTTTGCCGTGGGAACAAATTCACTGAAGTGGCCATTCGGCATCAGTCTGTTCACTGTTTATGAACACATCTTCATCAACATAATATAGACCTGTTAAACACATATATTGGAATATTTATTTACAGTCCCATCCACACTGTTTTAGACAATTGTCAGTCTTACCTTTAAGATTATTTGACAGCTTTCATTTAATCATTCAGTTGTATTTATTCACACAGTATAATCACATGCATACAAATTGTCATTTGTGTGTAATGCTCAGATATTTAACACTTAATCTGTAATATTATAAGTGATTTTAACAAATAACAAACTCAGACTTTACATGTTGGTACCACATTGCTGTCTTTATACACTTTTTTTTTTACACTGGTACATGATTTAATGAAAGCTTACAATAATGATATTTTCGTATGCTATGAATTATTTTTAATTCCCAAAGTTCTTCAACTGCAATAACGTGCAGCTCATATGTCACTGATTTAGAACTGTGTGAAATATAACTTTAAAAAAGACAAGTTAGAATTGCATCTTTTTGCTGCTACCAGCACATTCCTGTCTCATTCTTTTTACCTCTGCTTTGTTCAATTAACTCTTAGCACTAGCTGAGTTTCATATTTATATATTAGTTATTTGAGGTCTGCATTAAGAAAGGGTGGTGAATTCTACTTAAATTGGCTTCATGGTATCTTACTTCTTGTGCTTATAAGGACTGCAATGTGACACTTTGTTTTTTATAAATTTCTTTATGTTTTATTCTCCCTTCTTTATAAGGAACAAAATTGTCTTTTTACTCTCTGATGGTTTAATTGACATAGTTGTGTGGAGTAAAACAAAACAAATGAAAATGGAGTCCTCGATGCATAGTTTTGTACAAGTTATTAAACAACTTAACACTTTCATCCATATATTCACAGACTTCATCAGAATTGTTCACACTGTGAGACACCACAGTTATATATTTTCTTACACCAATCAAAAAACAGAATTAATGAATCAATTTAATGCAATGCAAAAACAATAACCACGTTAAAGTCACTACTCCTACTAAAATAACTGCTTATATTTAAAAAATACACGTATAAATAGAAACTTGTTACTTATTAAAATAGTGTTTGAAATAAATAATCACATACAATCAAAATCACACACAATCAAAATATTCAGAGTTTATTGGGTCTCATTTTTAACACACTGGAAATAGAGATACTGTCATTCAGTCCAGGTAAAGTTATGGCACTGAGTCTCAATTGCAAGACTTCTTTAAATTCTAAAAAAATTATCCACATCACCGCCTCTAGCTGAGATAACTACTCTGTCAGTAATAAAAAATACAACTTTTTATACCCATCACATTGAGCACTATGTTTATACAACACATTAGTGGATTTGTTATTTTTAATATCATAAAGGTGCTCTCTTATTCTCTCTTTCAACTTCCTGTTGGTCTTATTAACATAAAATGCATTGCATGCTGTACAGGTGGCAAGGTATATTACTCTTATACTATTACAGTTAAATCTACCTGGACAGACAATGGTTCTGTCAAAGCCTGCGACCACAGCATACTGTCTTCTGTGTATAAACCCACAGTATCTGCAACAACCACATTTAAACATGTGGTGCAATGCATTTACATATGATATACTATCCACATTTAGCTCCAACAAATTTTTAATAGATTTCCCTTTATTAAATGCTGTTTTGGGCTGATCATCAATAATTTGTCAAAGTTCCATACTAAACAATGTGTCCCAGCTTTTCTTAATTACTTTGACATGTTTGTGGACATCACTACTGTAGGGAATTATTAAGGGACTATCAAAGTTGCTCATCATGTTCTTGCTGGGTATGCTAACTTCCTTTGAACTTGGGGTACCATGACCTACATTAATCTTGAGTATAGGTGTACATTTATCATTTTAACCCTTTAAAATCTCATTTTTACATCATACACTAAAGATGTTGGATAACCCTGTCCAAAAATAATTTATACAGGCAATCAAGTTTGTTTTTGAAAACATTGTCTATCATAATTAATCTAGAAAGATGAACTATCTGGCCTTTCACAATTCCCTTCTTTTGATGTAAGGGATGACAACTTATGAAATGTAAATAGGAGATGGAAAACATTTTTTATGATAAACAGCGAAGGTATACCCTTTCAAAGCTGTATCTTTAGATATTATAACATCTAAGTAATTGCTTTTTGTTGAATCTATATTATATGTAAATTTTAAAAAAGGACATTGATTTATTCAATTCCACAAAAAATGCCTCCCATTGTTCAACAGAACCATTCCATAAAATTAAAATATCATCCAGGAATCTGGAATAGGCATCTAGTAAGGGGGCAAACTCAGAAGTAAAAACAAATAGTTCCTACCATTTAGCTAGAACAGCATTTGCATACAATGGGACACAAGCCGCCCCCATTGCCACTCCAGATTTTGGATGAAAATATTCTACTACAAAGCAAATATATTTATTGGTCAACACCAATTCAAGCGATGTAATTAACACACGTATGTCTGTCATAGAAAAGTCATTAGTCTGACAGCAGAATAGTGACATAAACCATTCAAGACCTGTGGTGTGGGGTATAACAGCAAATAAATTGACTGCATCCACTGTAATAAATAAAATGTTTTAGTCATATGTAAGTGTATTTAAACTGGCCAATAAATGTCATGAATCTTTTAAAATGTGCATTTCTGTGTTAAACAACCCTTTACATCTCAAATCAATATATTTGCCCTTGAGTTCCATTTCTGAGGCTTTGGCTACCACAATAGGTCTAAGGGAGGAGGTTGCTTTGACATTTATGCATCTTAGATATGCTAAATGCACATGGTACAAGGCACTTAGCCACATGCAAATAAAACAATGTATTCATTGCTCTTTGTAAAACTAAATCAGTTAAAATAAAATCTAACTTGTTATACACAATGTTAATTTCATTGTGTGATGTTCTTGTATATGTTGTTTCATCTGACAGCAACAAATGCATTTTACTGGAATAATCAAAACTTTCCATAATCACAACCCCTTCTCCTTGATCTGGCTTCATAATCAGGATATTTCGATTCTGAGCAAGTTCCATTAGGCAGCATCTCTCTTTTGTGAGGTTATTCACATATTTAATATTTTGTCTAGATACTTCCCTATATTGTTCCTCACAAATTCTTTCAAAAACTGCTATGCAGGGGTTCATGGGAGGCACAAATACACTTTTCTGGTAAGACACATTAAAGTTTCTGAAGGTGCTGCAGGTTTGTCAGAGAATAATAATTTAAAATTCAAATTCCTAGTGAATAGCCTAAGTTGTATCAAAGCTTGCACAATAGCCAATTTAAAGCTTGAAACTAAATTTTTATTCAAAATGGAGTCATGATTACTAGAATATTTTTTGTGATAACACATTATGATAAATGCATTATAATCTTTTCAGTTTGGCTTATCTAATGCTTACATTATGCATTTTGTTATTATAGACTCTCCTGAGTGCTTTGATGTAATGACTGTATGCATGTGCAATTTGCTATGGTCCGTGAAACGTCTGCACAATAACGAACCTGTATGATGTTATGGTTTTCCTGTGATGGTTTCCTGATGTACAGATGAGGCTTTTTGGGGTGTGCTCCTGAGACTTTAGCTTCAGTACTCTGGATATGTTTGCACATCTTAAAGATCACTAAGGTCATGTCAAAAAGGAGTGCATTTTCTGTGAATGAGAGACTCTTAGGCAGGCCGAGAGACCTATTATCTATCTCATCCCTGAATGTTTGTTTATGAATTGACTACCTATCTAATCTCACACCTTCCCAAAGTATATATTTCATATGGATGTGTACATATTAAAATCTTTTGCCACTTTTCACATTTTCTTAAAGTCTATTAATGCTATAAGTTTTGTGTTAATATTATTTTTAATCAGAGTACGTGTATTCTGATTTATTTGGTTATAAATAATTTCAGAACTTTTTTAGATAAGGGTAATATTTAAATATTTCAAAGATCAGATAAGAATTGTTCAAAGCAGTGGATAAGGTATCTATATTTAGTAGGTGGGAATATAAAAATGGAAGGATAACTGAAGCATAGTTAGTTTAAAGGGAAGGCCTTCGTGGTAGGATTTAGTAGAGAACACTAGTGACAGCAAATGTGATGAATGACAGATAGTATTCTGAAATAAAATTTGCATAAACAACAAACAACTGAAGGATTATGGAGCTTGCAAACAAAACAGAAACAGTTGGCAAAATTCAATATATTCCATAGCAGTGTATTCCAGAAGGGTGCTCGAGAAATCCTTGAACTGTTTTTCCATTCCTTAAATAAAATTCTGTCTTTTGCCACCTTCTATAATTGACAAGCAATTAAGTTTTTTGAATCAAAGAAAGAAGAACAAGGCATGTATCTGTCTTAACCTACAACTTTTAAAACTAAGAAAATAAATATTACATTAAAAAGGTGACAATTACATAAAATATATGTAATATGCATAAAACTAAAACTATACAAACTGCAAACCAAAAAAAACCTATGCAAAAACATTTCTACCAGCTTTATCAAGAAAGTCTTAGAATATTTTTACTTGTATTGTATAAGGTGAATATTTTCATAGCTCATCCCAACAACTTATATCTGTCAGTTCCTTTGTCCTCAAAGAAAGAAATGCAAATATCATATTTTGCCTTATTCTAGACAAGTTAATGCCACATGAAAATAAGTTTCAATTCAAAATGAGAAAACAATAAATCTATGTACAATACCACAGCCCTTACGCCACCTCTGACAGGAAAATCTTGAAATGTCTTTAGCTTCATAGAAAAAGACGTTCCCTGGTATTCATTAACAATTGTGTAGATGCCACATTTTAGCACACTGAGCAGCATATTTATCAAATATGCATACTGCTCATTGCACCTAAATGGATGCAAGTGTGCTTTTGTAGCCAGCAATAGAGTTAGCGGCCATGGAAAGGAGCTTGCAAGCAGTAGCACACAATGTAAACAAATCTGATTGCATATAGGCAATGCTCATATACAAGCACATGCAGTAGCCCAGACATCTTTAAAGACAAGTATAGGAAAAGAGTACAGAATGAGAGGAAATGAAATGGGGGAATTGGTACACAATAATGTTTTATAATTTTGGGACTGTTGGAGAGGGGAAATCTTTAAACCTATATCTGACAAGCAAATGTGACAAAAGAGTATAAAACCATTTCTGACATAAAACCTGCAAGATTAATGTAATGATAAACAGTGTGAATGTTAATCTCACAGGTACACATATAAATAATTAAGGACAAGCTGATAAAGGATGTGGTTAGGGACATAAAGCTGCAGTGAAACAAAGTGGAGTGAAGATGTGATATACATGTTAATTAAATGGGTGACTTGAGATAACTGTTTGCAAGGACAGAAGATACATTGTGGGATGAATGCATAGAATGCAGTCATAGTATATAAGAATGTATATACATGGAATTGATGTATGAAAGCTGACAGCACTGCTGTATTATTCATCTCACCATCTATACCCAAGAGCAAAAGGGCCTTACAGCTGAAATGTCAGGCAGCTCGGAAATAGACATGTTTTTGCAAAGAACTGATGTAATAGACAGGCAAGTGATGAATGTTTATGTAACTGATACATGGCAATCTAATAACAAACAACATACACAAGTGACCAGTGCCAAGACTGAGAGGATGATAAGCCAGGAGTCCAGTTTTAGCATTGCTGTTTTGTAAACATGTCTGACATACTAATACTGGACATGCTCGCATACAATTACAGGGAGCAGTAACAGAACAGCATTTCAACAGTGGCAACACAATAGAAAGTGTTGTAACAGAGGACTAGTCATATTTCCTAATAATTTCACTGCATTCCATACAGTATGACACTTTTATGGAATCACACATCTGCCATTAAGCTGCATATTGTGATGGAAACAATACCGATTTTAAACACATATCTGGAGGATGACATGCAAACAGAACATAGTTATCTTGTGAATAGGTAATGCATATCAATAAGGAATTACTTAGGAAACATTTATTATCATATCCTTTTAGAACACATGTCCAAATACCGAACATGTTGATCTGTAAATCCTGCTGTCTTCTCTTTCTTAAATACATCCAATATCCTCTCATTTATTATGTTTTTCATTTATTCTTCAAGCAGTTACTAGACAAATAAACTGTTAAGCTAGTGCTATTAATGTACTAAACAGCATCTTGCAAAATATATGGAAATATGCTCAAGTTATGTATTTATTTATTTTTTTGTAGCCTTCATGGAATTCTTCCACGTATCTGCTGTTAGATAGAATATCTATAAATGCCCAGCCTGTTGTTTATGCCTTGATAGCTTGTGTTTTAAATGTTATTGTATTACTTGTAACTCATCATCTCTGCTTTGTTTCACTTTGTATTGTAAATTGTATTGCATAACCTGTAACTTATATCTCTCCTTGTACTTGTATGTTTTTGGAGCTTTTCTCACCAGGCCTCCACTGAAAATGTGCTTTATTTGACCCAACTGGACTATCCTGTTAAACAAATGGCAATACATAGATAGATAGATAGATAGATAGATAGATAGATAGATAGATAGATAGATAGATAGATAGATATCAGAGAGATGCATACCAATTATGGGTGCCAGAGATCTATGCATATCAAACACATAAGGAAGAACACCCGCAAAGGGTATACATTGTTATCATACCATATAAGATGTACTGATAACCTACATTGTATGAAAATGCATGAAAAAGCTGGCCCTGTGAGTGTGTGTGTGTATGCCACTGTAATCTGACAGATGGATTTTGCCAGATTTAAACCCTGCCTACCATATAAGTGTTCTTTAGACCCTTGTATTGACTGCATGTGCCTCATCAGATAGCAATGGAGGCATGTCAGTCATGCAGTACAGTATAAGGGCCAACAATGTTAACAGGCAATGAATGTTGATGGTGAGCACATGAGCATCTGACAGCAGACAATACATGCTATTTTACAGGATGAATGCACCATGGTAGCAATGTTCTTTCTGCAAGGGATATATATGCCTGTAATTGCTGTAGTATGTCAACAACAGACAGCATGATGTCTCAATCCCTCATACCAGAGGATAATACTTCCTACATATTTTAACATGAAAGCAAATCTTATCATTTCTCTGAATTAAAGCATTGCTATGTGACAATTTGTCATAGCTTTTAGTAAGAGGGATCAACATGTATATGTCTACAGAACCAGTGTGCTTCATGACAGTTTTAGTGACATGTACAGTCACAATAACAGAATCACAATGTACTCTGAGCAATAATTGATAGATTTCAAATAACTACACAAGATCACAGGCTAAATGTTATTGCCTGAATTGCAAGCACCACATGACCATGATGAAGTACAACTGAGACAGTGCACAGTTAAATGGATGACATCAGCACTGTTTATTAGTTGGATGTTTATGCTTAAATGTGTTCAAAGTGCACGATAACACTGTGAAACTAGGCATCATATATGCCTTTGCAGAAAAGTATACACAGTATGAGGGTGAAAGACACACCCATAGCCAAAATCAAAAATCCTACATATGTAGCTACAGAATGTACAAAGCACACTATCAAAGTCATGCAACACAGGAAATTCTGCACGCCAAATGAGATGTACTGTAGGTTTGTCAGCAGTATGAAATTAATGTGTAGACAAAATGTTATTTTCTCTGGTGATGCTAGGATTTGCTAATGTCACAGAGTGTCAGTGTAGTTCAATCCCATAATTAGAAGGATGCATAAATGTGGTGGTGATGTGGGCAACAGTATATGACAGCATTCACTGTAACACTATTGAAGCAGTGATGAAATTAAACCACCTAGAACATCTGTGCAGCACATTATCAGAAGCCAGCACCACAATAGACTAATGAATAAAATTGAGACATATAGCACTTATGAAGAGATGACATCAACAGTGTATGGACAGGAAGATGCATCTGGTGATAGTAGTTCAACAGGCAATCAGGGCTTGTAAATCTTGCCACTTCATATGTATGTGAAAAAATCTTGATTCCATTGGCAGTTGCACTTGCAGAAGATAAGTACTGTCATAGTTGAACATTCTATCTATTTATATGTTATAGAGAATAGTGTCAGAAATGCAGGCACCACAGAAAAAGTCTGATGATCAAATAGCTTCAATTCACTTGCAAAACAATGATCTCATCAGTGTGTTGAACCAGAGGTGTAGGCAGACAATGTAATGCAATTGTGTGTTCTTATTGATCCCACATACACACAAAAAAATGCCATTTGAAGAACGGAAACATTCTCCCCCTCCCCACTTAACAAATGTTTGCATCACTTCCCCTCTAAAAATATTAAATGTCCATCTTTTGACCAATGACACTGCTAATTTAAGCATGTACAAATTTGTGGACATAGTATTGTCTAAAGAAGTAAAGTTTATTTTACATAATACACAGAAGATTGTAATCATTGCATTGCATTACAAACAGTATACATAGCTACACCCTTGCATAGCAATGAAGTTATGGATGTAAAAGGTGGCCTTAGGAGACAGTGTGGTCATCTTTCTTTTAAATAAATATATCCAGAGTATAAGATGAATGAGCACATGCTCGCCCAACTTTAAACAACCTCATGCACACACATAAACACATATAATTCCACCATGTTGAGTATTGAACCTCCTACATATCTACTTGCACAATCTAGAAACCATTGTATTAGTTGCAGACACCACAAGAGAATTTCTGCCTCTCGGGTTACAGATTGTACATTACTCAGGATGACTTCATCAGTGTGTTTCATGCAGGATGTGCCAGAAAAGTTGTTTTAAAAGAGCTGTGTGCATATTTAAATGCATTCTCACCAGGGGAAGTGGAGACAGCAGAAAGAATTACACACACACATAAGTTTTCCATGACAAGTATTGAATATCCTACCTATCTAGTTTACACAATCTAGAGGGCACTATAATACTTGCAAGCACCATGGGAGAAGTCTGACTCTCAGGGGAGAGATTGCACTTTTCTCAGGATAACTCCATCAGTGCATTTCAGAGAGGGTTTTACTGTAAAACTAGGGATAAGGGAGCTGTGAGAACAGTCAAATGTATTATTCTCAGGAGAAGTGGATATACCACCAAGTGATACACACAGTGTTGCACACAAGTCTTCCTTGCTGGGTATTGAACCTCCTACCTATTTAGGTTACACAATTTAGAAAGCAATCTACTAGTTGCAAGCCCCACACAAGAAGTTGGAGTCTTATGGGACAGATTGCACTTCTGTCAGGATGACCTCATCAGTGTGTTTCAGGGAGGATGTTACTGTACAACCTGGGATAAGGGAGCTGTGAGACCATTTAAATGCATCATTCTTATTCACATCATGCAAACATTCTCACAAATACAGAGAGACACATGCAAGCACACACACACACACACACACACACACACACACACACACACACACACACACACACACACACACACACACACACACAGACACACACACACACACACACACAGACACACACACACACACACACACACACACACACACACACACTCGTCTTTCATGCTGGGTATTGAACCCTCCCCCCCATTTACATTACACAATCTAGACAACAATGTATTAATCACAAGCACCACAGGAAAAGTCTGACTCTTAAGGGAGGGATTGCAGTTTTGTCAGGATGACCTCATTAGTGTGTTTCAGAGAGATTGTTACTGTAAAACTATGTATATGGGAGCTGTGATGCCAGTAAAATGTATTATTTTCACAGGACATGGATACACCACCATGTGATGCACACATCCGCACACACACACACACACACACACACACACACACACACACACACACACACACACACACACACACACACACACACACACATCTTTCATCCCAGGTATTGAACCTCCTGCATAATTAGGTTACACAATCTAGAGAACAATCAAGTAGTCACAAGCCCTACAGGAGAAGAGGAACAATAACTGCCTGAAATTGGAATCTGGAATATTTGTAAAAATCAATGAATTGAACACATGATAATGTGCATCTCAGGTCATGCAACAAATGCATATGTGTACACAAGACAGTGTGACATCATTATTATTGTTGTATGTAATACTTTTATAATGCAGTGTAGATACTGCACTTACTGTTCATTGTTTTACTGTGAGGGACATTGACATGTTGCACATAGTGTTATGACATACTCTATGACCATGGCACATAACTGGATTATCAATCAAACATTGCAGGGACATCATGTTAGGATGATTGCACACTTGTATTGTCTCATACTTGCACTATGTGCATTGGCAGGGCAAAAGTGTAAGTCACACATAGGTCAGTGCATTGCAGAATGACAGTGATAGATTTATTAAGAATAGATTAACCAAGATGGTAACACAATACTAGTGTCTATTCATTGGGGATACATAATTTTTGTAAATAACGTCTTGCTGCATCTAATGTGATGTTAAGCAAATGTGTTGTATGTAGAGAAGTACAGACATTTGCAAATAAATGAATAATAATAGTATGAACTGTCATGAAGTAATAAACTGGCATACAGCTGTAAACAAACCCATGACACTGTCAACAGACTCTATACATATATGTATAATATAATAATATACACACATATACATAATTTACTCATATTTAAAATATGCAATAAAAATTGCAGTAAAAATTGCAGTATAAATGCAGTAAAATGCAATAAAATAAAAATTTATATATAGAAACAATATATCACTAATAGAATATACTTATCTAAATATGCATACATAATTAACTAAAGAATACAGACAGAAGCATAGCCATAGAATGTATAGCCTTTCTCTTTGTTTTTTAACTAATACTGGTTTCAGACTAACAGCATTATTTAAACCAGGGGAGGCATCTGCCTGAAGCCTAATAATCCATTCTAACTCTTTCAGTTCTAGGGAATTATTAATGTCTCCCTTCCTTAGACAGATATGTACTACAGATAATACTCTAAATTTAAATACATGATTTTCACCTTTTTCTATGATATGTTTGCTTAAAGCATTCGTTAATACTATCCTCCTGATTTCTGATTTATGTTCTATTATTCTCTCTTTAAGCTTTCTAATAGTTTTACCCACATAAAATGAAGTGCATAATACACATGTAGCCAAATATACCACCCTTTCTTCATTACAAGTTGTTAACATGGTCATTCTAATAATTTCTCCACTAGTAGGATGTTCAAAAAAATTTTATTATATTATACATAGATGTATAGAGTCTGTTAGACCATTATTATGATAGTATGTCATTCATATCTTGTTTTTAATGTTTCATAATACATAGGTTGCATTTATAGTGCTGTCCTTTTAAGTTTTCTTGTGTGTTTGATTAGTGGGATGGGCTGAAGCATGTGATATGATGATTTCTCCTATTTAAATGTAATAATATTGTTGTAGTGTTATACTGATGAAGGGTGTAGATCCGAAAGCTTTATCTATTAAACTTTTTATGGTGTGGTATCGTTGTACATATCTTGCATTTGGCAGTAACACCATTGTTACTTTAGGTTAGGAAGCATCCACAGACCTAGTGGATATACAAGACATACAAGACATACAGATATGGTGATGGAGACAAAAAAAGTTGGGGGATTCCATGATTGGGGATAGGTAAGGGACATCAGAGCCACACTCATATCCAGCATGTGAACTGTGAGAATCTAGTCCTCACCCTCAGAACTGTCATCATCTCTCCTACAGCAGCTCCCTGGGTCAGTGCTGGATATACCATCATTTCTGCAATGAGACACAGGACATTTTCAACCCTGCTGATATGTGTACTGAGGGGCCTCTCCATTACATTTTCCACCACCCCTGTCAACTCCTGCCAGGTGATAAGATTACCACCTCCACCACTACTGCTCCTGAAGTGTACCACTGCAATAGTTGCCATGGAAGAGCTAAGTGATGGACTTGGAGCACAGGGGTTGTGGAGGCAACACTGACAGGTTGTGACACTAAAGTGCTGGGTGTATCTGCTGCCATCTGTGGGGATATGTCAGGCTGAGCCACAGTGGTCAATGTACCTCTCTGTGCAGTTGATTCATTTTGATGATGATGGTGATGAACAAGCACAGTCTGAGAATACAGATGGCCAAACTCACACTGACGTTGTGAGTCCCAAATCCCTTGCCCATGTTTCCAGACACAATCAGTATTGCTACTCCCACCCAGGACATAGAGATCTCTGGTATAGGACAGATTGAGTTTGACACAGTTGATCAAGCTAGTGTGGTTAATCCGGCTGCAGAGCTGGTTGCCTTTCCCGGTAGCCATCATGAGGTCATGTTGCCATGCACGAGATTTGGTAGGGGTGCTTGGAGGTGGCCTGCTGCCCACTGACCTTCTGAAGCTGGGCCAAGAAAGAGATAGTGAGACTACCGAATGTCAGATATTCTGATGTGAGTGGCTCCCTGAACCAAATGTATGGCAGCAACAGCAGCAGCAGCATCATTACCATGAGGTCAACTTCTTAGATAGAATGAACAGCATACTGGATCGGTAGTTTCTGTGATGGAATGTATCTTGGGGGAGTGTGTGCATCCATGTGGCCAGAGAACTGCTCCAACATCTGGCATTAGCAGACATGGCCATGCATGATCCCATTCCCACAGTGACACTACCCACTGCTCCATCAGCAATTGCAGTGTCCACACCCAGACATGGTAGGCCATGAGGCTATGGCTCTGGATGTAGTCTTGGTGAGAGCTTGTCTTTGAGAGATCACTCACATTCATGTAGCACCCCTACAGGGTCATGGAGGTGTGCAACTCATGGCAGAGGTAGCTCTCACGGTTTGGGGTGGTGATTTTGAACTGAGTAATCTACCATGCATGGCTCACACCTGCCCAAGATGCCATTGCATAGTGATAGCACAGTGCTTGATTGTGTTCATGCAGACAGACACATATAGGAAAAAAACTTCACTTGCCTGTACCCCTTTAGACACATGCAGACTCTCTAAACAGTAATGTTGAGTGCTGTACATCTGTTGTTACTGGCCCTGTACACTGTATACCCTGAGAGATACATGTGGTTCTTACTTGCACACACTCACTTCTTTGGTATAAGCCTTTCCCCCTCCCCACCATGTGCAAATGATGATGACTATGCTCTGCTCTTTGCATGTCTTTGTGACTTAGGGTTGCATATAAGTTTGATGCACACAGTGAATAGCTAATGCTTGCTTATTCACAAGTTTGGATTTATCAATATGTATCGCAGAGCTAAAGTTGTTGATTTCTTGTTCCTACTAATTTGTGAATGGCTTACTGCTATACAGTTGTACCATATTGTATTTCAGTTAGTGCTGTCATTACAGCACTGGCAGCAGTAGGTACTTCGGTCTTGCTTCTTGGTATATTTGTGCATATAAGGGTATAATTGACTTGTTCCATATTTTATGGATGGTGGTCAATTGAAATGCTTGATGCAAACTATTGCTTCTAATACACACCTGTTATGATGCAAATATCTTATAGAGGAGATATGACTGCCAAAGCCTCTACTTAGAGGCATGTACATATTTCCTTATGAGAGCAATCAGTTATATAACTTTTCTTTTCTTTACAGGTTCCATGGCACAACAGATAATGTTGTTGCCTCACAGCAAGAAGTTCCCCAGTTTGGTTCTTGGCTGGGGTGCCTTCTGTGCATAGTCTACATGGCCTTCCTATGTTTATGTGGGTTTTCTCCCACATGCCAAAGCCATGCAGTAGATGGATTGAATATTCCAAATTGACAGTAAGTGTGAATGTGAGTGTGTGATGTGAAAGTAATACTGTAGCAGGTTCCTCACCTGGAGGTGTAAACCTTGGCTCTAGATGATTGTCGCTATTAAAGTGACGCTCTGACTCCATGTGGAAAAAGGGACCATGGATTGGACTGGATGTGTTAGTTAACATGCAGTTCAGCTCTTTATGCTTTCATTACCATATTTGCCATTGCCCATTGTCTGGTGACTCTACACACTGAATATGAAATAGCACTCTGTAGTGTTGGCAGTACTATGCAATGCCAATATGATTGCTGCACTTAGTGTTGCTCTTCATGAATCCAGCCCATGGTTTTTCTTTCTGTCTTAACACAGAACCTGTAAAACTATTAGAAAAACATCCTTAAATTAAAATAAAACTGCATTAAATGCATACTTAAAAATTTGGAAAATGACACAATATAAATAAATGAATGAATGAATGAATGAATGAATGAATGAATGAATGAATGAATCAATGAATGAATAAATAAATATCACTTAGGTACACTCACACATGTTGTGGTCTAGTAGTACCACTTAGCTAAACAGTCATTCACAGACATGTGCATTAACAGCTTATTTGAATATCTTTCACTTTAAAGTATATGTGTACCCTGTACGGACTCATGCAAACAGACTGAGAGGGATCAGTCAGACAGACACACACACACACACACACACACACACACACACACACACACACACACACACACACACACACACACACACACACACACACACACACACACACGCACACACACACATACACACAGACACACTCACACACACACATGTGCACACACATTCATACACAAAACCAATACAGTCACAATCACACACAGACAAAGCAAGAGTGGGAAGAGTGGATGTTCACCATAAAAGTTCTGTGTTTATTCCTCACTGCTCTGTTTCCGAACAGCACAGTGGAACTTGCTTTAAAACATTATTCCATGCTATTTTGATCCCAGTGTATTACTCCAAGGCACAGTCCATGGATAAAATACACTAACAGATCCTCTGAAATGTTGAATTTCCATGTGACATTATCCCACAAGACCACTATTGCCGTACAGCAGTTTATGATTTACTCTCCCGTAATACCCTGACCTCTCCAGCAAGAAACAGGTTTGAATAATATGTGATGTTTTTCTGGATACCTCCCATATTCATTTGTCACATCTCAACAGAGTCTGTCTTTTGAGGTGAACAATGACCTAAGGCCTCTATGTCATAATCTGACCAGGTTAATATTTGATTGCTTATTCTGACATTCACTGTGTTTGCTGCAATTATGTTTCCATGCAGTAAAATTGCCTCAGATGCCACATAATGAATTATCCATACCTACACGTAGAAGATCGATAACTGTCTGTGTTAAATGCCTATACAATGGGGCAGACTGAAGCAGTTTATGCCATGGTCATGTAGAACACAGTACAAAAGTACAGATGGAAGTCAGGGTGACAGCCTAATGACTGGCTCTTACCCATAAGAATGAGTAAGATTCAGACAGGTTGTGAAGGAGTGATCATTACCTGGCATCAGGGATCACAAAATAAAAAAATAACAACACTGTGAGTGCATTTGAAAGGGGTGCTCTGAAATGGATGGAGAAATGTCTTTTTGTCAATTGTGCAGTCTCAGCATTGGTACATAGAAGAATGATTGGGTGTTGGGATGCAGTCCTCCAGATGGGGTGTTAGGTACCCTTCCCATTGCTGAAATGCTTTTTCAATCAGTGCTGTTGTCAGTTTGAAAGCCCTGCAGTAGAGATGTTTTTCTTGATAATGTTGTCATTAGCTATACAATTTTAACAGTTTCAACAGTTAATACTCAATAAGCCAATAATGACTTAACTGGCTGACAACATTTGGACCAAAATCTGGTCACCACTAGTTAAACACTCTATTTATGAATATGTAAAACTTCTTTTTTTTTCATTCATTCATTCAATCTTTCATTCATTCTTGACTTCTGCAATGATGCCATTCCTAATCAAGTACAAGAAATATTTTGTGGTATATCAATACAAGAAACACAAAAACAAAGACTTTAGTCTGTACTATAATGAGTATGAGTCATATTGTAGATATTTGAATGTCAGATATTTTGAATGAATAGTAAATGTATAACAGCAGGAATGCTATGTCAGTCCTTCACTTTGTGGATCTCCCTTCCGAGGCATTCATATATATATATATATAGTCTGGTTTGTGCATGTGTGTGTGTGTGTGTGTGTGTGTGTGTGTGTGTGTGTGTGTGTGTGTGTGTGTGTGTGTGTGTGTGTGTGTGTGTGTGTGTGCAATTCATGTATTTTTAGCAAAAGTAAAATTAAAAAATATTTGGTAGTGCAATTTACAAATGCAAGCCTGGAGATTTAAACATTTGCTATTAACAGAAATGTCAGATTTTTTAAGACAGTTACAACATATTTTATATAGCTTCCTGATGAAGCTATATTTTTATATTATGAGCAGATTTTCTTTTTCATTTTATGGTTGGCTCCTTATTCCAATGCATTATTCTGTTTCATTTACTTAGCCCTGGAGTGAAAAGAACACTCTGTACTCTGAAAAAACCTAGAAAATAGTCAAAATGCTTCTATTACAGCACTGTCTCACTCCTTTAAACCAAAACGTTTAATGTAATTGTTACTTACAAAGTAACATAACAACCCTATCCAATTTTCCAATAACTCGAATGTTTTTTTTCATTCAGTCACTGCAAAAGTTCATCTGTTTTAAGTTCCTCAGACTTTGATATTGAAATATTTCAAACTCTTACTGATACTGAGCTTTCTTAAGGGGAATGAATAGTTTTAAACCATCTGCAATCAACACAAGTTATCGTTTCTTCTTTTTATTTCCTGTATCTTCTCTGGATTTAGTTGCACATTTGTGTAATCTCTGAAAGACCCACATTCTTCCAATGACTTCCCTACTTTTCTTAGCAGTTTGAGATGCACAAACTTGGTCATGTGTTACCACTCATCTACTAGCAAGGCAATTAGACTTATTAGCCCACCGTGAACAGGAACAGAAAATCTTCTTTAATACCTCACTTCCCTTACACTTTTCACATTATCTGCCTACCTATCCACTTATAACACAACTTAGCTTTCATTGTCATGTCTTTAAGTATTATGCATTAGAACAAAAGGTTGGATAAACTTTTATTTGTACTACCTGAAGCTGTACCGTTTATCTAATGAATGGTGGTTGACATATTTTAAAGGGATTTAGGAGGCACCATTATACTCCTTGCTTTTCTGGGGAATATAATCACCCTATTTATATTTTACTTACATTTTTAGTCTTATTTCTGTTGTAGAGGTATGTCCTATGAAATTCATTGTGCAATGGCACCTAATAGAAAGAGGGTGGATGATAATGTTGGGATTAGACTGGAGTTATTAGTAATTATTAGATATAGAAGGGAATTATTCTTATGATGTGATTAGATCATGTGGGTTTTTGCAGTTGTTGTTAAATTTGGAGTCAAATAGCATTTCAGTGATGTCATGCTGAATGGAAGCACATTTAAATTGCAGTCACCAAAAGAGGAAGTGGTTGTTTTTGTGTGTGTGTGTGTGTGTGTGTGTGTGTGTGAAATTGGGTGGAAAATTAGGTGTGTTTCTTTGTTTTTGTAAGTAACAATTACATTAAACGTTTTGGTTTAAAGGAGGAGAGAAGTGCTGTAATAGAAGCATTTTTTTTTTTTTTTTTTTTTCAGAGTACAGAGTGTTCTTTTCTTCCTCAGGGCTTAAAAATGAAACAGAATAATGTATTGGAATAGGGAGCCAACCATAAAATGAAAAAGAAAATCTGCTCAAAATATAAAAATATAGCTTCATCAGGAAGCTATATAAAATATGTTGTAACTGTCTTAAAAAATCTGACACTTTTGTTTCATAGTTAGAATGTAATTTCATGAATTAATGTTTGGAATTTACCAGGTGTGGAGGGAGGATGTGGTAGACTAATGACAGGGGCAGGGGCAGTTTTTTTTTTTAGCGGTAATTTGTAAAAGTGGCCAGTTGGGGCTGGGATTCAAGCACCATTTCTAGTACAGGGTCTAGCATCAAGAAAGTAATTATGATGTGTGGAAAATGATATAAGTGTGAGTTGTCTTTTTTGATCCAAGACTCATTAACATCAAGTTTATCAGCATTGTGCAGTTTAAGGGTAGTATAAACTAGGTTCACTTTGTTATGAAGGTTTTTGTGTATTTATTAATAGACAAGAGAGTCAGGATGGGCCACTGATGGTTTCAATACTGATTCTGATAAGTAGAATGAAAGGATCATGTGAGTTTGTAGAGTCTTTATCTGAGACTGGAAATAGTTCTCCCCTTTCTTACAGTATCAGTGTGCAATGATACAATAACAACACACCATTTACATTCCTTTATACCTTTGATATGTAGGATCTATGCCTTGTTTCCACCATAGTTTTCCATCATCTGCATTTCCATTTATCAGCAAAACAATAAAGTCACAGACACAGCACTGGAGCTAATGGGTCACAACCATGTCATGCTTTCTGACACAGTTTTCTGATCCAGTTAACCACTATTGTCATATAATGAAGACAGATATACCTCATTGGAGGTAAATGGTCACAAGTATGTATTAATTTGTAGGGTACTTGCCAATTGTTTATTCAGAAGATGTGTGCAATGCAGAATTGTTAAATAGACCTTGTTTGTATCAGTATATGCATCATTTATTAACTTTAGAGAGCAGCAACACTGTCAATATCTAACCTTATTCAACAATACATCAAGGGCCTGTTTCCCCCCATATTCCCATTTCTTTCCATTTCCATATATTGGCTGCTTTACAATCTGCCAAGGGGAACTGGCTAATAAGCCCAGCATTCTCCCTTAGGGCTACTCATTGTGTGAGAGGCCTGGTTAAGCAATCACAGACCTCTCGACACAGCTACTTGGGTCTCCTTTTTTTAATCCTGCCATCTGCCACAAAAGGGGGCAGAATTGCTTCCAACTGCCATGCACATGTCTTTACCTACTCTGTAGTCCTGCCCTTGCATCTGCATAAAAGCTGCATCTCTTTTAATGACAGTGGACCCAATCAACCTGATACATTGCTAGCCATTTCCTTTTTATGTTGGGGTGTGCTGAATACACTTCCCCACTTTTTGCCATATTTTTGCACATTGTGGCAATAATTTTGTGCCTAATCCTCTCTGATACTCTTAAGTTATGTATCTCAAACTCTATGGCAATTGCACCCTGTGAATCACCTCTGACCATATAGCAATTGAGCCTGTGGCCAGTGTTCTCTTAAAAAATATACTTATTTTCATATTACTACCACACATCCCCCAGCTTGCATGTGACACCTATCATTTCATTCTAGGTGTAGCAAGCAAGGTCTTGTCCAGCTGTCCCCAGGACTTGCTCATTTGCCCCAACCTTAGCCTTAGCTGTGGAGGTTTTAAGCCTTCAACTCATAGCCATCTGTCATGTGCCCTAGTTCACCATGCAAATTGTTCTCACAGCATACATGCCTGTAATCTTTCCACATAAGAATAACTCAGTATCCTTGTTTCCTGTTCTACATGAGGTCTTGGTTCTGCAATATAAAAGACAACAATGTTAGGTGTATAGATTTATGGGTGTTTATTAGGCTAATGACCACAAGGGCCTTTTTAAGCCTAACCATGCATCCCAAATCTTTGACAAGTTCTGATACCCTTGATAAGTGTGAACAGAGGCCTGGGAGATGAACCATTTACAGGTTTCCTATGTCCATTAGAGACCTTGGTGCCAAACCAGGGACAAATTTCTGCTTTCCTATCCAATTGACCAAGTTGCACTTGAACTGGGTTAAGGATGTTAACAGGTTGCTTTTTAGATATCTTGTATAAGCGTTGGACTTCCATCTTCCTAATCTCTTGACATTCTCTCATGATGCCCTTGCCCATTGTGCATGAGAGCCGCCCCTGTCCTAAATGTGTGGGGGTCTAACTGAGCATAGGGTATACCTTTGGGGTCTAAGCTGCAAAATTCCACTATTTTCTTCAATATGGCCATTCTGACTAAGGAGTTGGGATTTGTGTATGTGGGATAGGTTGGGCTACGTAAAAAAAGAGTAAAAAATAAACAAATCAAATAACACTAAATAAATACAGAGAGAAAGATGGGAGGGGGATTTTGGGTTATTGGTGTACTAGTAAAGAAAATGAATAGATGGGGAAGGGGAAGGTCAGGTGGGTGAGTTTGTTTGCCATTGGGAGGGGAATTTCAAAACTAGCAAGAGACATTAGGTAAGGTGGTAGGGTGGAGAGATACCTTACTTTCCACCTTGAAATCAGGTGTGCATTCATATGCAAGTTTTATGAATATTTAAAGATATCATGTGTACAGAATTGGTTTCCAGAGCCACACTGGTACTTTTAGTTTTAAAGTTTTTTTTTTGCAATGCTTCAAGTTATTAGTGCATCTTCTTCTTCTTTCAGCTTTTTCCCGGTTAGGGGTTGCCACAGCGGATCACTGTCCGCTCATGATTGGCAGTGGAGTTTTATGGTGTCGAGCTGTCAGCCCGGTGCCCAACCTTCCACAGAATGTACACACATGCACACACTCACACCTAAGGCCAATTTAGAGTGTCCAATCCACCTACAGCATGTCTTTGGGATGTGGGAGAAAACTGGAGCACCTGGAGGAAACTCACGTGACCACAGGGAGGACATGCAGACTCCCCACAGAAGGCACCCCAGCCAAGGATCGAACTGGAGAACCTCTTGCTGTGAGGCAGCAACGCTAACCACTGCACCACCGTGGCCGCCCCTTCAAGTTTTTAGTGCTGATATGTAAAATTCCCTGTTTGCCCTGATGGCTGTTTGGATACCCCTTGGAGTTTATTGCTGGTCTCTAGCTGTTGGTGAGTTTTGTTCAGTCATGTATAAAGGCTACGGTTAGAAAGGATCCAGTGGGCTGTATATGTTACATGAACAATTATAATACTGAGAGAATGCATCGGAAGTTGGTTCTGCTTAGTATCTAGGATACAGTTGGAGAATATTTCATTTAATGCTGATCATTGTGGGTTCTTTTCCTCAGTAGGCTGATGGTTAATTTAATTATTTTATGTGCTTTGCACTGACCAGGAGTTGCAGGAGCAGGGTGATTGTAGCAGGCATGAAAGTAAAAAAAGACTGGCTATGCTGGATACACCAGTGCAATCATATGATATCTGTATTAGGGTAGTAGTTGTTGATCGCCTTTTAGGTAGCTGTGTTAATATTCCGTTCCCTATTCTTGTGTCAGATGATATGTTCTCTGTTTTTTAATATATGAGTGGGTTAGTAGGCAGAGAAGAGGGGCTGGCTGTTCCCCCGCTGGAGTTATGTTTTGGATTTTACAAGGTGGTTGGTTGTGTATTGAAGTGAGCAGTGTCGCAATACTTCTGGTGAAGTCAGAGTAAGTGAGCAGTTGAGGTAACACTGCTTACCTTATGGTGGGACAGAGGTGAGTGGGTGACGCTGCCCTCTGTTAATCTGTTATGTTGTATTATATTGTGATTAATAAATTCTATGATGATTAATTAATTATTTTTGTGATTAATCAACTTTGTTCAATAAAGGTTATCTTATGCCATGATGGTGTAATGTCTTTTATTGGAGAAAAGATGATTAGAACAACAGCATATACAGTTCTCAGGTGTCTGGCCACCAGGTCCTTAAAATCTGCCTTTGAACAACTGTCCAGCTTTTTGTATATATATATATATATATATATATATATATATATATATATATATATATATTTGTTTAATATTCTTATTCAGAGTGGTAAAACCTGCCTACCTGATTGTGTATGTTGTCTCCATCTTACCAGTGTTTGCCATGTGGTCTAAACAATGAGATTGCCCATAGAGTCTCTCTAACAATTTTATAGTTTCCTTCATGATTTAATCAAACATTTTTGTACTAAAGCACATTTATTTATTTTATCATTCTACTATCTGCAAATTCAAGAATTTTTTAAACATAACCTCAGTTCTTATATACTAAATGACTAAAAGCCAAAGAAAGCAGTTGGTCTTTTTTTTCTTTTTACTTTTATTTTTAACTTAGTAAGTGGGCAGTCAATTAATTGCATCTGACCAAACAATTAATTGTATCTGGCTTACCTTGAATTGTGCATTTCATTTCAATGTTTTTTTTGCCATCAGCTTTTATGCTGCTCCCCCTCTGTACCTTAACAGTGCTTCCAAAATATTTTCTGACACTTCTGAAATATTCCTGGAATTCAGTGTGTTGTTAATGTCATCACTGTTCTCCTGACCATTCTTAGGATTCTTCTGTTATCAAACACTGTCCTGAGAATTTCCTTTTTGAAAGAAGCTGATCCCTATGGAACCTGGCCTTTTCTCTGTTTTCCCTAGGGACTACATCTTTCCACTGCAGCTCTTCACACCTTCCTGACCTATACCTACTTATTGCTGACCCTATGTCTCTCTCCCCCCAGAACTCCTACCTATTGCTGACTCTATGTCGCTCTCCTCCAATAGCTCCACTCTAAGCTATTCCAGCTCAGACAAACTAAGTCAGGTTGTTATTTGCAAGCCAGTCTGTATATTTCTATTTTTCTGTATTCAGGAACTTGCATAAAGGAAGACAAATGGGAGGTCTCAGTTTTTATGGTCAGGTTAGGTACTAGATGGATGGGCAGTTCCACTGTATATGAAGTTGTTGTTGGTTAGTGTGCTTCAGGGGATGATGAGCTCATTTGTCTAGGGAATGCACATTATAAATGGAGAGTTGTAGCCTGTCCTTAAATTTGTCAGGTATGTCTTTTGTGCATTGGGAGATGGCATAATGGTTAAAGTGTTTACTTCAGAGACAGGGTTTGACTCTTACCAAAGAAAATTGGCTAGGCTTAAAATAGTCTACACAAGCAGCTAGCCTAGTACTTACCTATGAACCTATGAATAATTTGATTTAAAGTTTGATTTGTATGAGTAGTGTCGTATCTGTTATGTGTGAGCAGGATTTCAGTAGTTTAGCTATGATAAGTAAGTTGTGGTGAGTGGTGAGAGAATGATTTGGAATGGGACATACCTGTACTGTTGTGCTCTAAAACTGAGAGATATGAACCACCATAGCTGTTAGCAGCATGTCTTTCTCAAGAGAAAATTTCTCAGTGTTTATGATACCTAGTTCCAGCTACTCCTTAGACTGTGGATAGTGCACATGGGATGTAATAACTCAGAATTCTTTACCAAGTCTTCTGGATAAGAATTCTGTGCTGTGAAACACTGAGAGATGTGACAGCACCAAATGTTGCCTGTCTCAAAAATATTAATGGTTTGATGACATTTGAACTTATTTTGTCTATCAGTTTGATAATTTCAGGAAGCTTGGAATAATAATTTATGTATATATGAACCATAGGTACATTAAACAAAAACAAAACTGTGCATCCTCAGCTCCATGGTCATCTTGGAAATAAATATGCTGTCATTGGTTGCTTTGGCTTGTCATGGCATGAAATGCATATGGCACATGTCTGCATTACCTTTGTTTTCCTGATCCTGTACATTGATGGTTAATATATATATATATATTGTTCTTTGTTTGTACTTTCCTTTCCATAAGTGTTATTTGTGTATTGACTCAAGCTTTAGTCTTTCAATTTGACTTGGAGTTATTATTTCTTCAGCTTTGAGAAATAAGCTTTGTACACACCTTTTTTTTTATTGACAAAACTGACTTTTTTCACTGCTTTTGATTATTCTTAGGGTAGGCTCTCACTGTAACTTGTTTCAGAAATGGCATTTGAAAATCAGTCTCATAGCATCTCAGATAACAACATCACACATTTCTTTCTTCTGCCATTGGTAGTTGTAGTATTACCAAAATAACCTCATTCTCTTACTAGAGCAGCCCTTCCTGTTTTTCAGTGTGGTTCCTTGCCTCATCTATGTTTCACATTTGGAATATTCTTCTGTAAATTAAGTAGCATCTTCTGCAATCTCAGATATACCTTGTACAAAGGCTCATACAATACTTTGTTTTCCAGTAGAATGTTTTTACCTTGCAAATTCATGGCATTTCTCACATCCATGCACTATTGCTAACAGATCATTTTGTAGCTGAACAGATGTCTTTTGTCCACCTATAAGCACTCTTGTCTGACAGGCAACCAGTCTACTGTCTTTTAAATTTACAGCTCATATGAAATTCTAACTGGCATTTGCTTACAATACAGCAGATTTATTCACATCATATTATTTTAATGTTGGCGCTTCTGTAACTACTTTATTGAATTTTTAAAAATCTTTGTCCTTTGTAATAACTCTATTGCAAGGCTATATCTTGTTTAAGACATTGTTTGGAGGCGGAAAAATCTTAGCTGTTTTGGACATAAACTTTGCAAGATACATCATTTATAGAAACTTCTGTAATGCTTGCTTTTCATCTAGATTGGCATTTGTCAATTTATGTGACTATTAAATTTACCATGCTTGAGTATCCCATGAGGTGGGTTATGACACGTGTATGTCTTCCTTGTTATTTCTAATTTAAATTTTCTCTTGCTTAACTTCCATCTATTTCGAGTCTATAATATAACAGTGAACGCTTAAAACAGCGAACACTGTATAATCGACCCAAAAAAAAAATGAAAACACAAAATTTTGAACAAACAGAACTGTGATTTTTTCCCAATGAAAAAAATTGTTGGTCTGCCAAAAAAAAAACAAAACAGAAAAACAAACACAAAATTGCTGTGCCCCCAGCACCCAGCCTATTTAAATAAGATTGCACCACAGTGGAGGAAATGGCAAAGTCCTGAAAATGGCCCAGTGATTTTTTTTTCCCTGGGAAAAAAAATTGCTGTTCCGTGTCTTTGGGATTTTGCTGTTTCTACATTTAGTTGTCAATTAAACAGCATTCACTATATTAAGCATTCACTTACTTAATAGGAAACCTTTATTTCATCATACTGTAATGGATGATTTCGTTGTTATACCCTTTTTGTGACTGTCTCCATATGAAAAGAGCAGGCCATATTTGTAATACACTCTAGCCTTCAGTTACATCTGCAGCAACTCACTGAAACTCACCGAAACTCTTCATGTTAATAAAAAACTCATGGCTAGCTTTAAGGATAGACAGTCAAGGCAGTTACCTAGGTGGCTGTGTATTGGAGGGGGTTCTTTTTTCATAATGTTTTGTGAGAGTGTCTGTGTGTGTGTGTGTGTGTGTGTGTGTGTGTGTGTGTGTGTGTGTGTGTGTGTGTGTGTGTGTGTGTGTGTGTGTGTGTGTGTGTCCTAAGGCATTGCACTTGAGGCAGATCACATTCATATTATTTTTTAAGGGCAATACAAAATGTTGTTCAGCTATGTATGCTGTCTACTTCAACGCCATATTCATTCATTCATACAAAAGTATGTATGTGCTGCGTATTGCATATCCATGGATACATAGTAAAATATATATATACATATGGCCGTTGTCTATGATTTCTCATGGGTTAGTCCTGCATTAAATATACTTTTCACTTAGTTCTTCTCTGTTTTTTTTAAACACTCCTGTATGATTGCTGTAGATCACAGTTCAAAAGAATGCAGAACAACAAAAGTATGCCAGACGGACACAGTAATAAACTGCAATATAGGTATACAGTTGACATGAAATAAAGTATTATGTGGGAATTTTGTTTTCCTGGCAGGCATTCATTTAGCTCACTTGGTTTTCAAAACTCGAATTAAAGAAAGTCCCCCGGATTTACTAAACTTCCATGCAGGCCTAGCTTAGTCCTGCAAGGAAGCACCTGTTTAGGAGCAGGACGGCAGCGCACCATGCATATTAATAAGGCACACTGCCCAAGCTCCTAGGCTTGCATGGAGTATGTAAGAGTGCAGGGGGCGTGTCTGAGAACAGAGCTGTCAGAATAAACATGCCCCTGTAATGTAGAGCAGGAGAAAGCGGTAAGGAATGAGTGAGACCACTTATAGGTATCCGCATATCCCCACCAACA
>NC_056725.1:226773157-226875657 GCF_019279795.1 Protopterus annectens | reverse complement strand
TTTAATTTCAAAGAACATTTGAAATGCTTGGCTTAGTTTTCCTTACAGCAGATGGCAATGTTGCTACACTCTTGAAGTTCACGTTTTACAGTGTTTTCTTTCATTTAAGAAACAAGCCTGTATTTTATATTTATATTTAAAAATGCCAGAATTATGTAGCAAATTCTATTTGGCAAGGCTGGGAGCCTTCACCCATCTTCCCCAATCTTCACAACCACAACTATTGTGAACACAGCCACAACCACATATGGTAAGCTAGCATAATACTACAGTATATGGACTATCTGTTCAACACCATCCTCATATGTACCACTCACAAATTAACCCTACATATACTGGGCTGCTACACATAGTGTTCTGATGCCCATCTGTGGTATGGGACATATGTGTGTGTATGGCCCTACAAACATGTAAGCCAGTATGGTAACATACAGTGGAGCAGCATGTAACATTGGTTAGGATGGGACCTAGGACGATGACAATTACCACAGTCTGTACACAGGCCAAGGTACATATTAACAATACACACACTGTCGACATTCACCATTAATGTACAGACCTCAGTACTGTACAAACAACCACAGTATATCCAGGTTATGTCATCAGATATAACCCCTACTGTACATAACATGTGTAGCAGTCTATCTCACTGTCTTATCAGATATGATGACACTAATCATGGTGTATAGCACATATGCACCTCTTAATGCATGACATATGTACAAAGATTGAGTGAGTTGTGGCTGGAAGCGCATACACAGGGCCAATACTGACATGTTGCTGTGATAACATCATACATTTACTGTTGTAACAGGGTTTGTTGCAACATATGTCCTATGAGGGATATGAAGTCAGTAACTGCCACAGCTTTCACCATCTACAGACTGCAATCCTCACACTACCTTCTGCAGCTCACAGATACATGTTCTGTGGGCAACACATGACACCAAAGGCACCACACACTGCCTAGTCTGCAGATGACCCTACAGATGGGGAGTCCTCATAAACATACAATTGACATGGCAGGGATTATTACATGTAGGACAGCCATATCCGCGCACACCCTGTTAAACCAACATTACTCCAAATGCAGTATAGCAACACTTACAGTCTGTAGTCAGGTCAGGCACATCCTCCTCTTGTGTGTTGGCCTGTTTCCACAGTGTATGTTGTCAGAGGTAAATCCCCAATCCATCTGAAATGCTGTTTGCCAAACAACAGAATGAGTTCCTGCTCACAGTGAATGAAAAGGACTAATACAAACATGATGTTGCTAGATACTGGAGTGTGTTTCCATGCAATTGGCTATGGGAATGTTACCACAGCTGTTCCACATGCAATCAGTTAGAGGAGGGCTGGAACTCATGCAGAGGCCATTAGCTGATCATGAGCATTGCCTAAAATACACATGCTGCTGCCTAAGCAAAACAGGCATAGGTCTCCACATCCACCAGTGAGGGAGTGAGAGAGGCAGAGAGAGGCCAAGACAAGTCAGGGAGGGGTGGGAGAGTAAAACATAAGCATGTTTGTATCACACACCTACCAGCACAGGGTATCAAACCCCTGATGACTATGTAGTGTTATCACAGTTCTACGCAGTTACTGGATGTGCCACATAGGTTACCTGTTGCAGACCCATCAGAACATATATGTGGTTGAGAGTGACATCTGCACAGGGATATGGTAGCTATACGGTAGGTGAAGTACACATGCCTGTCCGCATAAACAGGTGCCAGCATCAATACAGCCACACTGTCACAGGGATGCACACACATTGACACACTTGGCAGGGCCAGTATTACAACTCATCACTAGTGAGATTGCCACAACACATTACTGTGCAGGTATCACATGCACCACATAGGCCACCAAACGGAGGTTATATGGGCAAAGGGTATGGAGAGGTGTCTGACATCAAACAGCATGCTTCAGTATGCCAATGGGGGTTGTAGTGAGTATGGATGTGATCAAACACATCATACAACACAAACACACACAAACACACAGGGTGCCAGTACTGACATGCATGGGTGCATTTCTGCATGGGTATGTGGTGGTTGACTGTGCCAGATGGATATACAAGGCTAGGTGATGGGTATACCTTGGCATCAGACCACATGACAATGCTCTGCATTGTGTCTCAGGGCTGTAGTTTCTGCATTTGCCCACACAAGTGGGTATTGTATCCATCATCCAGTCACCTGGGGACTATTGCATGTGACCAATGCTGTGCATCGCTTGCCATGTTTGTGTTCCTTAGTCCATGGCATGGATAGTGTCTTAGATGTGCACACCTCCCACATGCATGTACAGTGACATGTGGAACTGTACCTGGGGTGTCAGGCCCATGTTGTGTACACAGATTATCATCAGGTGTGCCAGTCTTGGCCACATGTGGCAAACACTGGTAATGGACAGCAGGTTTACCTTGATAACATGCTAACGTTATTCCCTGGTGTCAGTGGCATCTGTCCATATAGGACATGTTTTCAGGCATGGCATGTCCTTTGTGGGTTACATGTGATGGCACCTCCAGTGTTGCAGGTGTCCAGTGGGGAACATGGAGAAGGTGCACTGTCTGCGTGTATGGGCCTATTGGACAGATGGACAGGGTGCCATGCCCTCAGTAGCCCACTGCAATCACTCCATAGTTACTATCAGTACCCAATATGCACTGTACTACCCACATATTGGCTATTTCCTATGCATGCATGTGTATATGAGACATGGGTTGAGAGTGTGCTCTGGGTAATACTGGGATTGCTAACTGTGATTGCCTGGTCTTGATGTCACATGTATGGGTATGGATTTGCACCTCAGCCTCTTGGCTATTTTCATATGTTATCCCTGTACAGTGCACATTGTGATATATACTAGGGCCACCATAAAAGAATTTTGCAAAACCCACTACACATTGGGCCCAGATGTCGCACACTCACACCCATCTCCACACAGGAAATGAGTTAGAAACTCGTACACACATACCTGCCATGTCTAGGAGTAGAACCACTACTTCAATAGTTTATTACATTACAGCACTAGGCAGTTATAGCATGCACCATGGAGGTAACAGGGATATTCCTTCCCCAAAGGTGTATATCACATTGGATGACATCATCAGGATTGACAGAGTAGGGCATTTGACATGTATTGAGTGTGACTAGCCTAAAATGCATTGCTCCCTACACACACATTGAAACACACACAAAACATCCACAACCAACATGTGTGGGTATAGAACCCCTGACAGAGGTCTATATCTCACTACAGCATGGAGCTGTTATAGGACACACCATGGGTATTACTGGAGAACTCCTTCCCCAAAGGTGTATTTCACAATGAATGACATCAGAAGGTTTGCTAAAGTAGGACACTTGATGTACTGAGTGTGACTAACCTAAAAAGCATTGCTACCAGCCAACACAATGTAACACCAGAAACTTGTAAATAATAAACCGGCTCAACTCCCCAGGCACTGCAAACTTTAATAGACCAAAAGAGCGAAAAACACATATTAAATCTATACATATGAACAGATAACTTAGCGCTTTCACCCGCATACATAGTCAGGCATCATCAGAGTAAAAGAGCCCTTCATCTTTGTTACATTTAAAGCTATTAGTTACAGACACACCCCTCTAGGCAACCAACCCCAACCAAAGAGCAATTTATAAATTAAAGTCACAGTAAAACATCACTCCAATGCTTGTTGAAAAAAACCGTTAGTTATAACTAAAAAATATTATTCAATTTAAAACACAAACATTTTTAAAAAATCTATATATAGACATGTTTGTATAAAAATAGTAAATAAAAATAATGAATAATAATAATAATATAATACTTAACAATCTTCAAACAAATGTAGATTTATACTTTAAAATGCTAGAAACTGAGATGTGATCATTAATGCCTGGAGGTCTAGATGCATCAAGCCTCATCTGCCAGATGCACTCCCTCATCTCAAGTAAAACTTTTAAATCACCTCCTTTGTCATTAAATGGAATTCTGTCTATTACAAAAAAATAGAAATCTGTTAAAATTAGGGCAACTCAGACTATGCATGTACAAGGCATTGTTAGTTCTTTGTTCCTGATGTCTCTTAGGTGTTCCAGGATTCTGAGCCTTAACTTTCTTGTTGTTTTCCCAACATAGAAAGTAGAACAGCTCAAACATGTAGCAATGTATACTACCATCTTAGTATTACAGTTACAGAATCCAGGACACCTAATAGTTTTATAAAAGCCTTGAAATGCCACATAAGGGCCATTATTAATAAACTTACATATACTACAAACTCCACATTTACTAATTTTGGAGTTCTTAAAGTCTCAGTGTTAGGTTCAGCTTCCATCAATTCTTTAAGGTTCCTACCCCTACTATATGTAAAAGTTGGGGTGTTACCTATAATACTTATGGTATCACTGTCAAAAAAACTTTGCCAAGTGTCCTTAATAATTCTAATAATTTGTCCTGCCTGTCCATTGTATGGCAAAATTATAGCCCGTTTTTTGTGTAGTGCATGGGACTGAAACCAAATCATTCCCCTCCTGGAATTCCTTCATTAAACCCGCATGCAAAATAGGTTTAAAATATGTAATTCTCTTAGTTTCTATTTCTTTTCTAGCTCTGGACAAAATTTCTTGTGGATAACCCCTTTCTGTAAACATAGCAGTCAAGCTGGTCAACTCAACGTTTAGCCGTTCATCCTCAATAATCAGCCTGGATAATCTAAACATTTGGCCTTTGACCAAGTTCTTCTTGATATAGTGGGGATGACAACTCTGAAAATGCAAGAAACTATTAGAATAAGTTTTCTTGCGATATATACTTGAATTTAGGCTAACATCATGCATGTTTTTGTATAACAATATATCCAAATAATTGCAGGTTTACCCATGTATAGTGTAGGTGAATTTTAAGAATGTGGTAGTGTTGTTAAAAAAATCAACAAATATATGGATTTCATCCCTACTCCCTGTCCAAAAAAAATAGTATATCATCAAGGTAATGCAAATACACAGTTACCTGTTTCATATACTCAGTAGGGAACACCTTCTCCATCTCCCATTCTGCCAGTACCAAGTTGGCATAAATTGGTGCACACCTAGCACACATGGCAACTCCTGCCACTTGTCTAAATAGTTCACCTTCAAATCCAACAAAATTGTTCGACAAAACCATTTCCGTAAGATCTACTATCACACTACGTTTAATAGTATGGAAGCCACTATATTTGTCCAAACTCCTACTAAACATTCCCAAACCTTGTACCTGAGGAATGATCGAAAAAAGATTTATAACATCAATTGTCACCATCAAAAATGGTTCAAAAATTTGTTTTTGTCTTATAACCTCCAAGCAGTGCCATGAATCCCTCAGAATATATGGCAAACTTTTAACAATACACTTACAGTGAAAATCTATGTAGGAGGCCATTGCT
This sequence comes from Protopterus annectens, assembly GCF_019279795.1. Lineage (NCBI taxonomy): Eukaryota > Metazoa > Chordata > Ceratodontiformes > Protopteridae > Protopterus > Protopterus annectens. Next base: position 226,870,214 of record NC_056725.1, on the reverse strand, counting down.
TCTGTTTTGGAGCCTTTTGCTGACACTGTTGGATGAAAGGGTGGGTCATTCTGATTTTTATGAATTTTTGGAATTCCAAAAATAGAGGGGGGTCACTGGAAATTCAACCATCAAATAATGGTATTCATTAACATCAACGATCCCCTCCATTAACCACTCGTAAAGACGCCAGTCAATTTTAGTATATGCCATACACATTTAATTCCTAGATACTCTGGCATATGTATTTGTGTCGCTCAAAAGACTGTACATCTTACTCGAGTAGTCAATGTTGGACATGATCACCACCCCCCTCCTTTGTCAGGTTTCATGACCCTATACAAATTAGTGGTAGTTAGTTCTTGAAGACAAAACCTCTCCCCAGGTGTTAAGTTGTCCAGTTCCCTCCTTGGTCCCCTTAACGTTCTTCTAAGTTATGCCTCACACAACTTCTCAAAGATATGTATGCATGGGTGTGCAGGAGGTATAAAGGTATTCAACCTCTTTAGTCCAATCACATTGTTAATGGTTGAACTAGGTTTTTTGTGAAAAAATACTTCCAAGTTTAACAGTCTAGTATACATCTTTAAGTTAACCAATACTTTGGCTGTTTCATTTCTAAAGGAAGGGACAAATGTAAACCCCTTCCTGAATAGAGACAAATAGTTGTCTGTTAACTCTAAATTACAGAAGCTGTAAACACTGACATTGTCAACTTTAACCAAATTACATGAATGTGTCACAATAGTTTGTTGAGTTAAATCAAGTAAATCACTCCAAAATATCTGCGTGGCATTCTTCCCCTCAATCTAGGTGTTTGTAACACTGTTTAAACCATTGTTTAACAAATGTGAACAATTCACTGGTGAAGTTTCTGAAACAGATTCTAAGACAGAGGAAAAACATTGTTGCCTTTGATCGTCACAAAAAAAGTTACAAAAATTGTCATTAAAATTGTCACAAAAAATACCATGATGTAGTAGCTGTAACCGAGCCTCATTGTATAATTTAATGTCACTATTGAAGGTGGTCAATTGTTCATCCGAGACCACCTCCTCTTGTTGTTGTATTGCCTCTGCCCTCTGCCCCTCCCCTGTTGCTGATTGCACTCTCAAATGCGTTCTGAGCGCCTTATGGGGTGGGGATCTAAAAATCTTCTTTGTCATGATATATTTCAGTCTCAGTCAACTATTCATCCTCAAATTGATCAACAATTTGCCCACCAACATTGTACATATCCTGAAAACCAAAGAAACCGTGTTGGGTAAAACCTTGGTGCAGAAATAAATCCAACTGAAAGTTAAAAAGTAAAAAGTGCACCAAGATAACACACAGCAAAATGTTTAATCACAGCAAGGTACAAAGTGGTAAGTGCTTTCACAACCGAAGTTGCTTCATCAGACACCATAGTAAAAAATGCACAGGTTTAAATAGAGATTCTAAAATGCCAATTAATCAATAAAAATCACACAATGATTAAGTAGCAGTGAAAAACAATTAAGCCTCATGCTCAAACTAAAAAAAGCATTGCTTAGAAACATTGTTTAAAAACATTGTACAAGAAGGAATCAAATACTATACATGAGAAAGCACTTAAAAAACGTATAAAATCATTATAAAACATGGAAAAATATGAGGCAGGAAAAAGTTAAATAGAATACTTGGAAACTAAAAGCTAGTTAAATACATAGACTAATTTTGAAATAACTTAGCTAATCTTAATGTTTGAGATGTCTAGCCTTTAAAAAAGGGACCAAGGAAGTAGTAGCATTCAAACCAGGATACTTCTCAGCATTAAGTTTCAAAATCCACTTCTGTTCATGTCCCTCTGTGATATTCTCAATGACGCCACCTCTGGGGTTTCTATGAATATGTTGTAGAACAAAGAACTTAAAGGAATGAGAACGGCCATTGGACATAACATGATTGGCTAGAGCATTTGATGGTTTATTATTACTAATATCTCTTAGGTGGTCTAAAATACGATCTTTAAGCATTCTATTTGTTTTTCCTACATAAAAAGCAGGACATTGTACACAAAAACATTAATAGACCACATCTATAGATCTGCAATCAGTGTATTGATTAGTGTACAAAAAAAATTCCTAGTAGGATGTACATATTTATTTTTACTATATATAAATTGACAAGCACTGCAATTCCTGCATGGAAAAGTACCATGCCAATTGGATCTAATAATAGTTCTAGATAATTCACCATGACATAGGCATTGTTTAAGGGATTTATTATTTCTAAAACTAAAAATAGGAGAATGTCCGACTTTGTCTACTAATCCAGGTACTTCTTGTAGCAAATACCAATGCTTTTTGACTACATCTAAGTATCGATTGATGTTACTGGAAAACTGAAACACCACTCTAAAATCATTGCTAGTTATGTTAGTATATCTTGTATTGTCAACAGCATCACCAGCATTAAAATAAGGTTTACATCTAGTGCTTCTCAGCTTCCAGGCATTAGAGACAGTCTGTTCAATGTCTGCAAGGTATCCCTATGTAAAAATTCTGTTTTTAAATTAGATAGGGCAACTACTGCATCTTCATCTCTGCTATGCAGTCGCAGTGTTCTAAAAACCTGACCCTTGAGCACGTTCCTAGGAATGTGTCTAGGGTGCATACTAGATTTGTACAAAAGAGTATTTTTTCTAGTGGGTTTAAAATAAATATTACTGCAAAGACTATTTAAAACAGATTTACTAACCTGCACATCAAGGAAACTGATGTCAGTGTTGGAACTATGGTAAGTGAACCTTAAATGAATGGATTATTATTTGACAACACATTTTGCTCTTCCCAGCTGACCAAGCCAAGTTGGTGTAGCTATTTGCACATCCATTCTTTGGACAAATAATTTGGTACGTCCGCTTTGTGGATGACGTGTTTATGCTGTGGAGAGGCTCTGGTATTGATCTGGCACAGTTTTTGGAATATTTGCATTCAACTACTGATTTTTTAAGGTTCACTTACCATAGTTCCAACACTGACATCAGTTATTTTAATGCTGGTGATGCTGTTGACAATACAATATATACTAACAGAACCAGAAATGAATTTAGAGTGGTGTTTCAGTTTTCCAGTAACATCAATCAATACTTAGATGTAGTCAAAAAGCATTGGTATTTGCTGCAAGAAGTACCTGGATTAGTAGACAAGGTCGGACATTCTCCTATTTTTAGTTTACAAATAATAAATCCCTTAAAAAACATCTATGTCATGGTGAATTATCTAGAACTATTATTAGATCCAATCGGCATGGTACTTTTCCATGCAGGAATTGCAGTGCTTGTCAATTTATATATAGTAAAAATAAATATGTACATCTTACTAGGAAATTTTCTTTGTACACTAATCAATACACTAATAGCAGATCTACAGACGTGGTCTATTATTGTTTTTGTGTACAATGTCCTGCTTTTTATGTAGGAAAAACAAATAGAATGCTTAAAGATCGTATTCTAGACCACCTAAGAGATATTAGTAATAATAAACCATCAAATGCTCTAGCCAATCATGTTATGTCCAATGGTCATTCTCATTCCTTTAAGTTCTTTGTTCTACAACATATTCATAGAAACCCCAGAGGTGGTGACATTGAGAATATCACAGAGGGACATGAGCAGAAGTGGATTTTGAAACTCAATGCTGAAAAGTATCTTGGTTGGAATGCTACTACTTCCTTGGTCCTTTTTTTAAAGGCTAGACATCTCAAGCATTAAGATTAGCTAAGTTATTTCAAAATTAGTCTATGCATTTAACTAGCTTTTAGTTTCCAAGTATTCTATTTAACTTTTTCCTGCCTAGTATTTTTCCATGTTTTATAATGATTTTATACATTTTTTAAGTGCTTTCTCATGTATAGTATTTGATTCCTTTTTGTACAATGTTTTTAAGCAATGTTTCTAAGCAATGCTTTTTTTTAGTTTGAGCATGAGGCTTAATTGTTTTTCACTGCTATTTAATCATTGTGTGATTTTTATTAATTAATTGGCATTTTAGAATCTCTATTTAAACCTGTGCATTTTTTACTGTGGTGTCTGATGAATCAACTTCGGTTGTGAAAACATTTACCACTTTGTACTTTGCTGTGATTAAACGTTTTGCTGTGTGTTATCTTGGTGCATTGTACATATCCTGTCGGGAATTACCCCGTGTTGACATTAGTCAAAAAACTAGCACTACCATTTACACCTTTAAATTCCTTAAAATGCATGTATACCTGATTAGTAGCATAGTCACTAGTATCCCTTTTGAGTTTAACCATTTTAGTCTCAAGACCTTTTTTCACAAACTTTTCTGTTTCATAAATAATCTTGTCATATTTGTTTTTGTTAAACTCAAAAAGCAAATCTTTCATTATGTTAGTGTTAAGTAAACCAAGTTCCTCCTTTAAAGTCTCTAGTCTATTAGTGTTATTCCAAATAATAATTTTCATCAATTCCATACCTGTCCGGTCATAGAAGGCCAGTAGTTCCTTGAAACCATCCGTACCTGCTTCAAAACCCATTAGCAGTTTAAATAACCTGAGCCCCTTTGGAACTTGTTTGAGCTCAAGGGATTTCTCCAGAAACATGTTATCCATTTGTAGGGCTTTCTGCTTTCTTAGTTTATTTTAGAATAGACCTAATTGTACTTTTAAAGTACCCAGTTCCGGTTGCTGTCCAGCTTCTGGCTTCCAATCCATAGCTGGAGCCCTGAGAAGTGCATCAAAGTTTTTAGCTTTAAATGTAACAAAGATGAAGGGCTCTTTTACTCTGATGATGCCTGACTATGTATGCGGGTGAAAGCGTTAAGTCATCTGTTCATATGTATAGATTTAATATGCATTTTTTCACTCTTTTGGTCTATTAAAGTTTGCAGTGTCTGGGGAGCTGAGCTGGTTTATTATTTAAAATGCATTGCTCCCTACACAGACATTGAAATGCACACAGAACATCCACAACTGGCATGTATGGTATAGAACCCCTACCAGAGATCTATATCACACTACAGCATGGAGCTGTTATGGCATGCACTATGGAGGTCGCTGAGTTACATCCTTCCCAGAGGTGTATTTCAAGCTTGATGACATCAGCAGCATTACCAAAGTTGAGCATAAAAATCATATGGAGTGTGACTACCCTAAAAAGCATTGCTCTTTACACAGACAGGGTCAGGTAGACACACTTGCCAAGTCTGGGATTGGAACACCTACCTAACCAATTTATCATACTACAGAAATACACAATTATAGGATGCACTATGGAGATTACTGGTCTACAACCCCTCCAGAGGTGTATTTCTAGGTGGATGACATCAGCAGCCTTATCAAAGTATGGTATTTTAATTATAAGGGGTGTGACTACCGTCAAAAGCATTGCATTCTACACAGACAGACATACATACATACATACAAACACACAGTTGCCAAGGCTGAGGTTAGAATTCCTACCTAATTATTTTAACACAATACAGCAGTACACAGTTATGGCAAGTGCTATGGAGATTATTGGGATACAACCTCGCCAGGGATGTATTTCTAGGTGGATGACATCAGCAGCCTTATCAAAGTAGAGCATGTCAATTGTAGAGAGTGTGACCACCCTAAAAAGCATTGATCTCTCCACAGACAGAGACAGACATACACAGTTACTAAGGGTGGGGTTAGAACTCCTACCTAAGTATTTTATCACACTACAACAGTACAGAGTTACGGCATGTGCTACGGATATTACTGGGATACAACCTTCCCAGGGATGTATTTCTAGGTGGATGACATCAGCAGCCTTACCAAAGTAGAGCATGTCAATTGTAGGGAGTGTGACCACCCTAAAAAGCATTTATCTCTATACAGATGGACAGACACACACAGTTGCCAAGGCAGGGGTTAAAACTCCTACCTAGCTATTTTATCACACTACAGCAGTACACAGTTATGGCACACACTACAGAGATTACTGGGATGCAAACTTCTCAGGGATGTATTTCTAGGTAGATGACATCAGCAGCCTTACCAAAGTAGAGCATGTCAATCGTAGGGAGTGTGACCACTCTAAAAAGCATTGATCTCTACAGAGATGGGCAGACAAACACATTTGCCAGGGCTGGGATTAGAACTCCTACCTAAGTATTTTATCACACTACAGGAGTACACAGTTACAGCATGCACTACGGACATTACTGGGAAACAAGCTTCTCAGGGATGTATTTCTAGGTGGATGACATCAACAGCCTTACCAAAGTAGAGCATGTCAATCGTAGCGAGTGTGACCACACTAAAAAGCATTGATCTCTACAGAGATGGACAGACACACACATTTGCTAAGGCTGGGGTTAGAACTTCTACCTAAGTATTTTATTATACTACACAGTTACGGCACATGCTATGGAGATTACTGGGATGCAACCTTCCCAGGGATGTATTTATAGGTGGATGACATCAGCAGAGCATGTCAATTGTAGGGAGTGAGACCACCCTAAAAATCATTGATCTCTACAGAGATGGACAGACACACACATTTGCCAAGGCTGGGGTTAGAACTCCTACCTAAGTATTTTATCACACTACAGCAGTACACAGTTACGGCATGCACTATGGAAATTACTGGGATGCAACTTTCCCAGGGATATATTTCTAGGTGGATGACATCAGCAGCCTTACCAAAGTAGAGCATGTCAATTGTAGAGAGTATGACCACCCTAAAAAGCACTGATCTCTCCAAAGACAGAGACAGACACACACACACACACAGTTGGCAAGGCTGGGGTTAGAACTCCTACCTCACTATTTTAGCACACTACAGCAGTACACAGTTACGGCATGCACTACAGAGATTACGGGGATGCAACTTTCCCAGTGATGTATTTCTAGGTGGATGACATTAGCAGCCTTACCAAAGTAGAGCATGTTAATTGTAGGGAGTGTGACCACCCTAAAAAGCATTGATCTCTACACAGACAGAGATGGACAGACACACACACACAGTTGCCATGGCTGGGGTTAGAACTCCTACCTAACTAGTTTCCCACACTATAACAGTATGCAGTTCTGGGACACACCATGGAAATTACTGGGTTAAAACTCTCCCAAAGGTGTATTTCACAGTGGATGACCTCAGCATGCTTGTCATAGTGGGGCTGTGGGGGGGGGCAGTGTGTGCGCATGGACCATAACCCATTCATCTAGGGGTTGGCACACCTCATGCAGGCACAAACTGGGTCATATTTCACAGGTACATGTATACAGCTGCTAGATGACTACTTGCTTGAACAGTCATGTTGCACATCTGACACATGCACCAAATACTCTGTAATGCTGACAGATACCAGTGGCAAGTATCTGCAGTGAGTGACATCTGACCCTCATGTGGTTGTGGCCCTTTGTCTGTGTGCTGGGTGGGACAGGCCTGGATGGCTCCTTGTCACAGTCACCCTCTTCACACATATATGTATGTCTACCTGTGGCTTATTATAGTGTGTTGCCCTTACATATATGCCTGTATTCCTATCCACTGTGTGGGCAAAGTATGAGAAGTGCATACTGAGGAGAGGCTGCACTAACATCTGCAGCTGCCAGATATGTCTGATCCACTGGTGTTTGCAGACATGGCCTTCATATGTTTAAGTGTGTGAGCATGCCCAGTATGACCTTTCCGTATGTTGTTGACTGATATTGTCTTCATTTCTCTAAGTGTGTGGGCATGCCCAGTATGGCCATCTGTATTGAATGTGTGGATTGAGTCCAGGTAGTTTATACTGCAGTGCTGACCTTTGTGTTGTACACCTACAGGTAGCATGCTGTCTGTGCAGGGTATCCATCAATCATTTGGCATGGACTGTTACTACATTTCTGCATAGGATGGGGGGCACAGCTGACTATTTCTACATTTCTACACAGGATTGTGGGGGGGCACACCTGACTGTTACTATATTTTATGTAGGATGGGGAGCATACCTGACTATGTCTACATTTCTACACAGGATTGGGGGGGGGGGCACACCAGACTGCTACTACATTTCTACGTAGGAGAGGGGGCACACCCGACTACTTCTACATTTCCACACAGGACTGTGGGGGGCACACCTGACTGTTACTATATTTCTATGTAGGATGGGGTACACCTGACACTTGTGCATGTTTGCTAGGACTGTACTGGCATGTCAGGTACTCCATTTCAGTCTGCAGTCTTACCTACCATGCTGACTAGAGGCATACCAGTGTACTACATATCTTACCTACATATTATTTTCTGACTTCCTACCCTTCAGAACTGATATCCCAATGCCTGACCTGCTGTAGTCTGTTTGTGTAGGCCTAGGGGGGTGGGTTAGCAATAGGCCTCATTCAGAGGCCATAGCATAGTCTTTGTTTGTGTTTGTCTACATCTGTCCTGCTGGCTGTGACTGCTGTTGGGTATGTGAACCCCCCTGACCTGCATGTGTGAGTCACTTACCTTGTGGGTGTCCCAGTATTGAGAGTGGTGCTGCAGGGCTGCCTTTGTCGGATGCACGTAGTACACTCCCTACACATGGTTAAGCACAGATAGTGTAATCTTTGGTATCCCTTTTACTGTATGTGGGAGTCAGAGAGAGGTGTTATTCCATGGGTCCCTCCTGTGTTAGTGTATGTGCTATGCGTTGCCTCTTTACCAAGGCCAGGGCATACTGGGAACACCTCCTCCTGCCTACTGGGGCAGGCTCAGGCTGTTCCTCCTCTGAGTCACTCTGTGCCTGTGCGGGCCTTGGCAATGATGGGCGGCTATGTGGCCCTGCCCCATGATGTTCCTGCTGCAGCTGTTTCCACAGGATCATACTGTGTAGCATGGCACAAACAAAGACAATTTGGGTACACGTAGCTGGTGAGTACTGTAAGGTTCCACAGGATGTGTCCAGGCACCGGAACCGTGACTTCAGCATCCCAAATACACACTCTGCTATAATTCTGATCTGTGTGTGTGCCTCACTATGGAGTTCTTGTTCGGGTGTGTGTGTATTTCTGATGGGTGTCATCAGCCATGGCTCCAGCACGTATCCAGCATCCCCCACTAGATGACTGTCAGGGATGTCCCAATTGGCAAATCTCTGGTACAGCTTCATCAGATGCAAGATGTGGGAATCATGATAACTTCGAGGGCAGCCAGCACACACATTCATTATTATGCCCTTGGCATCACACACGACCTGGCAGTTGATGGAGGGGAAGCCCTTGTGGTTGATGTAGACCCTACCCCGCTCACCGGGTGGTGCTTTGATGCATATGTGCATGCAGTCTATAGCACCTACTACATCAGGGTATTCTGCTATTTGGTGGAACAGTTGCATATTGCTGGCCAGCGCCTCACGGGCATTGGGGAAATATACGTGCTCACTGACACATGCTGTCATGGCATCCAGAAACTGGTGGAGTACCCTGGATGCTGATTCCTGTGAAATCCCCATCATATCTCCAGTTGGCCTTTGGAAGGTACCTGTAGCTAGTATTCGTAGGACTACACATACCTTGGTATCCACTGGGATGGGTTCCCCTCTGTTAGTTCTGTGTGTCAGGCATGGCCGGCCCAGCTGAACAATTTGCTGTGTGAGGTCCCTGTCCACCCTATAGCGCTCCACTATATCCAGCTCATGTAGCCCCTGGTAGGTTACCCTGGGTCTGTACACTCTTCTCCGTCTCCTCACTGTGGGTTGGTCGACAGCATTCACATCCTCATCACTCTCAGCCTCTTCCACAAGTTGTTGTATGATAGCTATTGCAGCTGCTATCATTTTGTAGCTGTGAGTGTTAAAATTTCCCCGCTTGTTTACACCGGGGGTGTAGAGTGTGGGAAGAACCAGAGCGAAAGGTGTTTGCATAGTTTATAGTAGTGTTCTTGGCTGGGCTGGTCTGCTGCCTGTGTAATTGGCTGATTCTGATACATTTCACCTCCCAGCTAAGCTAGTTCTCCTTGATTACCTTCCTACTGCTGTTTTCCCTTCCCATTGCCTTCCTGTTTAAGCCCGTGTGCATGCCATGCAGAGTGCTCAAATGTGCACAGTGCTGCTATTTCCTGTTTTAACTTATTTTTTCTTCCTGTAAAGCCCAGTGCGTGGCGCGCACACCCGCTTAGGCTTTGTAAAGAGTGCTAGGCAGGTTTAAACACACCCCCTAGCTTAGCTGTGCTAAGCTAGGAGCATACCCAAGCCACAGGGCTCCAGTCCACTTACAGTATGCCTGACATACCCCCCCCCCATGTTGTCACCTAACTGCTAGGCTTGCACCAAGCTATTCTTACTCTTACACTCTTGGGACCTGACTCACATGCTGGGGAAAACTGGGATTCACTATCATTCCCCTCATTTGCATAGGATTGCCTGCTAATGCATAGTTACATGTCTCACACTGAGCCTCCCCCCTTAGCAACCACTACTCACTGGCCATGTTGTCTTCTGCCTTCCATTGACTTGCATGGCAGAATACTGATTTTAGTTAGAATGCTTAATTTAGGTTTATTTTGTTATTTTACCTCAATCCCGTTTGCATGCCACTGCCCTACGCTTAAACAGCGGAGATCAGCTAAAAAAAATGAAAAGTTGATTTCTGTATTTTTTTTTTGTTTGCAATGCTAATGGCGTTATACTTGGCCATTGGCATGCTTACTACATGATATGCAGCCTTTATTTGGGGCTGTCACAGCTCCGTTTTGGATTTTGCAGAAATGTACTCGGTTACTTTCAGAGTACATTTCTGCAGATAGCACTAGTCTTGCATGGACTGTTGCAAGCTTCCTGGATTGCAAAATCACCTCATTTGCATATATTTCTCCTGCAAATGGGGTGATTTGCATACCAGGGCTTAGTCTGTGCAGGATTAGCGCAGGAGCTCTCGTGCACGCCCCTGCAGTGTATTCCTGAATCGCACAGCAGACATATTGCCTGCTTAAGCTCCTGCACTGATCTTGCACTCAGTGCAAGCTTTTGAGAATCTGGTGGAGTATCTTTTCATATGTTAAAATGAATCAGAATGTGGTAGTTCTTATTTAATGTTTGCTATGCCAAGTCGTTGAAAAACAACAGTTCAGTAATTAACATGAAAACTGTAATAAATCATTATTTTTTCCTAGAACAAAATATTGTGCAATGCTTTAAATCAGAAGGACATCATCACATTGAATTTATTTTACTCAGTTATTTGTCTCATTGTTTTAGCTTATCTTATGGTAATGTATATGCAGTGAGTGGACTGGTCTACTTTGCTCATAAATGTTATTCTTACTGTATATCATAGAAAGATTTATGAAACTACATCAGAATCACTTTTCATTTGTCAGTGGTTTAGTTTCAGTTTTTGCAGTAATGCAGAATGCTGCATACCTGTAATAGAGGCTAATTGAAGAGTACAAAGATGCTGCAGCAATATCAGCCCAAACAGTTGTCTGGCATTTCTAGAGGTGAATTATTGCTAGCCTAATATTGTGTCCCAATAGCATAACTATGTCACAAATCAGAGATTACAGTGCCATTCTTATTTTTATTCTCATACAAAGATAAGATGAGGGGAGTAAAAACTTTTCTTCGTTTTCTATCTCATATGATATATGTGCACAATTTTGAATTTTGCATTAAGCTTAAAACAATTCATGATTTTTGACCAAGAAAGGCAACTGCAATATTTTTTTCTTACAACTAATTGCTTTGTAGCACTTTGTATTGTGGACATGTAGATGTTGTACCATGGTTAAAGGACAAATTAATCTTCCAGTGTAATTAATCTCATCACAGAGTTAATCTTTTTCCATGAAATGTCACTTAGGTACATATTAGTACCTAGGGATCAATCAATAACTTTCATTTCATTTCTTCCTCTATAAATCATAAAAGGAGATACCATATTTTTTCTATTCAAAACTTGCATTGTTTCTATAATTAACCCGTCTCACCCTACATAACAGTGGGAAGACAAAGCTATTTGTGCAGTTTTCACCATTATACCAAAACTGTATAACCAGAGTGTGTGCCTTATTGAGGCCGCCAAAGTGGTATAAATGATATTCACATCTAAAGTGAAACTGTTCTTCTATTAGTCATTGGAACAATCTTTGTTTGAGAAACAGGGACCAGCTGGACTGCAGTGCAAATCTACTCTTACTTCTGGCCAGTGAAATGTTAATGTTATTGAAGTAGTTACAAAAAATTAAGTGTGGTAAGGAATAATGCATGTTGCTTACTTGAAAATCTTGCTGGTCTTTGAAGTATCTGTCAGTTACTGACAATTGAACCAGACCTGCTTAACAAAGCTCACCTATGGCAACAGGCTGTTTTGATACCATCTCATACATTGTGTTTGTGTGGTGGTGGTGGGCATGTTACACATAAAACCTAAACGTTTTCTAAGCCTGACCAGTCATAGAGTAAGTCACAGTGGAGCTTATCCAAAACAATACAGGGGACCTACTTCTGTTAGGTGTGGAAGAGTTTTGGCCTGCTAAAGAATGATCTTACTTTGTGAATACTGAGGCATATTTGAAGAGGTAAAAGCAGAACCTGTTGAAGGATAGGTAATGCATGCTCAGCATCTTGAAGATGATAAGGTACTCAACTCAATTCTATAAGGGAATAAATAGCAATGAAAACATTAAATTTCAATTCAAATCCAATTCATTAGGCAAAATACTGGTTAAACAAAAGGACACAGGATGCCCTGCTAGGGTTACCTGTCCATCAGAAGGGAGTTACTGATGGTATTCTATAAGGCTCTAAACTAAAGCTGCTTAGTTTTGGACTATTCTTCTCAAATATATAGTAGGAAACTGGCTACAGATAATGAAATATGGTAATGATTGCAAAATAGATTAAAGAATTACTTAAAAAAATGTGCCAAATTTCCACAAGTTGGACTAAGAAAATGTATAGTTTCTGGTGTATTCATTTCTTTACATGCTATGCCAATAAATGTAGCATCATGGGACTTTATACAAAATGACATAAATTATATTTGCAAAATAAGTGTATAGATCACAAAAATTAAACAATCAATATGGTTATGGGACTGTGATAGATAACAAAACAAAATCTACTCAGTGTATCACTACCAGAGTCAGAAAATCATATTGTGCAGATGATCTTATATTAACAGGCATGTGGAATCATTCTGCAGAGGTCACAAAAATACTGCATGTCAAAATGATCTGAATCATTAATGAACAGGCTTGTGTACTGTACCTTTAGGCAGGATGTCTGAAACACACTGAAACGCCAAGATTTCTTATTAAAATATAAGTTTGGAAAACTTGACATAACAGATAGGCTTGTTATAGGTCATTCAGATATTGTGTCTGCCTAGCCTATATGGTGATGCCTGATCTAGTTTTGTTTGAAGTCTATGCATGGAATCCATCACCAAGGGATCTAGTACCAAACCAAAAAGCCTAATGCTGAAAATAAATGTCAATACAGAAAAAAAAGAAAGAAAAAAATTGACTAGTTTCATTACAGGATGCTTTGCAAACTTACGGAATAAGCGCCCCCTTATAGTCAGAAGAAAACTGTCACTATCTACTCAATGCATTTTTAAGTATTATAAAGATAGAAAATTTAAGGATTAAACCTATATAAAGCTGCCTTTAATGTGATAAAAATATAATAGAAAATATAGCAGGAAATGCTTTTCAGTAGTTTACTCCAAATCAAAGTAATTCCACAAAAGGCACAATAACACTGTGTTCAAAGACAGTTTAAGAAGCAAGTTATTAATGACATTGTTTCTCAACATAAACCAGACCCTAAACATTTAAATGATTGACTCTAGGTTGTGATGTAATATGGAGAAATAAAGGATTTTGTGGAAGAAGAAATATACACTGAAAATTTAACTGAAGTCCTCCTTTCAATTTTAGGATATACCAAATTGTAGAATAATAAACGAGTGAAGCATTAGCATTGCATTGGTATTTCATGGGATATCAAAACATGACAAAAGGCATACACTGTTTTCAGGTTTTTCTGTGGTGTATCTATCCATCTATATCTATCTCTCTCTCTCCCAATAAATCTATCTGAATTTGTCATCTACCATCAAACAGTAAAAAAAAAACGAAAAGACTGAAAACACAAAACAAAGAAAACAAAAATAAATAGAAAAACATGTTTTTGCAGGGGAAAGACTCCTCCATCCACAGACTTATATATACTAACACCACAATTTCAGCAACTCAAATTAGGGAGGAATCTCCCTAAAAATAGAAATTACTGCCAGCACAAAATAATACACCACTGGCAGAAACTTCTAAAATTTAACATCTCCCTACCTCAAAAATAAATAAATAAATAAACACATAACAGAACCTTACTAAAACAAATTAAAAATCCACCTTACAACAAGCTTCCATAAATAATACTATGGAGGAATTCAAAAAAGCCTACAGGGAGTAATTTTCTATGTAGGCATAGTGGCACACAGCTTACACAGAAGTAAGCAGGCATGCGATCCAGTAAACAGAGCAGAGGGGCATGCACGAGTGTGCAGAGATGGAAGTGTCCGTGTCATGCAAATCACCTCATAAGTAGGTGAATTGCATCCAAATGAGGGTGCTGGAGTGATCCAGCAAGCAGATAGGCAGTCCTGCAGACCCCGTGTTGGTGTCTGAAGTCATCATCATCTTCTTTCGGCTGTTCCCGTTAGGGGTCACCACAGTGGATCACCTGTTTCCATTTCTTCCTGTCCTCTGCATCTTGCTCTGTCACACCAACCACCTGCATGTCCTCTCTCACCACATCCATAAACCTTATCTTAGGCCTTCCTCTTTTCCTGTTACCTAGTAGCTTCATCCTTAACATCTTTTTCCCAATATACTCAGCACCCCTCCTCAGCACATGCCTAAACCATCGTAATCTTGCCTCTCTGGCTTTGTCTCCAAACCTTCCAACACAGGCTGACCCTCTAATATACTTATTCCTAATTTGGTGTCTGAAGTGTAGATGGAAAATTTCCATGTACAAGAAAGTAAAAATTGAACAGGGGCTGTAAAAGCCCATTTAGAAGGTCATAAATTGCATAGTAGGTACAGATATGTGCAAAACTATGCCCTTTGTGTTAAAAAAAAATGCAAAATAATGTAATATATATATATATATATATATTTTTAACACCCATATTACTTTTGCACAGTACACAGCAGTGCACAAATGTGCTGTTATACAAAAAAAGAAAAAAATATATAAAGCTTAAAAACTAAAAATAAGAAATATGTGAGAATAATGCACTATAAGGCCCTGCATGCTGTATGTACAATGGTAGATTTCAGTGGTTGCTAAGGAGGCAGGCTCTGAAGTAGTGTAGTATCCAGGTTGTGTGCATGGATCTGTATGCAAATGAGCTGGAGTTACTGAATAGCAAAAATGGGCTATTGTGTCCGCAGATAAAATCCATGTAGCCCCAGAACTGTGTGGGTGTCCACAGAAGAGCTAGCTGACATCAAAAGGGGGTGTGTCACTATAGGCTTAAGCAGATTGGAGCTCAGTGGCTCCCGTTTGTGCGGCGCACCACTCAGCTGAGCAGGGGTGTGTGTCCAGTGCTGCTAAGCTTTGTTTAGTTGCAGGGCACGTGTTTTAACTGGTTTGAGGTGTGCTGAATGTGCCCTTCTATGGGGTGTGTCTATTGACTGCTGAGCATTGTTTGTACCAGCTGTGCAGGTTTGCATGCCGCATCATAGTGCTTATCAGGTAAGGCAGTTAAAAATAAATAAATAAAAAAGGAAATTGCCAGTGAAAGCCGATCATGTATAAATTACTGATAATCCCTATTCCACTTACACTGGACTATTCAAACCTCTCAATGGTGTACCTGGCAGGTGGAATGCATCACAGTTAGCCAATCACACAGGCTGCATCTACAGCACACCACTATAAATTTTTCATACACCCTACAATCTGATTTTTCCCCCATACTCTGCACCACTGGAGTACAGACTTAGGAATTTTAACTGACAGAATGCTAGGGGCTGATGCTGTTCTGCTTCATCTGTATGTGCTAGATGCTGAGGTCAGTGCTGATGCTGACAATAGGTCTAGACTAAGAAAGAGAAGAGTGTTCAGGCCCAGGGTAACCTTCCAGAAGCTACATGAGCTGGAAATTGTAGAACACTACAGGGTGGACAGGGACATACTACAAGAACTCACCGAGGTCTGGCGCTCTCAACTCAGACCCAGAGTCAACAGAGGGGAACCCATCCCAGTGGAAACAAAGGTATGTGTAGCCCTTAGAATAGTAGTGACAGGTACTTTTCAAAGACCATTTGGGGACTTGATGGGGGTCTTACAGGCATCAGCATCCAGGGTACTCCAACATTTCCTGGCTGCCATGCAAACACTTGCCAGTGAGCACATTTATTTTCCCCGCACACTGAGGAGAGGGCCAACAGTATGCATCTCTTCTACAGTGATGGGAGTAATGCATTACAAAAGTAACGCGTTACTGTAATATATTACATTTTTTGGTAACTAGTAATATCAGGCGTTATTTTTCAGTATAGTAACGCAGTAATGATAATAAGTTACTTTTTTTAGTAACTAGTAATATCAGGCGTTATTTTTCAGTATAGTAACGCAGTAATGATAATAAGTTACTTTTTTTAGTAACTAGTAATGCAAATGTGCATTACTTTTTGCGTTACTTTTGGTTAATCATGTAGGAAGCAGAGGCATAGCTAGGAGGGGGCATGAGAGGCAACAGCTGAAATTAAGGATAAAAGTGGTGCCAACCCTCCATTGGCACCACATTTATCCTTAATTTCAGCTCCGTTGACATCCAAGTCCAACCACATAAAAGACTGTTCACATGACGTTACCCATGCATGCAGACAGAGACTGTTGGCATCCATTATGCACACGAACCAAGAGCAAGCTGATTCATTATTTTCTTCAGCATTAGCATTCTTCTTATAGTGCAGGCAGGCAGCCTCGGCTTTAGTGGGTAAGTGGCCTCATTTATTATATATAAATATTACTCACAATGTGCAGCCTTTAGTCTTTTTTTAGTCAGTGTGTGTATGTGAGCAGCGACGAGTAGCCTCGGCATTTATTCTATTCAGTCAGCACGCAGCTCATTTTTATATGTGCAAAACAGGCATAAGAATGTGTTAACCCAGCTGCAAACATGAAGGAGTTGCATTGAAGTGAACTCTTATCCTTCCTTTGCAATGTTAAGGGCTTAGAGGTAGTGTTTATGAGTGTGTTCAGGCAAGAAGTGTTTTCATAGCTACTGCTTTTGCTAAGCAAGAGGTGTTCTCAGACCTACTGCTTTTACTGGGGGTGCATATGTGTGTGTGTGTGTGTGTGTGTGTGTGTGTGTGTGTGTGTGTGTGTGTGTGTGTGTGTGTGTGTGTGTGTGTCTTGTCTTTGCTTAATTATAGTGAAAACTTCATAACAGGTATGAAGAAACAATGATTTGCATTTACAAAAGGATGCCACCATGCAGCTCTATGCCAGTAAAGAAAAAATCTGAGAAGTACACAACTGGTATGTAGTCTTAAACATAACACAAATCATGGGTGATTTTGCTTCATTAAAAGACAGATCTCTTATGGCAACCAAGCAACTGCTGATATTCTTGCAATACATTATGTGTTTCACCACTGTTTTACCTTGTTTGGGGGTGGAGTAAATGTGAAATCATTCCTCTGCCTGTTGCATCGTCTTGCACATACCTTGGTTTGCTAAAGGTTCTCTTTTTAACTTATTTTTGGTGAGCAGGCTGTAAAATTAACATGTTGGGCACAGTTTGTAATTAGTTTGATGTAACAATTTGTTTCCCTGCTTTTATTGGTATGGCATAAATTCTTAATGATAAGAGTACTGAAGCTTTGTTTCGATAGTTATTGAAAACTTTTGAACTTCAGCTGATGCAATAAAGTGTTCTTGTAATAAAGTATCCTATTTTATTTTAAATGCACTTGACATATTATCCAAAAAGATGGATAAGAGTTGCTAGATTTATACCTGAGAGATTCACTTTAAACCTGAGTAATTAATTGACGCATTGACACTCATATGTTTTTTTTTTGTTTGCTTTTTATTTGTTTATGTTTCTGATGTAGTGTTTTTATGGGTCACCATTCACTTCTTGTTAACCAATAAATTTAACTATAGGAATCAGAGGAGGCTAGAAAGGATTATTTGTTGTTTGACATGTGCAATGCTTGGGTTTAAGCACTTAAATACATTTGAATTGAAGTGTCATAGGTAGGAATTATGGAAATATGATCTTGCTTGAATTTGATGTGATATGGTTTTGTCTTGCTTACAGATAAGGCACATCTGCAAAATAACTTGACTAAATTGACCATTTGGGCACAGGAGAATAATAGGCTCATAAATACATAATTAAACTAAGCATATGAAATTTGGGAGACATAAATTGAAAAGTGAATATTTAATACAGCACACAGTGATTGAAACTGTAGTCTCATTTAAGGACCTGGGTATATGGGTAAATTCACTTATAAGTTTTTCTAATCATATCATCCAATTGGTGAATGATAGTTATAGAAGTATAGGTTGTATAAAAAGATGTATAAAGTCTAGGAAAGCAAAACAATTAAGTCATCGTTTGTTAGTTACATTAGACTCAAACTTGCGTATGGAATAACAATATGGAAACCCTAGAAAAACAAGCATGAGTAAACAAAAGAGTATAGCGTAAATATACCAAGGCCATCCATGGATGTGAAAATTTAAGTTATTATGAAAGACTAAAATATCTGAACTTGTACAGTTTCTCTTACAGATGTCTAAGAGGCGATCTTATTCAGGTATATAGGTTATTTAGAGAGAACTACCTCTGGGAATGTTTGGGTTATCAAAAAAAAAGTGAGTGTGGAGCAAGTGTTGCCAATTTAGCGATTTGATTTGTTTGGTTTGACTTATTTTCAGGTTGGGGAGAGAGGGAATTTATTCATATCTTCCTTTTTAAAACTCAAAAACTCTAAAAACCTAAGGTATGTTTCTGCGGAGGGAAAACAAAGTCCAAGATGAAAATTGAGTTGTTCGTACAGTACTGCATTTCTTCTATGTTTTTTTCTGGTTGCTTGAGAGTGCTGGTTGCTTGAGTTCTAGTTCACTGAAAGTTTACGGTACTTTGGAGGGTTTCACAAGTTCACAACTTACTTCTCAGTTAGTCTCACAGAGATGAACAACAATCATTTTTGTCATCTGCTCCCTTTGAGCCTTAGTAAATTGCGTTGCAATCTTCCTGGAGCTGAATGTAAAGGCTTTTTCAAAATACTGACTAAAGATTGATGATCAGTATCTGTTTGAGCAGGTCTACCATAAATGTCGTCATTGAACTTGGAATATGCAAAAACAACTGCTGAAAGTTCATTTAATGTAACATCGGCAATTTAATTCTTCAAGGGCAGCAGGAATTGAATTTGTAGATGTAAAGTTCTTTGCCGGTAGCAACCTCTTCATTAGTTACAGTTCTCTTTAATATGGAAATATTCAGACAGTTTTTATTTCCGCAGATATTGTGCTTATTGTTGACTGATATTGTGGTTTGTAATGACAGATGTTTGAGTGGCCTTTTATGGTTGAAATATTCTGAAATGGGTAGTTTTGTCATTATGGTTCATACATTGCTTACTGAAAGAATGTTCAAAACTACAAATCTGAAACA
Organism: Protopterus annectens; assembly: GCF_019279795.1. NCBI lineage: Eukaryota > Metazoa > Chordata > Ceratodontiformes > Protopteridae > Protopterus > Protopterus annectens. Next base: position 226,850,597 of record NC_056725.1, on the reverse strand, counting down.
TGTTCCAAAAAGTGGTTCTGGATTATACAAGGAATATAATTTAATACAATCAGGGAGGTGAATTAAAGAACACATACATGTATGCACGTCCCTAAAAATGTGTGCAAGGAGCCTATGGTTTGAAAAAAATCCAAAGGTAAATGTAATCCTCCACTGACTAGATGAATTTTCTTTGAATGTGAGTTTTAATGCCGTTTCAATGAATGTGACTTTCAAGGGCAGAGAAGTATATATATATAAATATATATATATATATATATATATATATATATATATATATATATATATATGTGTGTGTGTGTGTGTGTGTGTGTGTGTGTGTGTGTATGACTCATATTCATGTGCAGTAAGCATGTATTCCTTAAACACAAGTAACGTGAATAAATCAAAATATGGCAACTGATAAACTATACTTATATAAAAGTAACTCAGAAGTAACTAGTTACTTTAGTTAGTAACTAGTAATATATTACTTTTTTAGAAAAGTAATAAGTAATAGTAATATATTACTTTCACTTAAAATTAACTAGTAATAGTAACTTATTACTTTTATAAGTAACTAGCACAACACTGCTCTTCTACTGTGTAGTACACTATCCTGAGGTACTGACTGCGATAGACTGCACTCATGTACACATCAAAGCACCACCCGGTGAGGAGGGTGGAGTCCATGTCAACAGCAAGGGGTATCACTCCATCAACTGTCATCTTGCATGCAATGCCCAGGGCATTATCATCAATGTGTGTGCTAGCAGCCTGTATCACAGCTGTACCAGATATTTGCCAGGGGGGACATCCCATATGGCCATCTACTGCAGGATGCTGGCTATGCACTGGAACCGTGGACGATGACACCCATCATAAATGCACACATAACTACCAAAAAATGCCATAATGAGGCAAACACACAAACTAAGAACATCATAGAGCATGTGTTTGGGCTGCTCAAGTCATAATTCTGGTGCCTACTATACATCTGGTGGAACCATGCAGTACTTTCCTGCCACATATGCACAGATGTTCACAGTATATACCATGCTACACAATATGATCCTGTGGAAACAGCTGTGGCAGGATCATCACAGGGAAGAGACACACAACCCCCACCAGTACCAAGGTCCTCACAGTCACACCTACAGGGGGACTTGGAGGAGGAACCCCCTGAGGCTATCCCTCTAGGCAGAAGTAGGCATGCCCAGTATGCCCTGACCTTGGCAAAGAGGCAATGCATAGCACATGCACTGACAACCTAGGGTCCTAAAGAGAGACACCTTACTCTGACTCACATACATAGCAAAAAGGAAGCTAGCCACACCACACAACCTCTACCTTACCATGTATTGGCTGTGTACCGCATGCGTCAGACGGAGTCCCAAGCTAAGTCACTCTCCTTTACAACAAATGTACGGGGTACTTAGACTGTGGTAGCATATGTATGGACCTGCAGCATGTATGCAGTGGAATAGAGTGGGACACTGGCCTACTTGCAGAGAACTAACAGCTGTGTGGGATAATAGGTACTCTGTCCATTACCGACTGCCCCATAATATGCATCATGCCACAAGGCAGTAAAACCCACTGCAGTATGCAAGAGAAATGCCAAACAGTGGGGTCATATGACAGATGCACGACTGTCAATGCTAGAGTTCCCTACCCCCAACACATCAGTGTTCCCTTACAACTGCAGTAACAGTATGTTTGCAAGGATATATCGGCAGTCCACACAATCCCAGGGCTGTCCCAAACAACCTGGCTACATGTTCTATTTTCCACAATATGCAGGGGTCAAAGTCCACAGAAGAGCTAGCTCACATCAAAAGGGGTGTGTCATTATAGGTTTAAGCAGATTGGAGATCAGCAGCTGTCTGCTGTTGATAGTGTGAGGAATTAACCCTCACCTTCTCGTGGCTGGTGTGGCTCAGTGGACTAAGTACATTAGCATGTTCGATGGTGCTCAGGGTTCAAAGCTGGCTGCACCTACATCTTTTCCATGTGAGGTACTCCTATGGTAGGAGTCCCACAGACTGTCAATATGACAAAATCTGTTACTGTAAGAAAGCTGGACAAAGCCAAAGACAATGGAGGGACAGAGGGCCAAACCTACAGACATTATACATGCTCTGAATAACCTAAAAGGTGACTAGTATAACAACAGGTTGCAAGAGGTCAGAGTAGCAGCAGGGTGTAAAGGCCATCACTTAACTGTGTCAGTACTTACAACAATTCAGTGGGTTCCATTTAGTAGTATATTACCAGAAAAACACAACTGTAGGAGGAACAAAACAAACAAATAGGGCGGAATGCTGGACATCCTACAAAAACATGTACAGTGAGAGGTGTGAAGACGGTCACCCTGTGTGTGGTGTTAAATCATGTACCCCAATCACATCATACCTACAAACACTTAGATCTGGAAATCTGGACAATGCCATGAACAGCAGTGGGACAAAAGCCCAAATATAAGAAGAAGGATTAACTACTGGCTAGAAAAATATAGGAAGTTCAGAGAATAACAGGTTGTGCAGTAGCATGGGTTTCCTGGTGTGTATGGAGCCAGTAACACAAATGTCTGCCATTTCTTAACATTAGACTATAAGGATTTGCCAATGATGTACCAGAAAATTACAATGCTATGTAAAACATACTGTATATATATATATATATATATATATATATATATATATATATATATATACGATGCAAACCACTGTAGAGTCTAATGCAATCTGTACAGTTGATAGGTATGAGTTATGTATTACATTCAGCACACAGCTGGGGAATCCCTTGGTCAAAATATCAGGGAGGTGCTGCACTGTTCAATCAGGCTGCAGCACACAAAATCCTGGAGTCACCTTGTAGGCACTGACAGTCACACTGGGCATGCTCCTGCAATTAACTAAATTAAGCCCATGTCTGATGCCTCATCTGCCTAAAGAACTGATATGTGAAAATATGTCTGTGCATACAGACAGCTATGTATACATATCTGTCTCTTCCTATCCTCCCCACATGCATACATATATGTACGTATATATATATATATATATATATATATATATATATATATATATATATATATAACATATAAACATATATATATATATATATATATAGATATATATATGTGTGTGTGTGTGTGTGTGTGTATATATATATATATATATATATATATATATATATATATAAAAACATATATATATATATATATATATACACTAACTGTACCTGGCCACGTGTTGCTGTGGCTCAGTATGGTTAAATGGAAAAGAAAGAAAAGAGAATGTGCACGTTTCTAATATGTTTAATTTCACAATGCTTGTGGGTATACAATAATTTTTGTTGTTCCATTGTCTGTGCAGATATAGAGATTGTCTGGTTTGCCGACTCTAGAACATGCAACATATAATTGTCCATGTGAGAAGCAATCTGTGTGTAGATCTAAACCACACAATTCTAAAGATTGGCCTTGAGCTTTGTTGATGGTGATTGCAAATGCCAATCGAATTGGGAATTGCAATCACTTAAATTGAAATGGCATATCCGTTGGAATCATAGGAATGCGAAGAATGACAACATCTTCACTTTTGAAAGGTCCTGTCAAGACTGTTGCTTCTATGACATTGCTCATTAATTTTTTTACTGCAAGCTGCATGCCGTTGCAAAGCTTTGGGTGGTTGATATTTCACAACATGATAATTGGCACGCCGATTTTCAATTGCAGTACGTGCAGTGGCATCCCTGGCAGATCGAGTGAATTCAAAAATTCTGTTGGATAATTAACCGCTTCATCTGCTTCCACAACAGTGTCGATGGACTTGTATGTGACTGCCTCGCTTTGAATGTTAGACTGAATAATATTGTTAAGTTTGTAGACGCCTTTGTTCTTGGCCGCAAGAATAGCTCATTCAGTCAGCCAGTCATGATTCTTATAATTGGTTTGAATATTGGGAAATACTTTTTCAACCAATTCTTCTTTTCACGTCACTAAATTGCAGAAGTTATGAGGCAATGAAATTTGCCCTGAGGTCAGATCTACCGGCAACTTTCCATTCCCAATTTCCAGCAATTGATGTGAGAATATCTCAGCTGATCGATCGTTTTGCAGCTGGACACGCATATTTGTAGTTAATTTTAACATCTTTACGTGTTGCCACAAAGTAGAGTAATTCAAGCAAGCATTTATTTCATCCGCTGGTGTCAATCGAAGAGAACGAAGCAGATCTGAAGCTGCAGAACGCGATCGCCGTGCTTGCAACTGTGCATCCTCAAGTCTGGCTGCACATCGCTCTGCTGCTTCCTCGGCACATATTTGAGCCATTCTTTGTCTGTTTCACTCTTTTGCTGATGCCCGCTCTTCCTCAGTTTGATTTGCAATTACTCGTCGCACTGCTTCCGCTCCGCGAATATGACGACCTAAGTTTGATCTTCTGCAAGGCATTATTTGGATGAACTAAGCAGATCGATTGCACTGAAAAAGAAGTAAGAAAGTTATAGGAAAAACATATAGAATTGCATATTTGTATACAGATATATAGAATCTATAGTAGGTATATAAAAACATGCGCGTATTCGAATGCAACGTGTGACATCTACATAATAATAGGTATATAAAAACATGTGCGTATTCGAATGGACCATTGTATGAAAATTTCAAAGCAATCGGTGAAGAACTTTCGGAGATTTGAGATTTTGAACAAACAGACATTTACATTTTTATTTATATAGATAGATATAAAAACACATATATATGTTTATATATGTTTATATATATATATATATATATATATATATATATATATATATATATATATGTGTGTGTGTGTGTGGGACCCTGCCAGATCTGTGGCTATGGCTGGTGTCTACACTCACTGAAGCCTTAGTTGCCACACTCTCCTGTTCTATGTCACCACACTCTAGCTATCCGATATCTGTGGCTGCAGGGGACTGGGTATGTGTGTGCATACTGACTGTGTGCAGTGACAATGGGGGAGGAAGTGGGATGTCAACACAATGGACAGATTCAGCCCCCAACATCCCCACCTGTGCCTCACTATGGCCACCATAATTTTCAGAGTCCAATGAGACCCTCACATTAGGTTGTGAGGAGGACACGCTCCAACCCCCATGATCACCTGTGATGAGGAAGACAAAATAAGTACATTACTACCTGCACTGTTATGTATGGTAATCCACACATGCACATACAGGTGAGGAGCCACAAATTCATAACACATACCACATCTTATTTCTAAACCCTTGCACAACACACAAGGAGACTACAACATACACAGACAAGACAAGCCCTTCATAACATGCATTGCAGCTACATCCGGTTAATGTTGCCAGTACTATATACACCTGTGAGATGAGCAATATGTCAGTGTATGTGCTAGACCTACACCTAAAACACAGTGCACCCATCTTGAGCATACTATGCCGGTTAGAGTATCACTGCCCCATGTTGCTTAGGGCAAAATGGCAGTCATTAACATTCTTAGGATATATATGATCTGTTAAACAACAGGTATAGAACCTTGGACTCCGGCCATACTTGATGTATCTATGGAAATATGAGGGAGAGGAATTGTCAGCAATGCCAAATATGGCATTGTTACAGGGTTATACGTGCGTATATCAAAATGTACAGTAGCTAATGTGATATTGTCTACATTGCAGACATTCTGAGTATGTGTGCACAACTGTGAGTTAAAACCAACCCCCCTCCCCCAATGCAGACAGACCTGACACCCCATGTACTGGTATGCAGAGGCTGCCACAATTATTGATATAGTATTACATTGATGAACACAGGAAGCTTAACTGGATGCTCCTCTGCTGTGGATGCTGTGGCACCCACCTCCACAATGTATGGGGTGATGGATACTTGGGTGCTGGTGGTTGATCCCAGGTTTGCCAATAATTCCTCTGTGACTGAGAATGTTTGTTCTGCTGCAGGCCCTCCACTGGTGGCAGCATGGCCACAGTAGAATCACAGATGGTAATTCCAAATACTGCCCACTGCTGAGATTTATGAGGTATGTTCACAGTTTTGCATGCTATGCTTTGCATGCTATATTTGGCCATTGTTAAATGACATTGTGATTATCTAGCAATTCAGTGTTAAATATTGTGGGTTGAAGTGAGTAATGGGAAGAGACACATGAGTGTCAGACTTCATACCCATGAGAATATGCATGCTGTTACATTAGCTGATAACAGCTTAGTATGTTTGTAGGGACAGACTGTGAAACATGTCCCTGTCACTTGACCTTTGCCCCCCACCCCTTTATATATGGGTGTTGTGTGGATTCCTTGTTCTAGGGGGTTATGAGGTATGGCAGGTCTGTAGCAGGTACTTAACATACAGCTGCATATGTTGCAGGCTGCAGCTGCTGCTTTTGCCTAGGGCTCATAGTGGGGAGTGGAACACTTTGGAGGACAGCAAGCTGTATGTGTCACTGAGGGAGCAGTGTCAGCTCTGTCATTAGTGCCGAGCCAGGGTGAGGGTACCCATAACAGTCCAGTCATGGCATGTGCTTAAGGCACATGTGTTATGTAACAGTGCCAATCACAGAGCAGTAGGAGACATATAGGTAGGCTGTACGGATATGTGCAGTGTGTCCCTACCTACAGGCTTTTGACTTGCAAAGATGGGCAGCAGTTAATTCAGTAGTAGCACCTGTTTTTGTTAAAATTGCATGAATCAGTCATTATTTGCTGTATGCACAAGAATGTACTTGAAGTGCAACAGGCTGGATTCAAAAACCCAGGACTGTGGGTTGCAAAATGTACTGCATGCAAAGCATTATCAAACTGAGCTACTGAGTCAGTGCTACAGTAGGTGTATTTGCAACTTTTATGTGCATGCATACAGTCTGTGCCACAGGATTTGTATTAGCATGTGTTTTCTGATGGGTATGACATGTGACATTGAAATGTCTGTCATGATTTTCTAACCTCAATCTTTAATGACTTACCAGTACTTCAGCAGACAGATATGCTTTTGTGAAAACCATGCCAAAGCTTTGGGGTACAACTGTGGACATTCTGCAACAGTCTGTACAGTTGGCAGCTATACCTGCTATCCCAGGCCTCATGTACATCTATTATTATTTATTTGGCTGTGTACTGGTGTAGTGTCTGCATCACAGTCAAAGGTACACTGCTAATTTTCCCATTATATGTTGGTGAAAAGACGTGCTTTAATTTAGAGCTGAGTGGCCTAGTGGGCTAATGCACTGTGCTATAATTGACAGGGGCCTGGGTTTGAGACTTGGCAGGAGAGGTTATTTTGCATATGTCTAACACTCTGAGAAACACATAAGCTGATTCAGGCAGTTTTAAGTGGGTTTGCACTACTTTGTTCAGTGCACTTTATCTTCAGTAATTAATGTAATAATTGCTTGTGTCCAGTGGACACATGTGAAATGGAGAGATATGTATGGGGCAATATTTTTTTGAGGGATAGGAGCCATTTTTTTAAGGAGATAGTGTAATGCTGGGGAAGAGAAATAGGTACATGTAGGGAGGTAGGTTGGGTAGGAGAGGGTGCATTTGTGGACAGACAAGACAGACAAGTCAGACAAGACAGCATATGGGGGTTGTGTGTGACCATGAGGGGTATAAACACCTTTGAAGAGGAGGGTGTTGGGGAATCAGAGGTACATGAGCCCCCAGATGGCAGCAGTGTGACTGAGCTCCCTACCCATGGGCAGTCAACAATGCTACTTCACTGCCTTGAAGGTGACCTCTCCAGGTTGGCGAGTCTGCCCTAAATCTGATGCAGGTGTTTCTCATACTCATGATGAAAAATCCTGCGCACCATCACCGATAGCTGTTCATGGGTGATAACCCCCCTCCATCCCCACTCCCAGGGGGGATGATCCCTGTCCCCTGAGGCAGTTCCACCCTTAAGTGGTGCAGGGACAGTGGAGGGGGCACTACCGGCTAGGGTCCTAGATGTGCTGGGACCCAGTGCCACAGCTGGCTGAGGTAGGGTAGGTAGATCATCAGAAACCAGCCTACCCAACTGAGCTGTGGTGTTGAGGTATTTCAATGTGTATAGGTTAGTAATGAACAAAACATTTTGTTAGTTATAACAGCATGCCAGAGCATTGCAAAAAATCCAGGAAGATAGCATTGCATAGTATATGGAACACACAACAATAAGTAAGATAACAGTCAATATAGTAATGCCATGCCAGTAATAGTTATGGCATAAGGCCAACAACATAGGTAATTCAACAAGATATGTTAGTCTGTAACCATTGTAATACATAACAATAATAAAACATAAGGCCCAACATAATGTTTAGAGAACAACATAAGTTAATAGTAAACCATAATCAATGTATAAAAATAATAAATTACGATGAAGAAAAGGTGTGGGGAGAGTGAGAAATACAGCCCACTAATACCAGTATAGGCTATATAGTTTGCAACTGTACTGTTATATACTCTACAAGCCTGTCCTTCCTTTATGTATAACAGTGCCCTACAGCTGCTGTGGCATGTACATACCTCTCAAGCTATCCACATGGGACTGTATGGGCCATGCAGTAACACCTACAGGTACACAACTACAGAGGATTATTACATGTCAGGTGGACCTATATAACTACCAAGGTGTACTGTGGACTGATGTAGTGTGATTGTGCTGTTGACATAATCATGTCAATGGTAGATATGTGACAGAGGATTTAGGCAGCAGTGATTACAGTTCGTGACAGTGTGATACCTGAGATATGTATCATGTACAGTACAGAGAGTAAAGAACTATCATGCTGTCCTTGGTAGGCATGGGGTTAGACCATCAGCAAACATTCACAGACACACCAGGCCTACAGCCATGCCAAGATCACATGTTTTATTTATTTTTTAAATTTGCACCCAGTCAGAATAGTAATTTAGCACAGGCTATATTAGATGTGAAAATGTTTATTAGAAAATTAAATCTGGAGAATATGTTTGGAAATAATCCATTCAGGATACAGAACATCACACCTAAGAAATATAGTACCTTTAATTCCCCCATTTACCCTCAATTGAGGAATCTAAAATACAGCACTGAGAAACAAATTAGGGATAAAATTAAGTTTAATACTAACACATCCAACTTGGAAGTGGGTGAAAAGCAATTGTTAACAACTTTGAGAGAAGATCCAAATATTAGGATCATGGAACCAGACAAGGGTGGGGGGATCATAATAATGGATAAGATAATCTATAATGGTAAAATGTATTCTATTCTGCATGATGTTTCCAGATACAGTAAAGTATCCATTAATTAAATAAATATTTCATACACAAATATAGACTTGGCCATTAAAGATTTATTTGATTAGGTGTGTAACAGATTATGATACTTACTTGTATTTGGAAAATAAAACACCTTGGGTACCCTCTATTTTTGGGGTACCCAAGGTTCATAAAGCTGTTTCAGATCCCTCTTTAAGACCTATTGTAGCGTCCGGGAGTTCCAAGATTTCTCCTTTGTCCAAATTTTTAGATTGGAAAATGAAATTATTGTGGGGTAAAGATAAATATTTACTAAAAGATTCTTGGGAGCTTCTGGGGAAAATGACTCCATATTTAAAGGTACCAAATCTTAAATTTGTTACTATTGATGTAACTGATCTATTTTCTGTTATACCCCATGATATGGGGTTAGCCTGGGTTGAAGAGGCTCTCTGACATGGCCCAGGGGTCAGTGAAAATGATCTCTATATAACTCTCAAACTGGTCAAACTTGTCCTGAACAATAATTTTCTGCATTTCCAAGGTGAATTTTTCAAACAGGAATCTGGGGTGGCCATAGGGGCCAATTGTGCCCCCACCTATGCCGACATAGTTTTATCTGTATGGGAGAAAAATTTATAGATAATAGCAAGTACGCCAAGTATTGGAACCTATACACCAAATTTCTGGATGATATATGTATCTTTTGGACTGGTACTGATAAAGTATTAGAAGAATTTATTGGGTACCTAAATCAAAGTACCACTTTTTTGCAGTTAACACATCATGTGACTATCAATCATGTTAATTATCTAGATGTTTCCTTACATGTGACTGAAAATGGGTTTAGTTTTACTATATATAGGAAACCCACCTTTTCCAACACTTGTATCAGGTTTACTAGCCCCCATCCCTTATATCAAAAGAAGGGTGTTGTAAAAGGACAGTATGTCCGGGCTTGCCGTATGACATCCAATGAAGAAGACTTCATTAGAGAATGTGATTTACTTACAAAAATGTTTTTGGAAAGGGGATATCCTGTTGAACTAATTATGGACATACAAAGGGAAGTGTGTACCAATAGACAGGGTAAATATAAACCCATTTTAGGGATGGGATTAATACAATCTAATTCCCACAAAGACAGTCAACAGGAAGGTGAGACCGGTTCAGGATACAATAGTAATTTTGTTACCAACTTTAGTGCTAATGCTTATGCAATCAAAACAGTGGTGGCTGGTGGCTTCAAATCAAAGGGGGGCTGCAGGAGACAGCTGAATGGGTGGGGTCAATGGGAAGGGGTGTGACCAATTAGAAAGGGGAGGAACTATGCTCAAAACCATAAAAACTAACTAAATACACTGCCCTGGGTGCCAAACCATCATTATGAGAGTCCAATCAAGACAAAATGAAGTGTAGAAGAATAAAAATCTTTCAATGCATTGGCTGCATGACAGCTTACTTAATATCTAGATGGAAACAAAAAGGTTGTGAGGCATGAAAAATAAATTACTTTTTAAATACAGGAAAACAATCAGCAGAAACAGAGCCCAAAAAACAGCAATATAGCAGAAACAAATATAAAATCCCTTGTGAACAAGGAGCAAAAGATCCAGGCTGAGAATGTATTCCAAAATAACAGCAAGAAATCCACAAATAAATGTTCAGGAACCAGTTTATTAACAGAGGACACAAGCGCTTTCACAGTTGCTTCTTCAGGTGTAACTCCTGCCATAAAAGCACACACCTTATATACTCTTCCTAATTAGTGTAAATGATCAATTAACATACTAAAACATTTAAAGAGATAGTACACATAGAAATAATACCTAGTTGAGATGCATTTATATTACAAGATACACATACTAAAACATTTTAAAAGATAGTACACATAAAAGCATAAATACATATTATCTAATTGAAATGGATTTATAATAGTGGACAGTGAAATTATATAAATATATATATATATATATATATATATATATATATATATATATATATATTCATATAAAAATTATTTTTATTCATTTAAAATATATTTATTTAAAAATATATATTTATTTATTGAAAAATGTATGTATATATATATATATATATATATATATATATATATATAAATATTTAACAAGACAAAAATATATATTAATGAATATATTTAAATTTAAAATTTTTGAACATATTAGAAATGTTAAAAATGAATCAAGATTCATCTATTCAATGGTCTATTACGAAGCACAGGCTCAATAGGAATGCACTCAATAAGACCATGTCCAAAACTAGATCTGAGCCTCACAATCCATTTTGCTTCCGTATCCTCAGCTCTGGCTCTTACATCACCACCCCTACCATTCTCATATATAAGAGATAAAACTCTAAACTTAAATACATGGTCATCTCCCATGGCACTAATATGTTTAGCTAGAGCATTAGTCTTTGACTTCTTCCTAACATGATACAGATGCTCCTGATTCTTTCTCTAGGGTTCTATCACTTATGCCTATTTAAAAACAGTGGCATAGCTGACATTCTGCTAAAGTAACCACATGTAAACTATCACATGTAGCACCTACCTAAACTCAGTGCTTTTCTAGTATCAGGGTGATGAAATAATAGACTCATATCTATAGAGGAGCACTGTGGACAATGTCCACAGGGTCGTGTTCCTTTAAACATCATAGGTGGTTTTTCATTTTTCACACAACATAGCCTCCTATACAAATTCTTCTTATTTTTAAAAGTATACTGTGGTGTGGTACTAATAATAGAGGATATTGTGGGTTCGGTGGTTAAAATTGGCCAATACTTATTAATAACATCAGTATATTGCTTGACATTCCTAGCATAAGTAATACAGACATTAAGTTTTGGTTCATTGTTTGTAATATGTCTGGAAGTATTACTTGAAAAGTATGGTTTTGCTTTGCTATATCTCATTTGTCTCACCATCTTCTCATTCTTACTAATGCAATTAATGTGGTAACCACGTTGTTTCAACTCATTACTGGTATTAAGCATCATGTGATCATACTCAACTGGATCAACACTTAGCCTGGATGCCCTAAAAAATTGATTGCGGGCTACGTTGTCAAAAACAAAATCAGGATGCATGCTTTGTCGATCAAGCAAATTATTCACCCTACATTCCTTCCTGTACATCTTAGTGCTTACTTTTCCTGTTGCATCTATATCTATATATACATCTAGAAAACTGATTCCTGTATGAGAATAATTGAAAGTAAATTTCAGAAAATCTGTGGTATTGTTTAAATATTCTACAAAAAGTTTCAACCCATCAAGGTTACCTTTCCACAAGAAAAAACAATCATCAACAAATCTTCTGAAAAAAGGTATATAAGGTGCATATATACTATTAAATATATTATCAATCTCCCAGGTTGCCACGACTGCATTAGCATAACTATTTGAGCAAGAGCTGCCCATGGCAACCCCGTTTCTTTGCTAATAAATCTGGTCATTAAAAATAAATATATTATTATAAAGCACTAATGCTATCAGTTTCTGTATAACTACAATCTCACTAGCATTAAGCATACCTACTTTCAATAATAACTTCTTCATAAAATCTATACCAGTGTCATTGGGTATGACAGTAAAAAGAGAAACAACATCTAAAGTAACCAAAATAACCTCACCTTCTACATACCCATCATTAGTAAACTCATATAAATCGTGTAAAAGTGCTCAGTATCTTTTAAAACATGACACATGGAATCTAATACAGGTCTCAGTCTCTTCTCTACATAAATAGAAATAGCTTCAGTAGACCATCCCCTGCCTGACACTATAGGCCTCATGGGTGGTCTAACATTATCCTTGTGTAACTTAGGAGGCCTTGTATAATGGGTATTACAGGTTTACAATCTAAGTACTGATACAATTCATCAGTAATAAGGCACTCAAACTGCATTCTCTTAATTTCAGTAATTATATGTTGAATCATTTGATCTGCAATTAGCTTAGTAATAGGTTGATAAAACTAACGTTATTAAGCATATCATACATTAATAAGTCATAATCTGTTTTATCTAAAACAACAATCTGTCCACCTTTATCAGCCGGTCTAATTACCAGGCTGGAATCATTCTCTAATTCATTTAAAGTATGCATTTCATTTTACTAAAATTATATTTCTTTTATAGTTAATATTGTTATCAAAAACATCATAAAATCATTAATACATAATTGCTCAAAGGCACTAACTATAGAGTTCATTTTGGGTATGAGTGCTCGGTCTCCTAAAAACAAAATCATGCTTGTCATGTGTATTTAAAAACATTAACTTCAGATTTAAGTTCCTAATAAAAAACTGCAAATCAAATATAGCATCAGTTATAGTCATATCTGAAGTAGGTATAAATGGCAAACCTTTAGTTAAAACATTCAATTCAGTGTCAGTAAGCAAACGCTTCGATAAATTAACAACTAAAGTCTTACTTTCTGAAAAGCCTTCTTTATAGTGTAGACATTGCTGGTTTCTTCTTCGTGCTTCCTCTTGTTCCTTGTATTGCTCCTTCCACGTATTTGGTTTTGTTTCCTCTGACCATCTACTCTTCCCACAGAGTTGTCCCGTATTGGTAAAGGAAAATTTAATGCATACTCGTTGGAGTGTAAACGAGCATTGCCAAGTTCATTAGAACTGGTAGATTCCTGCTGGCAGGAGTTACACCTGAAGAAGCAACTGTGAAAGCGCTTGTGTCCTCTGTTAATAAACTGGTACCTGAACATTTATTTGTGGATTTCTTGCTGTTATTTTGGAATACATTCTCAGCCTGGATCTTTTGCTCCTTGTTCACAAGGGATTTTATATTTGTTTCTACTTTTTAAATACATTAATGGAATGCCAGTCAAAATCAAGTATAAGAAAAACAAGCAGCACTCAACTCAAACCACTTCTTGCACTGCAGTTCTAATTATAATTTATATTCAACTTTATTAAAGTACCAAGTAACATGCTGAAAGTAGAAATCTCTGATGCCCCCACTTGTAAAAATGTTTCTTATCCAAAAAAAGACCTGCTGCCTGACAACTATCTACTTGTTTCATGGGGAAAACATGATCAAAGTAAAAAATGAAAAGCAAACAAGAAATAAGCTCAAGATACATTGCTTAAAAGGATTACTGTACAGGTTATGGACCATACAATTGGCATTCTGTTTAGTTTACAGGTAAAGCCTGCAGAGATGACAGGAAGTCTCCAAGTGTAATGAGCTTCTTAAAATAATGTAATCCTGTCCTTTTTTACAAATACTGTCATATGCATTTCAATACCCAAGGCTTAGACATTATCGAGTTAAGTATTCTCTACATGGCAACAACAGAAAGGCTTTCAATGTTGGCAATTCTTTAACAGTATGCTTATTAAAGCTTACTTGCATCTTACGATCTCAGCCAAGCTTACCTGATGGTCACTAAAGTATTGCTACTTAAACACAGAGCAACAGGCACTTTGAGTAATAAGCATAAATCAACAGCACAAAAAATATGACAGAAACCAGACCTTTCTGCAAAAATCAAGGGCAGATGAAAAGCCACTCTAGTACTTGTGTCTACCTTGGATGGGGGGGATACTCTGCACATTTACACTGCATAAATACTCCTTGCCTTGCTTCGACACATCCAGAGTCACTACATGGGGGATCGGGGTGCAACAAGTATGTCACAATTTGAAATGTCTCTGGCTGACTGTGATGGCCCTGACACATTTGTCATACCTCTCAACCTCAGAGCAAGAAATCTGGACAAAGCCATACAAAGAAGTGGGACAAAGGTCCAAAAATAAGGACAATTTTTAAATATTGCTCTTATAAACTTAGAAAGATAATAGAATAGGTCTTGCATTAGTATGAATTTTCTGAATGGTATGAAATCTGAAACTCAAATGTCTGTCATTATTTTCTAACTTCAGTCTTTAATGATTTGTCACTAATTTGCCAAAAAAAACCACAATTTTATGAATAATGGACCAAAAATGTGATGTAAAAATATAAAATAGCCACACAATACAGCTGGGAACCTGTCAAAGAAGGGACACTTTAATATTAGTACTGCTAACTTGAGCAGCTGACAAAATAAAAGAATCTACATGCATTTCTGAAATAAAAGTAATCTATAACTCTGATTATTACAGTTATTTCTTAATTGTAAACCCTCCATGTTTTCTTCAAAAATTGCTATTTTGTGGAGGGATTATTAGGGGGAAGAGCAACATTTTGAGCCAAAATCAGGGACAGTTGAGAGGTTTGGCTATGCCTAATTCTGTAAAGCAATTTATTTGCATGTACCTCTGAACCTGTTAATGCAATAAATCTGGACAAGGCCAAATATATTGGGGGAACATATAAACAGTACTAAAATTGCTCTTGTATAAACTGAGACAGTTGATAGAACAATAGGTCATACTTTAGCATGCATTTTTCTGAAGGTTATGAAGTCTGAAACTCAGTGTGTCATTATTTAGTGACTTAATTCCTAAATGATTTGCCAGAAAACCACAAATTTTATGAGGAACAAACCAAAAATAAGAAGCAAAAATCTATTCATTCTTTGAAAATTTGGACAGTTGGGACGTATAGTTCAGCTGGGGCTGTCTTTAAGTTTGCTGCCCTTCCCCCTCACAAAATCATGGTCGAATGGAGCCTCCCCCTGCAGCCATTCCAATGATCCATTACTTGGCTATTTCACTCCATTTACCATAAACACTAATGTGCATACTGATTTACTTCTATGATGATTTGGACTTCATTTGAAAGTTTTAATTGCATTTTACAGCACAAATACTAAGACATCTGCTAAACAAACTTAGCCTTAAAACTTCTCTGCCCTTGAAACTCACATTCATTGAAACAGCACTGAAACCCACATTCAAAGAAAATACATTTTACCAGTGGCAGATAAAGATTAATTCTGGGCTGTTTTCAAATCATAGGTCCCTTGCATATGAAACATACATGTGCTCTTTGATACACCTTCCTATTGTTTTGAGCATTTTTCCAGTAACCTATGAAATAAAACGCATGGACCAATAATGACAAAACTGCCCAATTCAGAATATCTTTCCAGTAAACAATGAAACAAAATGCGTGCACCCATAATGACAGAACTGCCCAGTTCAGAACATTTCCATCATAAAAGTCTACTCAAACTTCTATGGTCCACCATTATCAGTAAATATGCATAATTCTACAGTCCACCATTATCAGTAAATATGCACAATCTCGAAGAAGTAAAAAAGTAATCTAAATAATTCCACATTAAATAAATCTGTAACTAATGAAGAGGTTGCTGCTAGAAAACACCTTTATATTTCATGGTTTCATCAAAAAATAAAGTGTCTGATGCCCCTGAGGAATAAATTGCCTATATTACATTAAAAATGATAAGCTAGTAATTTGCAATAGGAAAAGGATGGCAAACTGATAACAGGCTTATAGTCAGTATCTTAACTTTTTCAGTATGGCAGTATTCACCCCTTGTGGGAATAAAACCAACAACCTTCTCCATCAAAAGCAAGTACACAACCTGTTGTGCTATTAACAATGCAAGTTGACTTAGCATAAGCAGCACTAAACTTATCTTCCCTTGCAGCTCTCAGCTCCTTGTAAAATCTACTCAATACTCAACTGCATCTCAACTTCGCAGCACAAGAAATCTGGAAAAAGCCAAATTTATTGGGGGGGGGTCAAAAGTCCAAAAGCCAGGGACACATTAAACATTGCTTGTATAATCTTGGAAAGTTGCTGGAATAAAATGCTGTGTTACCACCATAAATTTTACTGCCAAGGTCCCTGTGCAAAAGAGTCAGAGCAACATACCACTATGCCAAATCAGCTGCTTTGTGAAAGAAAAATGCTGTTACCACCATACATTTTACTACCAATGTCCCTGTGCAAAACAGTCAGAGCAACATACCACTATGCCAAATCACCTGCTTTGTCAAAGAAAAATGCTGTTACCACCATACATTTTACTGCCAAGGTCCCTGTGCAAAACAGTCAAAGCAACATACCACTATGCCATATCAGCTGCTTTGTGAAAGAGCGGAAGACTTAAACTTAAATGGCTATCATTTAATAAATTCAGTTCTCACCATAGCTGTCAACCTCTTAGCACAAAACACCTGGACAAACCCAGTAATGAAGGAATACAGCCCTCAAACATATTCAGTGAATTCAGTTCTTGCCATAGCTGTCAACCTTAGCACAAAAAACCTGGACAAAACCAATAATGGGGTAATATAGTCCCAAAAATAAGGACACATTTCAAATATTCATCTTATAAACTTAGAAAATTGCTAGAATAAAAAGTTGTGTTAGAATAAAAGGTTATGTTACTATGTATTTTCTGAAGAATATGAAGTCTGAAATTCAAATGCCTGTCAATTTTACTTCTGATGGAACAAAAACAATTTTCAGCAGAGGCCCAGGGTGAAATACTGCAGACACATCTTTGTAAAATGGCAGGACACCAGAGCAAATCCACACAAACACAGGGATGAGATGCAGACTACACACAGAAGGCACCCCAGCCAAGAATCAAACCAGAAAATCTATAGGTGTGAGGCAACAATGCTACCACTGCACCATCAAATATGTAAGGAATTAAACATTCAGAAACCTGAAGTCCGAAATTCAAATGGTTGTCAAGTTTATTTAACATTTGTTAATCAGGACAGTCTGACTTGGGAAAAAAAAACTATTTTCAGCAGAGGCCCAGGAGGAAATAATGCAGACATATCTTTGTAACATGGGAGGACACAAAAGCAAACCCACACAAACATAGGGAGAAGATGCAGACCCCACACAGAAGGCACCCCAGTCAAGAATCAAACCTGAGCACCTGCAGCTGTGAGGCAACAATGTTACCACTGCACCATCAAATATCAAGCATTGCAACATTTAGAAGCCACAGATATTATGAGGAACAGATCAGATCAAATATGAGGCAAAAATCTGCAATTTGTTTTACAAATGGTGGTTGGTAGTGAATTCAGGTCCTTAACACCTGCATACAAGGTACAGGGTTCAAGCCTGAGGTATTCCCTATCACACCACCATGAGTTTGTTCTAGCCACCAGTATACAGCAACTGGAGCATTCACACACCCTACCTGGAGTGACACCCATAGCTCTGCTGCCCATGCATTACATCCACCACGCGAAATACCCCAACGAGACTCCTGGAGCACATCCACCACGTGAGATCCGAGACTCCAGCCCTGCCTGCCGACGTTGAAGTCCGAGTCTGATCCGTTTCCAGCGACAGTCTATGCAGTTAAAACTGCATAGACCTCTGGGATCTCTGCTGTTACATGTTTCCCAGTCCGGACTGCTGCTTAGACAGTCTGCACATGCTCCAGACTGTCTCAGCAGCAGTCTGGACTAGTGCGCATGTGCAAACGTCCATTTTTTTATCCGCGAATTTTAAACTGTTTTATTTCTTTACTTTTTATTTCTTTACTTTTCTTTACAGCTGGGGGGGGGGTGCAGTCCAGCAGTCCAATAGCACGGGCCGCCCCTGAATCAAAAACATTGTAGAAAGTGAATGAGCTAAATTTAATGAATTCACAGATTTATCCAATTTAAAGGGGAAGTCAGTTAAAACTGTTTTTCAGAAAGGTTATAACATAAAGAACTTCTTAGAAAATACTAAACATCCTTCAGTATTTTCTAGTAAATCTAAAGGTACATATAAGTGTGGTGCATGCCCTCAATGTATATACATCATGCACAAACAAGAAACACTTTTGACAGCTAGGAAAAGATGGATAACAGCATCTAACTACTCTAATTGTAATTCCCAGGGGTTGGTATACATTGCTATGTGTGAGGGTTGTGAGGGGTTCTACGTAGGAAAAACTGAAAGAACTTTGAAACGTAGAATATATGAACATATGAATGATATTCAGAAGCAAAGTTCTAGAAATGCCCTGTATAAACACACCTTCCAATGTCCCCAAGCTAAATTTTATTTTTATGTGGTGGAAATGGTTTCTAAAGAGCCCAGGGGAGGCCCCTGGGAAACAAAATAACGATATAGGGAGACATATTGGCAAATTACTATGGAAGCCAACAAGCCTCCGGGCATGAATGACCACATATCCATTGCCCCTTTACTTAAACTTAGATCTGCAAAATTATAGTATAAATAATTAAACCAATGTTAGTGTCAAAAATTTTTTACACATACAATCTTTATATATTTCACTTATACTGGATGTTATTGTTGGGAGCATGTAGTCCATCCTATTATATATTAACTTTTATATATAGTTTATATGTGTTTTTATACTACATCTTACAGATTTTACTGTTTTAAGAATTTTTAGAATATAAATTACTTATATTATATATTAGTGCAAGTGTTTTTATATTTAAACTTGGTTTTATAAAATAATGTCATGGAATTGGTCAATATTCACATAAATAACTAATATAAATGCACTTTTAACCAAGGGTTCTTTAAAGGTTTAATTAATTAATTGAACAAGTATTTCAACAAAGATGTATAAAAAGGAAGTGATGAAATGATGTTTCCTTTAATATCTAATGACGTTTGAGTGTAACTCCTACGAAAATGTGTTGTGGCAGTTAGCAACATTAATATATTTTGAAAAACGTGTTGCGTCAATTTTCTTTCTACATTTCAATAAATTGGATTTTTATTACTTGTTGGCACCATCATTTAATTAGAAAACGTGTAGTGGCAGTTTTCTATGTATTTTTATATTTACTGGACAGCTGTCCTGTGGTTACGTTCACTACGACTGGTACTTCTGTTTGTTTGTGCCCTTTTACCAGGCATACTCCCTTTCTTCTTGGACGTTTTATTTATTGTATTATCCTTTGTACTTGTTGCCTTTATTTTATGATGTCTTGTCACATTTCTGATCAGTGCTGTTAACAGTCTGTTATATCAGAACACACAAATTATTAACCCATAATAAGGGCTACTGTACCCATTTACCTGTAATTCCTGTGGGGAGAACATTTGTTAACAATACATAACTGATTCCATAATATTTATTAGTACTTGTCACTGGATTTGAACCCTGATTTGTGTGTGAAAAAATGTAGATCAGACACAGCATTTAACAAACTGAGGCACTGAGCCATTGCTGAGTATTGACTGACTGATAGTTGTCTAGAGCTCATCTGGAAACAAAATATGACCTGGTAATAGTAGTACACTGCAGTGACAGTTGAACACACATGCATAAGATTCATGCATCACAGAGATACTAGGTAAACTGTACATTAATACATAGAATGCAGGTGTACACAATAAACTGTTAGTGGATGGAAATATCTGTGATGTGTACAAACCATATTGGAGTATTGGGTTGGCTGCCTGACCCATATACAGTTGCTGATAGTATATTTAAAATCTACAGCTATTACAGTTTCATACTTGTCTGCAGTCCCATGCCTCGGAGCAGAAATGATTATAGCTGAAATGAAATGGTTAACACAAGACAATCCTGATATACACAATATACCTTGGGTGTTTCTGGTATTGCTTCAGCTGTTAGTGCAGAACAAATGTCATAACACATATATCTTGCAGTACAGCTCTAAAGCTACAGTTTAGCATAACACTCTTTCTTAGCTAAACCTTGAGTCAGTTAGTGGTATTCTTTGTGTTTTTATTTCAGAGCAGATGTCATACTCGATTTCATGAACAACAGTCCTACGTACACACATATTGCACAACACAGCTTTATTAGGGGTACCTTCATGCAGTTATTGGTATATTTTTGAAAATTTATTGCACAACAGTTGATATAATGTAGGCGTTGCAGTGCAGCTGCAATTCCACAATTATTGCAGTAGAAACTATATTTCATTAACATTATCAGGTTTAATGCTTTACTCTTTATTGCACGATAGTTGGCAGTAGTCAGTTATTGCAGTACAGGCCTACATCCATATTCATTGCAATACACAAATCTGTACTGTATGTACATTCTGGCAGTGAATGAATTACTCTATCTTGTGTATCTGACTATAGATTGCAAATTAATCTGTACTCACCACACTCATGGTGCAACCTGGCCAGGAACCCTGCATGGGCCTCTAGGCTGCAAGCTCTGTCCTCTGCAGCAGTAGGGAAAGATGCACACTATTATGCATACCTGTATATCAAACATTCAGATTAGGTATTGGTAAAACAATGCTAACAGTACTTACAAACTTGTGGGGCATTCCCATCCTGAACATCCTGGACCCAGGTGTCCAGACGTCCCCCCTTCAGATGCCTCAGATCATCAAAGTGGTGATGGACATGCTCACCTGTGAGGTGGATACTGTATCACTGGTGAGATCACATACCAGCCGGTCCCAGGCCTCTGCTTTGTACTCTGATCCCTGGAACTGACCCTGCAGCAGCCAGTGTTCACTAGCAGTCCAGCCTTAACCCTGGACTACAGAATGCCCCATCACTGCACCCAGAAATGTGCACCCTCTTCAACACCTGCCATAGTTCTTGCACAGTTCAAATGCCTACTGGTTATGCTGTATTCCCACCTGTTTCAATTAATATAGCCTGTTTCCTGCCTTTGGACACCATTGGGACATTTTTAAAAATGCGGTGCATCACTTGGGACAATGCAAACCAGCTTAGCTGAGCTTAGCAGTGCTTAAACTGCCAATGCTTAGCAATGTTTAGCAGTGCTCAAACCAGCTAAGTGCAGTGAAGCCGTTCATACATAGAGATTGTTTTAGCAGTACCTATCATGGCTTAGCAAAGCTTAGCTGAGCACAGCAGATTATGATTTAAAAATAATTTGCATAATTTATCTTGCAAAATAATTGCTTAATTTCCCTTCTATATATATATAAACCTCACACCTACTGCACAGGAGTCTGCAACTCTATCCACTGGGCTACATGGGACTTTTACATATACCTCTCAGCTATGTTTGAGCACAGATAAGAACCACACTGCAGCACACAAACCCACTCAGCTATGCTTAAACTTGACCTTTGAATCAAAAAACTAAATGCATCTGATTTCTATTTTTAGATGTCTGGCACATATCAATCACTGTGCGCCATGCCTCACTGCACAAACTTAAAAAATAAATAAATAAATACAATTATAAGATTTAATTTATTGCTATCAGCACTTGAACAGTGCAGGGGTTGTATTACTCATCTACGGACTCAGTGACACACTCCCTACATTGATTCATTACCATCTTCCCTGGCTCTCCCTCAGTAATGCACCTTCCTTAATATGCATGGTGCACTACCGAGGGTGATCCGCATACATGGACTCATCAAAAGCAGTGAAAAACCTTTCACTCATGACCCCTTAACCAAACCAGTTACACCCATATATCTATCTGTCTATATATCTACATGTCTATATATATATATATATATATATATATATATATATATATATATATATATATATATATGTGTGTGTGTGTGTGTGTGTGTGTGTTTGTGTGTGTATGTATCTTTCTCTATCTATCTATATTTGTACACCTAAAAAATATCCACTATGCACACTTTAAATATATGATTTCCCCATCTAGCTGGGGACACAATGGACAGTTCTATCACAAACATAGGGTAAATGAATGCTCAGCTTCTCCTTTATTAATATGCATCCAATGCTGTTGTTTTGGAGGGGGTATTTTGGTATTTCTGCTGCCACTTCAGATTTTTAATGTCAAAAGAATTCTTAAGAACTATATTTTATATGCATTTGAGCAATTTAACCTTATTCACTTATGGTTTTACTGCTGGCATTTATACAAGGAAGAACAAAGAAGTTTTAATTCCATTTGCTACAAAGGTAAGTGAGCTGATAATAAAAGGAGTAAGGGCAGCACATGGAGTGGGAAAAAGGTATCCAAGGATTGAAAGCTGCCATACGAGGCACTACTGAATCATTGGCATAGGGCTGCATTTCAGCAAAGGCTGTGCCTGCAAATATCATCTGGAAGTTTATGGAATCTGTACCTTCCTAATGACATAGTAAATGTCTGAAATGAGGACCTTTATTCATATAGAAATATTTTACCAAAATCCCTAGTTTGCATCAACTGCTGAAATGAGCTTACCATTTGACAATAAGACCACTTCTTCAATTGCATGCAAGTCACTTTATCTCGATCTTATACATCAACAAAGGTGTAAGCCATCACACTTTATAACAGTAACCATACTATTCACCTATTATGCAGTCCTATAGTCATATTTGTAAGGGTATCTAAGCTATTAGGTTACATTTCTCTTTCATTCTATTACTAAGACTTGCTGGTAATTACCCAGGGACAAGTATCACTGAAGAAGGTCATAATTACTTTTACCAGTAAAATGCATGAACTGTTAAGCTAATTAGCAAAACACCAGGCAAACACATTCAAAATTACATTTCAAAATTCATTACCACAAATAAATATGTTAAAGAATGTTTGCAAAAGTATAAACTTTTGCATAGTCAAGAGAAAAAAAGCTTAGCTTCACATTTAAACTGTAGCATATTTACTTAGGAAGAATAACAATTGTATACTATTTTTGCATTACTTTCAAAATATTGCAATTCACTGAAAAGCCATGAATGAGGCAACTTCTTTTACATTCATCTTTTATATAACTATCAGCAAGAGTACCTGCAATCCTGACTAAATATTCATTTTGAAGTAGTCATTGTCTATACAGTATGATGCTGGGATGGCTTATCTATCAAACGTGATGATACTACACATTCTTAGCATTTTATTTGAGCCCATTTTTAGTACACCAAGGGATTACTAGGGAGACTATATCCAGGCTGGTTTGAATGTCATATTGTTACCTGATAACAACCACCAGTTTGCTGTCATCTGAAAACTTTATTAACCAGAGTTGGCTTTCAGCTTTGAGATCTGAGAAGTATATATCAAAAAAGAGAGGTTACATTATTAAATCCTGAATGACACAACTGGTCTGTTTCATCCTTACTGATAAAAGACCTGCAACTTCCACAGTCTTTCAGCCAGTTTGCTATCCATGTTACCACATATGGGTCAAATTTTAAAGCAATTAGCTTTTGTATAATGCCAGCATAAGGAATGGCATTGGCCAGGTCAAAATACACCACATGCAATTAATGGTCACCATCTATAGCCTCTTTAACCCTTTTGAAGAAGTTTATTAGATTAAAGAGACAGGATCTACCATCCGTAAAGCCAGACTTTTGTGAGACAAGTCTAAAAAGATTTGTGTTATCGCAGTTTATTTATTTATTTTATTTTATTTGCAGTTCGTTTACCAGGATAGTCCATTGGGTCACAAAGAACCCATTTTCAATGGAGTCCTGGGGAGAAAAGCTCCAAAATAAGCAGAAGATTACAGTAAGATATTTTGTTACAAATCATTATAGATATAGTTACAATGGCATAGTAAAAACATTGCAAGTACAATGGACTAGTGATTAATATACATATACTACAATTTACAATAGGATAACTGAGATGACTTTACATCTAGGGTAGGTTTCACTAAGAGGTGCATGTTATGCATTCAATATCAAAGACTTAGTAGAAATGAGATCAGGATATATGAGTTAGGAGAGTAAAAGAAAAGGAGGGGAGGAGATTATGTAGGGTGAAAGCAAGAGCATTCCCACTGGGTCATTAGATGTGAGTGAAGAGATTTTCTGAATGAAAGGTTGTTTGAGGTGGTGCGGATGGGTGATGGTAAGGAGTTCCAGTGATGAGCTAGACTATAGGATAGGAGATTTTTTCATGGGGGATGAGATGGTTTATACAGTTCTATTAGGTTTTGGTTGTTAGATCTTAGTAGTCTATCAGGAAGGTGCATTTTAAAGGTAGAGGAAAGGAAGGGACAGAGGGAAGGGTTGAAAATTAGCTTGTGTGCAAGAGTAAGTTGTGTATAGGTCAGTTTCAACCATTTTAGTTTGCGGGGAGAAGAACAGTGGTGTGAGGAAGACTTATGGCCAGTAGCAAACTTGGCAATTTTGTTATAGCAGGAGGAGAGTTGTGATTTGAGCGAAGACTGTAGGTTAGTTAGGAGTGGGGCATTGTAGAGGAGGGAGGGGATGAGAAATGTGGTGGAGAGGGTGATTTTAGTGGATGGTGTAAGATAACGATTTTGTCGGTAGAGCATACCAGGTTTTTTGTGTGTTTTTTTAATATTTAGTTGAAGATGGGAGCTGAATTTAAGCTGACTATCAATTTGGACACCTAATAATTTGGCCTCAGATACCATTTTGATGGGTGTATTACTATGACTAGTGATAGGGAATGTACTTATATTGTAAGAGGTGGCTTTGGAGGGGGTAAATAGCTTTAGTTTGGTTTTAGATGCATTTAGTGCGAGGTGATTTTTTTTCATCCAATGTTCGGTGGTTAAGAATGCGTCTTGTGTGAGCTTAAGGAGGGTAGGGATGGAGGCATCAGAACAGATAATAGTTAAATCATCTGCATATTGGATAATATTTGTGGAGGGGATGGAGTTGTGGAAGTCATTAATGAATATATTGAAGAGAAGGGGGCCCAGTATGGATCCTTGGGGGACTCCAGTTGGGGTGTTACAGAATGGGGAGGTGTTTTTTTTCCATTTTACTGCTTGACATCTATTAGATAAGTAGCTAGTGAACCAATTCAGAGAGGAAAGTGACGGGTTAAGCTTAGAGAATTTGGATAGGAGTAAATTGTGGGAGATAGTGTCGAAGGCCTTGGAGAGGTCAAGCAGGAGGGTTGAGACAATGTGGCCAAAGTCCCGTGCTTTATTCACAGTTCCAGAAAGGAGAGAAGGGCGGTCATAGTGCTGTGGCTGGGTCTAAAGCCATGTTGTGTGAGAGTAAGTATGTTATTGTCTAAGAGATATGGTAGGAGTTGTAAATGAATACAATTTCTTCCTTGTATCCTTCATATATTATTCAAATAATGGATCTTTAAATTCTGGTTCTACCCTCGGCTGCTGTGCGTTCCTGGCTTCACCATCAGTAAATTGTTTCTGCTAATGTTTGCATTCGTAAAATAGTTTGCATTCATGTATAATTCTTTATTTTAAAGACTCTGAAAACAGCAATGTTAAACTTAGTAAGTGTAGTCATAGGACGTATAATGAGCTAACTTCATGTACTTTGTTAATGCTAACCTGCATCAGAGTTTGTAACAGTTAGTCGGTCTGCATTGATTTTCTTTTTAAAGTATAAAAGATATACAACAAAACAGCAAAAATAAAAGAAAAAGCAAATGAAACTGCATGATATCTGTACTACATGTAGCTTGACGATTTTGCAGTGAACCAGTTATTTTTCATTGTAAATACCTACCTGCGTTAGCGTTTCACTAGTAAGTGGCCAGAGCTATCAGTTCATTTTTACTGAACACAGCCTGAAAACTTGAAGCTCTGCCACATTTAGCTTATAAGCACTAATATCATTACAATACATTAATTAAATGGTTTCTGGAATATCCCGCTTTCATCATATGTGCGTTATCCAGCTATTGAAACATTAGCAATGGGACAGTAACATCACCCAATCTAGTCACCGTACTGCTTTTTTAGCAGACATGCATTTCACATGTTTTGTTGTGTATTAAGCGATAGCCACTCCTGAAATTTAGTTCATGTGACAGACATTTCATTTGTCATGTTTTTGTTGTGTAATCAGAGCTAGTCGCTCCTGAATTTTTGCAGTACTGATTTTGTGACAGACATTGCATTTTCTTGTTTTACTGAGTATTAAGTGCTATCTGCTCCTGTTAATCCTTTAGCTCTGCTTTTGTGATACATACTGCATTCTGTATGCTAACGGTATAGTTACATTATTCTATTGTTTCTCTTTGAACAAGTTTTATGTTTATACCACATGTTTGCTGCCTGTTTGCTATTTCTGCTAAGTCCTTACATATTTTCTACTGATTGCTATAATCACAACTTCTCCCTCTCAATCTAATCTCTCCAGCTTGTTGTCCTGCACCCCCCACTGTGTCTGCGCCTCGTGGGACTTCTAATCCAAAACTAATATATACTCGCTCTGCCGCCTCATCCCCACCACGGGAACAGGACCAAAGCTTCTCCCTGAGGTATAGCCTCTGAAGAATACAAGAAAGTATGTGTAACTGCTGCTAGCCCTAAATAACTGATTGCATTTCCTTAAAGCTCCTGATAGGAGGTTTCATCACTTCCCCTTGCCAGGATAGCCAGCAGCCTAACCAACCTTTCTCATTTGTGTTCCCCCCCATACTTGCTCCTTCTCTAGCCCTCCAATTTCACTGGGCTCTCCCTTCTCCTCTCACTACTGGGACTTGTCCTTGCAGAGCCATAAGTGTACCTTCAGCTTTTGGCCACTAGGTGGCACCCTATCCTCACAACTCCTGACTTCTTACATACCAAGCTTTACGTCTTCTTAAAGTTCCCTTATATTTCTATATTAAGCTCCATTCTCTCTCTTATACTACATTTAGGTCACTCCATCCTGTCAAATCCCTGTCCCCTGTACTCACCTCAAGCTATCAGTACTCCACTGATTGGTTTTCGTCCATCTGCAGCTTCCCTTGGCTCTACCCACTCCGAGACACCATTCCACTTGTAAGCATCCACTTTCAAATCCCATCCATTTAAGCATCAATCCCCTCTCCCTCCTATTAATCAAAGTCTCACCTGCCCCTCCCAAAACATACAGCTCTCCCACCCTTGCAACTTAGTCAGTTATAAAAACCCTACTGTTAGTACCCTGTCTCACTATGATCTCAAAACCACAATTCTACTCTTCCCTACTACTGCTTATCACTATATCCTATACGTACTACCTCACCCAACCTACAAACACTAACCACTCACCACCCCTTCACACAACTAACCATCTTAGCCTACCTCTCTCACACCCACACATCCCAATATCTCCCTACCTGTACCCTATACAACACCACCTTCTCTTCCCCTTCAAACTTATTACCCCTCATAAATATCTTATCCCCTCTGCACCCAACAAAATTCCCACAAATCTAATAAATCTCACCCCTGACTCCAAACAGACCAAGCACCTCTCCAACCTAATCCTACATCTAGCTACCATAATACTATCTGGAGACATACACCCCAACCCAGGCCCCTCCACATCCCCCCAACAGTTAAATCCATATTATTCACATCTTTAAATGCCCAAAGCATAGTTAACAAAGTCCCTAATCTCCATGCTTGGCTTACACACAATAAACCAGACATCTTGTCCATCTCTGAAACCTGGTTGAAACCCCTTATAAAAGATTCTGAATTAATACCACCCAACTACTCTATCATTAGAAAAGATAGAACCCACAAAAAAGGAGAAGGAGTAGCTCTCCTATACTTATGCTCCTTATCAGTTACTCCTTATAACAAACCTGCACCCCACTTTAATAAAGCTGAATTACTTCTAGCACTACTTCAAGTTAACAAATATAAACGCATATGTATAGCCTCCCTTTACATCCCTCCTGGTGACAATACTTCTACACTTGAGGACATCCTCTCCTGGCTTTCTACCAACATTACTATGGAAACAGTAATTTTGGGGGGCACTAATATCAAGTGGTCCTCCATACAGTCTCCCACAAACCCACTTAACATCAAACTCTACAATTTCTCACAACTGATCAACTCCATAACCCGGCCCTGAAAAAATGTTTACAATGGTAGCATCCTTGACTGAATTTTAGTCTCCCACCCTCATTATTTCTCTGATAGTGGCACCTTCCCGATTCCCTTAGCGATCACTTATCCACATTCACCCATCGATTGCCCTCACCCTTACATCTTACACACACTTATATTACTACTCACTACCACAAACATTTCAATCCCATTACCTTCTCCAACTCTCTAAAAGCAATAAACTGGAATACCCTAAAAACTCTACCCCTGGAACAGGCAGTTACCCACTTCAATACAACCTTCTTAAACCTCCTAGACCACCAGGTTCCCTTAAAGACAAAAGGAATAAAAAAGAAAACTGCCCCTTGGATAACAAAAAACACACTAGCAACCATACTCCTCAGAGATAAAGCTTGGGCATGTTACCAAAAACACAGGACTCCCGTCACTCATAACGAATTCAAAACACTTAGGAACAAAGTAAAAAAGCTCATCATCACGGATCGACAGAATTACTTCTCCATACTCCAAAACAAAAATAAAATGAACCCCCAAAAATTTTGGAAAGGCATCTCCACCCTCCTTAACCCCAGCAGAACAGATAACCCTAGCCCAGACCCTGATGCTCCAGACATAGATCTGGCTACACAATTCAATACTTTTTTCATCGATTCCATATCAGTTATAATAAATTCCAATGCTTTACAGATGAGGATTAAAAAAAGATAATCAGAGTGTAATTACCCAGGTCAGCTGCAAGGAAAAACTTATGGAGGGGCTTCACCACTGCAGTGCGCCACTTATCAAGGACAAAACCAGTAGCTAAACTTAAGTTAAAAATCTTGAGGAATATATTGACAAGGTCATGTTTAACATTGCAACTATGCATATAATTTGAAGCACTAAGTAAGGATACAGTCAAAAGGATTGTTGTACTCCAGGAATTTGAAAAAATCAAGAATTGTGCATGCTTTTTTCTTACCCAAATCAATGTTATAATTCAGTGGAGTATAGCGATCCTTGTTGATAGGTTGTGTGATGTACTTAAATGGTCAGTCCCATGATACATGAGACCTATCTCAGGACAATGTTTGTCTCCGTGTAAAAAAAGATAGTTATCTTCCTTGTATCCTTCATATATTAGACTGGAATGAAAGTGAAGGAATAAATGTCCTCAGTCATTTATGTCAGTTTGCTCCTGTCACACTTACACACAGCTTGCCTGTTCAAACCCAACCCAAAAGACAGCCACCTTCTGTGTACTCATATAACAACCTGAACACAGAAAAATATTTTAACTTTTTGCTCTCATATGTTTATTTACAGTATGTTTTTTACACTACACCCCAGCACTTAGACACCTGTATACATGTCTGGGGGAAGTGAAAAAAGATGATCACAGTAATGTATTCCAGCCTATTGTTACATGGCAGTACACTGCTCCTTCTCAAGCTAAAACTGATATGTCTGATAGGTGGTTGTGAGAAAATTTAAATAAATAATGGCAAAACTGTCACAGCCCCTCACAAGTTACACTGATCTTTTGTGCACATCCCCAAGGTGTAATTATGAGGAAATCCAGAGAAATAATGACCACACTTTCCTCAGTCCCAAACAAGGAATAGTGATCATAGTGCACACCTCTGAGATTTGATTACAAATATTTCAGAAACAGTAATCTCATTGTCTTCACTCCACCCTTACATACAGAAACTATAATAACTTTTTCTGCATTCCTCTGAACAGGGCCCAGGGCAGAGGACCTTATTACACCTATGAACAAATCCACTTTTACAACTTGAGTTGTAGAGGCTGCTAGGATCTAGATTTTCTCTGCTGTATTTTAAGTTTTATTTTTGTAGTACGTTTGGGAGAAAGAATGCTAGTTATACACCTTTCTGTCATCAGACAGGTGTTCAAGAAGCTCTAGTCTCACATCATACACCTTTCTGTCATCAGACAGGTGTTCAAGAAGCTCTAGTCTTACATCAGGTCATTAACAACAGTCAGTGGTCACCAGAAAGAGCAGTGGGAAGCTGTTAAACATTCCAGTTGCAAAAAAAAGTCCAGCTAAACTGTTTAACAGCCTCCCATCACTCTTTTGTGGTGGCTGCTCTCTGCCTGACAACCATAAGTATGTTACAGCACTATTGCACTTTCTTTTAATCTATCGTTTTTAATATATGGCTACTGGATCACATGCCATGCAAGAGAAACACTAGTTTAATTAGTAACAGTCTATTATAATTCCGTGCAGTCATTCAAAATTTAGTTTATATTTACCCTATGTACATCTTGTGTTACAGATATGCTTCTGTTATGACAGTAGACAACTAAAATTAACAAAGAAAATGTCCTTTTTAAGTACAATAAAGTACCTCTTTTGTCTCTCCCCAACCTTCAGCAGCTCCCAGCACTTCTGAACACCCTCCATTAAGGGAGAACTATGGGATAAAATGCCTTAATTTTTCCACCCTACCTGTTGATTCTACAACTCAAAACCATAATTTATTCAAGAAGAAGCATTTATTTTCTCTTTTCCTGTGATGCTCATTGTACTGCTCTCGGTACAGCTAGCCATCTTTATTAAAATTTGTTCTTGCACTTGCTTAACTCACTGACAAGTCACCCATCATTCTACCAGTGCCATACAGTAGACAATATCCCCCTCTTCTTTTTTCACCCAGTAAACGCACTCTCTAATATTAAACACGCTCCCTTTTGCATATGCATGCAACTGCACCTTTCACCCCATCTTCATATTTCCATAAAAACATCTTTGCCCAGCAGCAGGAACTTCCTTTTTATCTATCATTTGATGCACGTGATGAATGTTATTGTTTGCTGAAGGAGTGCTCGGGTAGCATTGCTACAGACTTTACAAGTAAAAAAGTGATATTTTTATAAAGTAAGTGTTGCTGTGTTTACAGTGATTACATTTTGTGTTAAACTTTTTATGCAGGAATATCATAGAGTCGGACACTCCTTCTGGATTGTGATGATGATTTTTTTTTAATGAGTTGTGTTTATGTGATCTGGAAAGTGTTGTGTATTTGGAATTAAGATGCAGTTATACAAGCAAGTGCTGGCTTTAACAGTGAATTGAGTTTTGTTGCTGGGTGCAGGGGGATTTGCTGCAGTTGTGTATTAAAAGTTTCGAACAGTGTTTCTTTAGATTTCTGAGGAAATCACTGCATGTCTCTCTGCATAGTTGACATTCTCAGAGCAGTGTTGCTAATGCTCATGTTCTAATTTACTTGACTTGGGTCTTTGAATTTATTAAGAAGTAGCTATCTTCTGAAAGATCAGAAAGATGTTGATTCAGTCTGCAAACATGAATCTGAAAGCTGATGTTGGCCAGTAATTTTGAAGTATGTTTAAAAGTATGTTGCTGCTTTCAACACTTTTCAACCCTGGTTGCTGGCATCATGGGGCTTCTTTCCCCTTGGCCATGGAATTTTTGAAATGGCACATAACTCTGATTCCTTCAGTAAGGAAGATGTCTCTGATTCAGTTAATGTTTCAATGGAAACATGTTTTGAAAATAGCTGTAGTTGGATATGGAGTTACTTTGTGTAGCAAATTAGTGCAGTGAACTGCAAACAGGCAACAGACTTCATACTATTGTCCTGTGATTGAGCGTGTCAGTAGCCATGTACCTGCTGTGCAAAACAAATCATTCAAGTACCCTAGAAAATGGCGCTTTCACTTTGCGGAGTTACCTAGTTAACAAATACATTAAATCACATTTGCAATTTTGTTTATAAATTGTGCATTCCCAATGCATATCTCAGCCCTAATTGCTGTTGCAACCATTTTATTATCATCTTTATACTATATTAAAGGAAGCCTCTTGTCAGATAATTGCGACTTGCATTTAACCTTTGCCATTGTTACGCACATTACAACCAACTATAGTCTTGCCATTATTGTTGTTAACTGTCAGCAGTGTGCCTTTGGCTCCGAGTGTTTTATACGCTTCTGAACTGTTTAAATACTGCGACATTGCCATGTTTACTTAGTAGCACCTAATTTTAAAATGGTATGTCTCTAGAAACCTTTGCATTTGTCTTAAATGTACAATGTTTTAGAAGCTTTATTTAAATACTGCAACATTGTCATTGCCCTGCCTAATTAGTAGAGCCTAGTCATAACGGAATGTTTTGAGAAGCTTTTGAATGTGTTTTAAATGCACAACGTTTTTAGAAGCTTTATCTGTTTTAAATTCTGTGACATTGCCCTGCCTTTTTAGTAGTGCCTATTTTGAAAGACGGAGTGTTGTTGTTAGCTTTGAATCTGTTTAAATGTACTTTGCTAACGCCAGCTTATACACGTGGTTCACAAATAAGTGTCCCATTCTCTCAGAGTGCTCAATTAAAAGCCGACTATAAGGCACCGTGTATTACAATATTACCAAGCCTATTTTGCTGTGCCAAATTGTAAACTTGGGTCTTTATTGTGTCTACTATAGGCTATCTGCTAAATGCTCCTGTTTCTACTATAGCTCCTTATAGACCATAACCTTTCTAACCAGGGGTACTGTACCTGCATTAGTGTAGTGACCATCTAACGTGTAATACTCCAGTGTTGTGGTCTATCTAAGTGCTAGTTAAAAACACTGAGTGTTTACTGCTCTGCATTGTTTTTCTAATAAATGCCCCAATAATAGTGTTTTGTTACCTACCTCTGGTTGTGCTCCACATAGCTGGTCCCTACTAATGACCTATTGTCTAACAATCTGCCTTCATTAGCAGTGCTATATGAGTGCAATACCTTTTATTTGCTAATCTATTCTCAGATGTGAGAAGAGCCTATGTTTGACCTTGTAAACTCTCTACATTTATTGTTAATTGCAACAAACTATTACCCAAAGTGACTTAATTTCAAATCATTGCTATTTTTGACATTGTTGAGTTTTGCTTACTGTTACCAGGAGATATTATATTTTATTCTACTAAAATACAATTTCTCTCTCAACTTTCTCTCCTGTTCTCCAGCTTTTTGCCCTGAACTATCCCTTGTGATTACGCCTGGTGGACACCTAGACCTACACTAAATCTAATTCAAGCTCAACCATTTGCTTATAGCAACTATCACAAACTCTGCTGCCTCATCCCCTCTCGGAAATTAAACCAAGCTTATCCCAGAAGAATCCAAGGAAATATGTCTCTGCTGTTAAGCCTTGAACTACTATAGTTTTTAAGCCCTGATAGGTGTACTGTACGCTCCCTGCCAGTAAAGCCAGCAGCCTAAACCCCTCTTATCTCTATATCTCCGCTATTCTCCCTCATCTAGTCCCCTGATTTACTCTTGCTCCCCTCTCCCTTCAGTCCAACCCAGTACATAGATTGCCCTGGTGGGCTAAGGTGCACTTCAGCATCTGTCCACTAGATGGCATCCTCTCCCCACTTATACTGACTTATTTTCACTTCTTCTTGTATTTTCTTTTTGCTCTAACTTTTCTTTATCTCTCTCTCTCTCTCTCTCTCTTAAAACCATTACAGCTCACTATAACCTATTATATCCAGGTCCCCTCTACTTACCCTTCTGAAATTCTACACTCCATTGATAGGTTCTCGATCCTCTGCTGCCCTCCTTGCTTCTGGTTTCTACCCGCTCCATTCGTCCTGCGGGCTCACTCCGCTCCCCTACCCTGCCCCCAAATTCCACCCACCCCCAGCAGCTCTACCTTTATTACCCCATAACCACACCCACTAACATTTCCAGTCCAATCAGTCTCCAGAACTCCAGACACACCCATCCCCTACTCCACCCTAATTAACCTTCATTCACCTCTCCTAGTTTTCCTCACCTAGCCAATTAGACTACATTACTATCTCAACACCCACTCCACTACTATATCCCCAGCAAATCCTTACACAACTATCTATTCCTTACCACTATTTAAGTACTTACCAGATCCTCTACATATAAACCTCTCTCATTTCTACATTTACTTCAACATCAACTTAGCACCTCTAAGTACCCACATCTCAAAATGCTCTCAAAACCCTCATTCATCTCCTTTTTACTACTTCTACTTCTTAACTTAACCTATTTCCATTACCTCACCCAGCCCAGTAATTCCTACCACTCACAATCCTTCCATGTAACTAACCACCTTACCTCCTCTCTCTCAAACTCTAACACCCCAATTTCTCCCTATCTATTTCCTATAAAAAACCTTCTACTTTATCCATATAAACTAATCACCACTCATAAACAATCTACCTCCATAGTAACTGACAAATCCTTCAAAATCACAATAGAACCTAATCTTTTCTCTAAACTGTCCAATTACCTCTATAACCCAATCCTACACCTGATTACCAGTCTAATATCAGGTGATATCCATCCAAACCCAGGCCCCCCACCTCAACCATTACAGACAAGAGCATATTACTAACTTCTATAAACTCCCAAAGTATAGTTAACAAAATCCCAAACCTCCATGCCTGGCTCACACATAATAAACCTGACATCTTATCCATCTCAGAAACATGGTTAAAACCCCATATAAAAGACTCTGAAATAACTCCACCAAACTATTCTATCATTAGAAAAGACAGGTCCCACAAAAAAGGGGGAGAAGTAGCTCTCTACTACTCATCCTCCTTGTCAGTTACTCCCTATAACAAACCTACTCCTCAATTTAATAATGCTGAACTTCTCTTAACACTACTTCAAGTTAACAAACACAAACACATATGTATAGCTTCCCTATACATCCCCCCAGGGTATAATATTTCCACACTCAAAGACATCCTTTCCTGGCTCTCCAATAACATTAGAAATGAAACCATAATCTTAGGAGACATGAATATTTACTGGGCCTCCATTCAGTCTCCTACAAACCCACTTAACATCAACCTCTATAATTTCTCACAGCTAATCAACTCTATTACACGCCCCTCAAAAAAAACCCTCTAGCAGCAGTATTCTGGATTGGATTTTAGTCTATCATCCCCACTATTTCTCTGACAGTGGTACTCTTCCTGACCCTCTTAGTGACCACATACCCACCTTCACTCATCATCTCTCCTTACTCCTTCTTCGCACTGATAATTACATTAC
This sequence comes from Protopterus annectens, assembly GCF_019279795.1. NCBI lineage: Eukaryota > Metazoa > Chordata > Ceratodontiformes > Protopteridae > Protopterus > Protopterus annectens. The sequence goes on along the minus strand of NC_056725.1, from coordinate 226,814,662 downwards.
TGTCCGTAACCAAAAAAAACTTTAACCCAACAACCTTTTCTAACTCTCTAAAAACAATAAACTGGAATTGTCTAAAAACATTACCTCTAGATAACGCAGTTGCCCACTTTAACTCAACATTCTTAAAAATGCTAGACTTCCATGCTCCCTTAAGGACAAAGAGAATAAAAATCAATATTGCCCCTTGGCTTACCAAAACCACACTAGCAACCAAGCATCTCAGAGATAAAGTCTGGGCACACTACCTGGAAAATAAGACCCCCCTCTTACATAATGAATACAAAACACTTAGAAATAAGGTAAAAAAGCTCATCATCTCTGATCGACAAAACTACTTCTCCATCCTCCAAAACAGTAACAAAACAAATCCTCAAAAATTCTGGAAAGGTATCTCTACTCTACTTAACCCCAGCAAACCAGGCATCCCCACCCCAGACCCTAATGCCCCTGATACAGACTTAGCTACCCAATTTAACTCATTTTTCATTGAATCTATTTCCAAATTAACCTCTTCATTCTCTAACAACACCACATTCTCCAATGTACTCCCATCCTCCCCTACCAACACTCCACCCTGCACTGCTACCACTCCCTCACTCTCATCCACTAACTTTCCACCCTCCACCTCTCCTCCTACTCTCACTTCCTCCCCATCTTCTCCCCCCCAACACCCCCTCTCCATACTCCCCACTATTCTCATTAAAACCCATACCCACTTCTACTATAAAAAAACTCCTACAGAAACTAAAGCCATGCACTAACGTTCCTGATAACATCCCTTCTTACTTTCTTAGCATAGCTGCTATTGCAATTGCCTACCCCATTAGCATTCTAATCAACCGCTCTATCCAGGAAAGTACAGTTCCCCAAATCTGGAAAAAGGCCTTTATCATACCTTTACATAAAGGTGGCAACAATAACAGTGTGACTAATTTCCACCCCATTGCTATCCTGTCTCCAATCTCTAAACTCCTAGAAAAATGTATCCAAATTCAACTCCTACCGCATCTCTTAGATAATCACCTACTAACTCCCACACAACATGGTTTCAGACCTGGTCACAGCACTATGACAGCCCTCCTCTCCTTCCTTGAAACTGTAAACAAAGCCCGGGACTCTGGACTTATTGTCTCTACCCTACTACTTGACCTCTCTAAGGCCTTTGATACTATATCACACAGCCTGCTTTTAACGAAACTCTCAAAACTTAACCTATCTCCTTCATCGTTGAACTGATTCTCCAGCTACCTATCAAATAGATATCAAGCAGTAAAATAGAAAAAGGCAACCTCCTCATTTCTAAATACCCCAACCGGAGTTCCCCAAGGCTCCATATTAGGTCCCCTCCTCTTTAACATATTCATGAATGATTTCCGCAACGCTATCCCATTCTCAAACATTATCCAATATGCAGATGACTCAACTATTATCTGCTCTGCCTCATCTATCTCTACACTACTCAAGCTTACTCAAGATGCTTTTTTAACCACAGAGCAATGGATGAAAAGAAACCACCTAGCACTCAACGCCTCTAAAACCAAATTAATGGTGTTCACCCCCTCTAAAGTCACCTATTTCGATAGTAACACATTCTCTATTACTAGTCAAAACAACACACCTCTGGAACTGGTCTCAGAGACCAAATTACTTGGTGTCCAAATTGATAACCAGCTCAAATTCAACTCCCATTTACAACTAAATATAAAAAAAAAAACCATCAAAAACTAGGTATGCTCTATCGGCAAAAGCACTACCTTACACCTGCTACTAAAATCACTCTTTCTACTTCCTTTCTTATCCCCTCACTTCTCTATGGAGCACCACTTCTAACTAATATACAGTCCTCTCTGAAAACACAACTCTCCTCCTGCTACAACAAAATCTCCAAGTTCGCTACCAGCCAGATTTTTTTCAAGTCCTCCACCCACCACTGTTCCTCTCTCCAACAACTACATTGGCTAGAACTACCCAAGCATCTCACCTATACTCAACTAACTCTTGCACACAAGCTCATTTTCAACCCCTCCCTCTGTCCCTCCCTGTCTTCTACCTTTAAAATGCACCTACCCAATAGAGTATTAAGGACTAACAACCAAAATCTATTAGAAGTCTACAAACCAACTCGTCCCCCAGGCAAAAATCTTCTATCACATGGTTTAGCACGCCTCTGGAACTCCCTACCTCCATCAATTCATATCACCTCCAACCATTTTATTTTAAAAAATCTCTTCATTCATATCTAGTATCCCAGTGGGAATGCTCTTGCTTCCACCCCACATAACTAACACTGGTAATACCATCTTCCTTTCCTTCCCCTATTTACACCTGCAATATTCCCTTAGAATTTCTCCTATCTCATACACTCTTAGTGTTATTATTGTATCCACAAGAATACACCACGCTGTGCCCCTTACATGTAGGATTCCTGATATGTAACTGTACTTCTCTTTAATTACTTTGCAACATTCCTTCTTTGTTTGTACCACCTGTAAGCTTCATCACTAGTTTGTATTAGTGGTAAAAGTTTCATCTCTAGTTTGTATTAGCTGTAATGTTTCCTCTACTACTTTGTAATTGTTTGTTTGAATCTTTTACTCTTGTATAATTATCATGTTTAACCTATTGTAACTTTGATTATTTGGAGCTTTTCTCCCCAGGACTCCATTGAAAACGGGTTCATTTTGGCCCAATGGACTATCCTGGTAAACCAACTGCAAATAAAATAAATAAAAAATAAATAAATATTGTTTATAATCATAGGGGCAGAAACTTAGAAGTAAACACATTTTAACATTCACACTGTCTGGTCCTTTCAGCCTTCAGTAAATACTGTATCAGAAATCCTTTTTTTCTATTTTTCTGTCTTCAGTACCAGGTACACAGCCATTGCTTTCTGCTGAATATTGGATTACCGATTGAACACTGTTGAAGCAGACTGCAGCAGCTGAAATACATGCACTATATATACCACACATGATTTACTGAGTAATTTAATGAAGTCTGTGTGAAGCTTGGGTTAAAAGTGTTTAATAAATATTATCTGATATATTTTTTTTCATGCGTGTGTTAAACGCATGCTCTTCTGCTGCAGATATCTGTTTTGCCAGTGTTCAGTATTGTTTTACTGATTCTTGCACTTTGTTATGTTGCAGAAGAGATTTAGATCTCTTAAGTGGGTGTTTACATCAGCATTGGACTTGTGGATGTGTAGTAGGTCTGGGAGGATAGGATCTGTTGAGGCTTTGTATGTAAAACAGAGGTCCCCCATTAGCAAGCTGTATGGCACAGAGAATAGAGACCAGGCTTTGAGACAATCTGTGGACTTTTAGTTATATCCTTGTGCTTCTTGGGGAAAATACCTGGTGGACATTCAAGTTTTGTCAAGTGTTTGGACAGGTGCATGTCAAAAGGGCATATTAGATACTCGATTTTCTTTGTGGACATTCAAGTTGTAAGTGTTTTGGCAAATGCATGGCCATATAATTGTACTCTATCAGTCTGATATGTGCCAGATACCGTGGACTGTGACTGGACCTGGATACTGTACCCTTATTAATAAACTGTGGGATGACAAAATGCATCAGTCACATGTTCAGTGAAGCCCACCATGTTCTGGAGGCAGTCACTACATTTTGCTAAATGTAATTAGCTGTGGTTCAGGTCCCGTAGACTTAGACCGCCTATGCCCTTGTTAATAAGTTACATAACAATGTGAAAGCTGCTCCTCCAAATGGTCTATTGTGATCAGTGCACTAGTCCAGAAAACTAACTTAATAAATAATTTAAATAAATATAAACATAAGTAATACATGAATAAGGCTGTTGAGGCTTATAAGTGAATAGTTTCCTAGATCAGTAGAAGATCCCCCTGTTGTGGAGCTTGATGACTGCCACAGTTTTCCATTACGCTAGCACAAGTCCATTGGAGAGGATGAGGCTGAATAGCCTTATAAGAGAGCCTGCCAGACCCTTTCTGGTGTTCTCAAAAGGCAGTCTGGTACATTTCAAGACCTGTGCACCATCTGTGCTTGGCATTGGGGAAAGCATTCAGGACTTGCTCAGGGATGATCAGATGGGTGGTGTGAGTTTGTAAAGAAGTTGGAGGAAATTAGTGTAGATAAAGAACTTGTGTTAGAGCTCAGTCTGTCCACAAAAATGTTGATGTATTTTCAAGGGACAAGTAGTGTTGTTGTGTATTATCTACTGTATGGGCATTGCTTGGGATTACCTATGAGGTTTCCAACATAGCTGCAGAAAGCTTTGTATTTGTCCTTAGCATAAGTGGCAATTGTCAATTAATACTGTCTGTGGATTAGATTTTGTATGCAAGTTCCTTGTTTAACTCTTTGAGTTCACCTCTGGATCACCCATGAGTTTGTACATAGGTGTTTATTCCTGAATTGGGCATTGTATTTGTCTTATGGGACCAATGACCTGATGCAGGCTCTGGGGTGGTCAGAAAATTATCCACAAATGTGACATCATGTAAGATGGAATCAGTGAAGTGTGGAGGGCACTTAAATTTAGTTAGTTCACCACTTACTATATTATAGTTGCATTAGAGTAGTACAATATATGACAGTTCATCAGCTAGCGTAGACTGTGTTTCACTATACCTGCCTGTAGCTATTAACATTTATGGACATGTACATTTTAAAGATATTGTGGTCAATGTATATAGATATGAGTTTTATATGTGTGTGTGTGTGTGTGTGTGTGTGTGTGTGTGTGTGTGTGTGTGTGTGTGTGTGTGTGTGTGTGTGTGTGTGTGTATCTATCTATAGGAACACAATTTGTGAGAGATGCAATTTCATTAGGTACCTAGAGTCATTGCTCTCTTCCCCTCAAACCAGTATATCTGGCACTGAAAAGGTTGTCAACACAATCACTACACCTCAAACACCGTCCACACCTATACAACACACACCCACATATGTGGAGGTCCTCCACATAAACATACCCAAACAAAGGACACCTCTGAGGCAAAAACATATGTGATCTCCACAGCCCTCCACACAACATACCAAAGAATAGTCCACACACCTGTGTCTCACAGCCATTAAGGCTTCACCATAAACCCAGCATATTAGTCATGGGAGATTCCATTGTGAGACACACAGATGTGCCTCTCACCAGGCTGGATAAGGAGAAAGTCACAGGTAGTTGTCTGTCAGGTGCCAGAATCAGCCATATCACATACACACTCAAGTCTCTCTCAACAACAGGTACTGTTATTGACTCTGTCATAGTCCATGTTGGTGTGAATGATGTGAGACGTACCTCTCTGGACTATATGAAGAGAGATATAACTGAGCTCACTCATTATGTTTCCCAGGCAGGTATGTCCCTAGCCTTAAGCAGCATTCTGCCATCACTCAGAATGATGCTTCAATACAAACAGAAAATGATTGACCTTAACAATTGGCTTAGTTTCTGATCTCATTCCAGGGGGAACCAGTACCTGACAGCCGGGGACAATATGATCGACAGACCACAATGCTTTGCTAGAGATGGCCTGCATCTGTCTCACCTGGGCTTCAGACTTCTGGCAAAGGCTCTTGCCTCTCCCGTACCACTTTTTTTAGGAAAAGTGATGAGGTTAAAACTATCAAAATAAAAATTTCAAAAAAACACAAATTAAAGGTCATGCTGCTAAATGCTAGGAGTGTAAACATGAAACTGCACGTATTGCAAGCATTCTTAACCCTGGAAAATGTTGACATCTGTGCAGTCACATAAACCTGGTTCAAAGCTTTGGGGAGCACCCCAGCCTTACCTGATTACTCATCCTATCATACATTCAGACCCCAAACTGTGGGTAGTAAAGCCAAAGGAGGAGTTTCAATATACATTAAAGACATACACACCTCCAGGCTGGTCAAACAGTGTGATGCACAGGAGACACTCCAGGTGCAGTTAACCATTGACAAGACCCCTATTCAAATCATAGCTAGCTACTGGCCCCCAAATCTGACTGAAGATGCTCAATCTGTCTATTTGGACCTGCTCGAATCTATTAAGATTCAACCCTGTACCCTGACCCTGGGTAAATTTAACTTTCCAGACATAGATTGGAAGAACTACTCATGCCAGAACACAAATGCCCAGAGATTCCTCAATTTTGTCAATGCAAATGCCTTGGAACAGCTAGTCGATACCCCCACAAGAGGTGATAATATCTTGCACTTGGTATTAACCAAAATGAGTAACCACTGCAGCATCCCAATAGTATCATCCTCCCTGGTAAGATCCAACCATAAAGCAGTCACTTTCAAAGTCACCATCCCCCCCCCCCCCCTAGCTAGGATGAGACATAAAAACTTCTCCAAAGCTGATTACAGCCTCCTGAGGGATGGCATAAACAGCTTCACAGCCACCACCCCTCTGTAGGAACTGTCACCAATATCCAAAACTACGCCAAAGCACTATACAAGCATTTATATAGATGCATGGAATTAGGAATACCCGACAGGACTAAATCATCCTCCACAAGGAAGAGTAAACTTGTTTGGTGGACATCTGCAATAAATAAACTCTATAACAAAAGGAAAAAAAATTGCTGCCCAAGACCAAGAAGGAGCAGGTGCCAAATTGGAAACAGTCTCCTTAGCCTGAACAAGCAAATAAGAGCACTAGTGAACTCTGACAAAGCAAACTTCTAGTTCAAATTAGCCACATCTACTAGAGACAATCATAAGGCCTTCTTCACATATGTCAGCAACTTCAAAGGAAGCACCCAGACCTGTTCAGAACTGGTGATCAAGGACACCACATATACAAATGCCGTAGATATGCCAAACTTGCTGACTGACAGACTCAGCAAAAACTTTACCCCTCTGTCCCCCTTCAGTAAATCAGGACATCCCCAGTACCTGCCCCTTCCCCTTATATCTAAGGAAAAGGTCATCACTGCTCTCTCAAAGACAAAAAATACAGCCTCCATGGGATACAATAACATCCCAGGCTGCATTCTACGTGAACTTAGGTTCATGAAGGATAAAAATGCTAGGTTTTTTGTGATATAAAAAAAATGAAAACACAATAAATCATTTCAAAACTTTTCCTACCTTTAATGCAACCTAAAACCAGTACAATTCAATTGAAAAAAAAAATCTGTTGGCGGGAACAATATAAAAAATAAAAAACGTACAATACACTTGTTGCATAAGTATGCACACCCTTAAATTAATACTTTCTTGTGTGTCATACCCTTAAACTTTGTTGAAGCACTTTTTGATTTAATTGCAGCATTCAGTCTTCTTGGGTACTCACCTGCCATCAATTAAAGAGACTCTGATTAACCCCAAATAAAGTTCAGCTGTCCTAGTATGATTTTTTTGACATTTACTCAGTTGCCTGATACAGCAAAAGCCATGGTCCATGGAGGGCTTACAAAGCATTAAAGGGATCTCATTGATGAAAGGTATCAGTAAGGAGAAGGGTACAAAAAAATTTCCACAGCATTGGATATACCATGGAACACAGTGAAGACAGTCATCAATAAATGGAGAAAATATGGGAGAACAGTGATGTAGCAAAGAACTGGACAGGGAGGCTGCCAAGAGACCTACAGCAACACTGAAGGAGCTGTAGGAATTTCTAGCAAGTACTGGTTGTGTACTACATGTGACAACAATCTACCATATTCTCCATATGTCTGGACTGTGGGCTAAGGTTGCAAGACAGAAGCTTTCTCTACACAGAAGAATATCCTGGCCTGGCTAAAATTTGCAAAAGAATACATCAAGTCTCCCAAAAGCATGTGGGAAAATGTGTTATGGTCTGGTCTGATGAGACCAAGGTTGAACTTTCTGGTCACAATTCCAAAAGGTATGTTTGGTGCAAAAACAACACTTTGCATCACCAGAAGAACACCATCCCCACGGTGGAGTATGGTGGTGGCAGTATCATGCTTTGGGTTGTTCTTCTTCAGCTGGAACTGGGGATTTAGTCAAGGTGGAGGGAATTATGAACAGTTTAATATACCAGTCACTTTTGGCCCAAAACCTTCAGGTGTCTGCTAGAAAGCTAAAGATGAAGAGGAATGTCCCCTTTCAGTGCGACAATGACCCCAAGCATACATTCAAAATCAACAAAAGCATGGCTTCACCAGAAGGAAATTAAAGTTTGGAATAGCCTAGCCAAAGTCCAGACCTAAATCCAATAGAAAATTTGTGGAGTGACCTGAAGAGGGCTGTGTACATGAAATGCTCTAACAATCTGACAAATTTGGAGCGCTTTTGCAAGGAAGAGTGGGCAAACATTGCCAAGTCAAGATGTGCCATGCTGATAGACTCCTACCCAAGAAGACTGAATGTTGTAATTAAATCAAAAGGTGCTACAACAAAGTATTAGTCTAAGTCTGTGCACACGCAACAAAGTATTAGTTTAAGGGTGTGCACACTTATGCAACCAGCTTATTGTACGTTTTTTATTTTTTTATATTTTCCCCCTAACAGACTTGCTTGTTTTTCAAATGAATTGTACAGGTTATAGGTCACATTAAAGGTGGGAAAACGTTTGAAATGATTTATTGTGGTCTCATTTTTTATATCATAAAAACCTTGCATTTTAACAGGGGTGTATACACTTTTTATATCCACTGTGTATGTATATATATATATATATATATATATATTGTGTGTGTGTGTGTGTGTGTGTGTGTGTGTGTGTGTGTGTGTGTGTGTGTGTGTGTATATATATACACACACACACACACACACACACACACACACACACACACACACATATATATATATATATATATATATATATATATATATATATATATATATATTAACATTTCTTCTCTTTTGTGGGACCCACTATGATTATGATCTTTGTTGCCTTTGAAGTAAGATGCATGATGAATGATCAGGTAGCCTAATTAGGACACCTATAGGGGGTTGTGGCTATCTGTGGCATAACTGCTGACCCATTACTTTTTGTCATACTTTTTTTTTTTTCAAAAACATTTTTATTTTGTTTCATTATAAACATATACAAATGTACATATAACAAATACAATAAAATAATAACAAAACTATTTACAATATTTACATTCATCCATGATAAACAATCATTTTTATCCATGAGAAGTTATCAGTATTTGTTCAAAAGGTTTTCCAATTTTTGCCATGCTATTTTTTATGGGTAATGTTATGAGATCTATAACAACTGGTTTGCAGATCTTTTTTACAAACAGCTTTTGCTAAATTAATGAAATCTTTAAACATCAAATCTTGTTTACTTTTCCAGTTCAAAATAATAACTTTTCTGGCAATTGTAAGTATTGACCAGAGTAACTGAATCTGAGATTTAGGTATTACATTAGGTACAGGAACAGTGAATAGGATTAATGAGTTAGAAATATGACAGTTATCAGACCATAAAACATTTACAAAATATCTGAAGTCTTTCCAGTATTGAACAACATTTCTACATTCAATGAACACGTGAACCCAGTTGGCCTCTAGTAATTCAAAGCATTTCCAACATTTACTTTCACTGTTTTTGAGTATAAGATTTATTTAATGTGGAGTATAGAAACTCCTATTCATACATTTCCATGTATATAATCTCCAATATAATGAAGAAGAGGTACCTTACGTAGACTTCAATAACAATTTTTGGATTTATCAGATATTTGTTCTCCATTAATCTTAACATAGTAATTCCAAAAATCTGAGTCAAACTTTAAAGTGTGTATCTCATAAACACCTAATAAAAAGTTGAATCAAACTAGGTATAGATTTAGTCTCTAGGCTGATTGATACTCTCATTTTGTTTTCTATAAACTGTTGTAATGAGTGCATAAACAACCAACTGTCTTGACTATTATCAAAACTACATAAAAGAGAGTTTAGTGGTTTAATACTCTTATTTTTAATAAACTGGTGCCGGAATATCAAGTTATGTTCCTTTATTATATAGGGAATATAAGAAACAGAAATCGTTTAATGTAATTACAATCAATTATATTTTTAAAGTTATTAAATATTTATTAATGCCATAAGAAAAATGATCAAACTTCTTATTAAGGAAACAAAATTCATGTAAAAGCCAATGAACTGTACTTATTCCACATTGTTCCTTTAATTGATTTTCTATAGTTCTGACATTAGTTATATGAATCTAATGTATTGTTTTCCAGCCAGATATATAGCTAGGTATGATCAAACGTAATATTACATTAATTATAACTGATTTGGAATACAGATCTAAGCTAGGGAATGTTATCACATTACTGTTCCAAGCTCTAATGTGCCATTTATATGCAATCCTAGGTTTTAAGTGGAACCATAAAAATGTAAGTAACATGGAATCTAATTTTTTAAATATGTTTTTTGGAGGGGGTAGTATCAATGACTGTATATAAAACAAAATTTTAGGTAAAATTATCATTTTAATTAAAGACAGCCTATCCTCCATTGTGAAGAACATTGAATTCCATCTTTGATTAGTTCACTAATGGTGGTTATTAAATTATTGTAGTTTAGTTTAACAGACTCTTTCCATGTACTCTTTATACTGACACCCAAATATTCTAATAAATCATTCTTCTGGTTAAAAAGGCTATTCTCTCTTAGGTTTTTATTGATCTTTTTGTTAATTAGTAATGTTTTGGATTTAATATGATTAAATTTAAGCCATGAAAGTTTTTCAAACTTGTATAAGGTATTTATAACATCATACAAAGAACCATTAATATTACCTAATGTTAACAACATATCATCGGCAAATAATTGTATCTTAGGACAATAGTTCTTATTAATTTGAAAGCCTTTTATATTTTGCTTGTTTCTGATATATGTAGCAAAAGGTTCCTTTGAAAGAGCAAACAATAATGGTGACAAAGGACAACCTTGTCTAGTTCCCTTGAGGATTTCTAGTGGTGAGGATAGACATGATCTGATTTTCACATAAGCTTGTGCCCCACTATACATTTTCATTAATAAGTTGATAAAATCTGAGGAGAATTCAAAACCAATCAGAATTCTTTGTAGATAAGGCCAACTAATAGAATCAAAAGGCTTTTCTATGTCTAGGCTGATAATAGTTAGTTTTTTTTGTATTTGAATGCTATGTCTGTTAATAATAGTAATTTAATAACATTATCTTGCACTTTTCTATAAAGAATGAACCCTGTCTAATCATTATGTATTAGATTAGGTAATATTTTTCTTTATCCTATTAGCTAATATTGTCATGAAAATTTTATAATCAGTGTTTAGTAATGAAACTGGCCTATATGAATCACAGTATTTGGGGTCCTTACCTTGTTTTAATGTGGGGAGATAATTGAGTATTTCCATGGTGGGGGCGTTATACATTTTTTGCTTAACCATAGTAAAGGCACTCATCATTTTCTTTATTATATATTCAGTAAAAATCTTATATAGTTCAGGAATTATTCCATCCAGTCCTGGAGCTTTATTATCTTTTAATTTTTTTATTTGCTCTTTCACTTCTATTAGTGTTATTTGTTTATTTAATATGTTATTTTGTTACATTGACACCTTAGTAGTTATATTTTCTTGAATAAAAGTATTTATTACATTATCTGTCTGCAAAGGTGGTGTTTTATTATTTATATCTTTATAGTAGTTTTTGAACACTTTTAGTATGCCCATTAAGTTAGATGTACTTTTAACTGAACCATCACTTTTATATTTAATCTCATTAATAAGATTTTGATTGTTTATTTTTTTGGATCTTACCACAATTTTATGTAGATATTTGGGATTTACAGCATAAGATTGCAATTTCAATTTTTCCAGGTTTATGGCTACCTTATGATTCAGAACTTTTAACTATTTTTGATTTAACTTAGTAATTTCATTATATGCTACTTTGTTATTTGGTTTTGTGTCCATTTTTATCTTGTCTATGTTTTTTCTAAGTCTAAAAGGTCTTTGTCCCACTTGCTCCATGTTTTAAGGTACCAAGATTTTATTCTACCATATATATATAAACTTTAAAGGTGTCCATTAGTGTAGTATCAATCACTTCACCATTATCATGTGTTTCCACAAACATGTCTATTTCTTTCATAATCCATTCCCTAAAGTTGTTTAACTTAGTTACGTAACCATGAATTCTCTGTAGAAATCTTGAATCATCTGTATGTGTAGTTAATGCAAAATGTATAGCATTATGATCCGAAAGTGGACAAGTCATTATAGATATATCACGTATTTCAGAGTATATTATTTGATACAAAGACCTTATCAGTGTTTGCTATGTACCAAACCAATATGATTAGTGAGTATAGAATAAGGAATAATGTTCTCTTAGACCATATATATCTTTAAGGTTCATCTGGTTTGTAAAGTCATTTAACATCTTGGCTTGAGATGTTAGTTTTATTTTACCATTTTTAGAAGTATCATTGCCTGATAATAGGCAGTTAAAATCATCTGTTGCTATAAGTTCCCCTTATGCATTTAAAGTAAGCAGGTCCAGATATTTGTCAACATATTTAGCACTCAGTCCTGCTATCCAGTATGTATTAATCAAAGTATAATACTTCCTATTGATTTCCAAAATAACCATGCTTAGTATCCCATCTTTATCTGAAATTGTATCTATACTTCTTGGCATAGTATAAGTATTTTTCCATAGAATAAGAGTGCCACTTCTCTTAGTCTTAAAACATGAATCAGCCAGAATGGTATAGCTATTGAATGAGTATTTTTGTAGATCTTTTTTTAATAGATGGGTTTCCTGTAAAAAGATGATCTGGGTTTATGCATTTTGATATATTTAAGCAAACCAGTGCTTTTGACATTATTGTTCAAACCATTGATATTTAATGATAAAAATGTATATGCTACTGACTATAACGTGCAAGTTATTACTAACTGAAACACCTTTCTTCCGTGTTGACTTGAAATCTACTGAAAACGTACTTATCACGGATGCATAATGTGTATTAAACACTACTTTCAAAAAACAAAAACTATTTACAAACACGTACATGAAACATAAAGTTTCTAGTTTAGTTAACAACTTAACTAAACCATCCATCCACCACCTCTCCAATACCAAATGACACAAATTATCCACCTCTGCTTAGAATATAGTATAAAAACAAAGAACAAAAGCATTATGAAAGCAACTAAAGAAATCTGAATCCATGAAATATACATTAGAATGAGTGCCCAATATATATGAAGCTATATGAATGTCACATATGATAATAGCACCTCTAATACGTAGACATGTCAGAAATACACACCAGATCAAAGTATGTATAAATATTAGAAGCTGAAAGTTAAGAAGATTGTCATTATTTCCAAGACTTTTCAAGAAATATCAGACAATGTAATCATTTTGTCAGTCATCTATCTAACATTTTTACATTTTTCATGTAAATATTTGTTGAATATATATCTAAATATATATATATATATATATATATATATCTAAATATATATATATATATATATATATATAAACACATTATAACATTTTGCAATGATACACATATTACTCATAGGTATTAACAATATCTATATTGATGTATTTCATCAGGGAGGGGGGAGAGAGAGAGAGAGAGAGAGAGAGAGAAGAGGCCTCACAACCCTCTGTTTAGTTACTAAAGGTTTAGTTATATAACATAAGCCTGATGTTAATATGCATAATAAGTTTTCTAATGCAGCTCCTAGTTCACTTGATGTCATTTAGTTACTAATAGTGTCATTGAATCTGCAGAATGTATGCATCTACAAGAGAACATAGGCATTTTCAAAGGAGTTAAACACTTTTATCAGAATTAATTATTTACCATTTAAAGTATCTAGTGAAGGATAACAGAATTTCAAGAGAAAAGAATTCTAAGTACAACCATCTAACAAGTTCAAAAGGCCAAATGATGTTATCACTGTTGTTTCCTCAAGCTACAGCTTCATAAACTTGTTTCTTAGATACTTTTTAGTATCTAAATAGGCTCATGCACAACAGAAGTTATCTCTAGTGAAGAAAAAAGCATTTTCTGCAGGAAATTCAGATCTTTAAGCTTTTAGAGTTTACAGAAAGCAAAAAAAAAAAAAAACTCAAGCTGCCTTGTCAGTGCATGTCATGAATTTCCACAATGAGAACAGTCACACAGACTACCAGTTTCCTCACAAAACATCAACATCATGAAAAAATTAACACTTTCATATAAAAACAACTATCTAGAAGTAACAACAGCTGCCTCAAATCAGAAATCATATTATAACATTTCAATCATTTACCTACCAGTTAACCAGGCCAGAGAGAGAGAGAGACAGAGAGAGAAAACAAAAGGGACCTAGTATGTATATATATCTATATATAAACTAAGGCAAAATTACCTAGAACTTCATAATAAAGCTAAAAGACTGATTAAAGCCGACAAAACTAACTCTCAAAACAAATATGCACATAATCCACAAAAATTCTGGACCAGCATAAATAAAATACTATACCCAGGAAAAGCCTCCACCCCTACCCCTGTGATCCCAAACAATGATACCAATATCCCCACACAATTCAACAACTTCTTCATAGAAACCATACTAAAACTAGCTAACGCCCAAACAAACACAAACACTCCAACACAACTATTCATCCCACTCCACAATAAGGAAACACAGACCACTACTACCTTCTCCCTACAACCAGTCCCAACAAAGACAATCTCAAAACTCCTTCAGCAACTTAAACCAACTACCCTATCCACTGACAAATTACCTGCAGATTTCCTTCAGATATCTGCAGAGGCCATATCCTATCATGTATCTATCCTCATAAACAGATCTCTATCTGAACATAAAGTACCCACCTTATGGAAAACTTCACATATCATTCCACTTCATAAAGGTGGTTCTTCCCTAGAACTGACCAATTACTGCCCAATTGCTATCCTATCCCCTCTATCCAAAATGCTGGAAAGAGTTATACATTCCCAACTAATATATTACCTCCAAAAAAACAATCTACTATCCAAAACCCAACATGGCTTTAGACAATCCCACAGCACCACTACTGCTCTCTTCTCCTATACCAACACAGTTAACCAGCATAGGAACACAGGCTTATTTGTATCTTCCATCTTCTTAGACCTATCAAAGGCCTTTGACTTGGTGAACCATAATATGCTTCTCCAAACCTTGTCTAACCTTAACCTTTGCTCCACCACAATAAGTTGGTTTCACAGTTACTTATCAGACCAACATCAAGCAGTACTATGGCAAGACAAATTGTCCACCCTACTGCCAGTTTCCATAGGAGTCCCTCAAGGATCTATCCTAGGCCCTCTACTATTCTCTCTTTTCACAAATGAGATCTCTTCAGCCCTACCCACTGCCTCAGCAGTGCAATACGCAGACAATACCACCAGTACATGTGCTGCCCCAAACATTAAAGAACTACAAACCCTTACCAAATCAAACTTCACTCTAGCTGAAACATGGTTTGCCAATATCAAACTTGTTCTCAATCCCAACAAAACTAAACTGATTCTGTTCAATCCCAGAAGATCTCATCCCTCAAAAGAAACTTTAACTATAAACTCTAAAAGTAATATTCAAATCACACCAACTCCTCACACAAAACTACTAGGTGTAGAAATCGATCACCAACTAAAATTTGATACCCATATAGCACAAACCATCAAAAAAGTGAACAAGAAACTAGGCCTACTCTATAGAAACAAACAATTCATGAACACACATACTAAAACTACTACTGCTAGAACCCACCTGCTATCCATCCTACTATATGCTTCCCCCATATTAACCAATCTGAGACAAAAAGACCTAAACAAAATGGAATCTTGTTACAACAAGATTGCCAAATTTGCCACTGAAACCTCACATAGGTCCTATCATTGTATATCCCTAAAACAGCTCAATTGGCTGGAGCTACCCAATGTATTACTACTAAATCAAATCTCAACAGCACAAAAGCTCTACCACCTACCAGATAAAATTCCAGCACTTCAGAGCATTACTGAGCCTTACAGAACCACTAGAGAACTAAGATCTAGCAACCAAAATCTAATAAAAGTAATCAGACAAAAATGAAGCAGGTAAATCCCTATTTGCCTGCACAATAGCCCAGGCCTGGAATACACTTCCAAACCACATAACCGCCACAACATCTCCAAAACAATTTAAGCACCTCCTAAAAATACACTACTCTAATAATTGGCTATGCTCATGCTACTCCCCAGGATAAGCCAGACCATGGCAAATCATTAAGATCTACACCAATGTATGTTGAATCCTACAAAGCACTGTCAAGTTCCTTGTAGAATCAACCTCTACTGTCCATATGAATGAAGAATTCTTCCTTACAAAACTGAATCCTAATAAACAGTAACCTCCTAATCTAAGACTATCTATCTCTCAAATTGGATCATAACAATTAAACAACCAACTCTAGAACTTTTTCCTAGCAAACACCTGCTCTTTTGATGCTCTCCCTACTAGGTAAAAAAAAAAAAAATATATATTACTTTTTGTATGACTGATTACTTATGACCTATTGTGTAGACTAAGAATCTAGCAATCATTTTTATGTGACCTATGTATCATGTGATATTTAACTATGTATGACTATTTGCTGCATAGAATCACACTGACAACTTGTAACTTTCACATTAACCTCTATTGATGCTTATTACATCTGTACCAAATGATTTAACCAACTTGTAAATTAACTAACTTGGAGCTTTTCTCCCTGGGCCTCCACTGAAAATGGACCTGCGTCCAGTCGGACTCTCCCAGTTAACAAATGTAAAACAAAATTAAAAAAAAAATATATATATATATATATATATATATATATATATATATATATATGTGTGTGTGTGTGTGTGTGTGTGTGTGTGTATATATATATATATATATATATATATTTATATTATAACATATATTTAACTATTTATAAAACACCATTAATGTACTGAATTAATGTTTAAATGTATCTAAACAAAGAGTCTAAAACATCTAGTTAGAAACACTAATCAGAAACACCTTGTTACACCACTGACCCACTAGAAAAAAATGCACTTTGATATTAAGTCAAATTATACTATTAATGAAGAATTAGAAGACATACATAATTTGTAGTTATTTAAAAAGGAAAAGTATGTAAAGTTCTTATAAAGGGGAAAAGAGAGAAAAGGAACATTGGTTACAAAAAAGAACAGGATGAAAGAAGAGAGAAAAAGAGAGAGAGAGAGAGAGAGAGAAAATGTTATTTAAATACTTAGTACTATATGTAATTAGAAGAAGCAGATATAGAAAGGAAAAGAGAAGGTTAATAATAAAAAATGATTCACATTACTTTACAGCATAGAGACTTTCCATTTAAAATAAGAAGGAATTTATTAATTTGTTCTTTAGGTTCTTAGTTTTATTTGCTCCTTCCTTCACAGACCATCCATTTTTGTTGCCTGTCTCTTCAAATTCTGGGATGACCATTCCATTTATTCTATGCTCAACAGTATTTTCCCCTTTTGGATAAATTCTACTGCTTCTTCTAGGGAATCAAAGATCTTCACTCCTTCTGGCAAGGTGATTTTTATTCTTACAGGAAAAAGAATTTGAGCTTTAATATTGGCTTTTTTCAAGGACTTAATTAGAGGAACACACTCCTTTCTTCTGGATATTACTATAGAGGTGCAGTTATTGTCAAAACTAATAACTTTTTCACCCATCTTGATAGGGGAATTAGTCCAAGCTGACTAAGTCCTTGTCTTGCAAGGAAAGAAATCTAACTATTATAATCCTTGGGTTAGATGAACTCAGAGATGAAGCTGGATTTCCCAGGGACCGATGAGCCCTCTCAATTCCAAAAGAGGGGGATTCAGGGATGTTTAGTGCTGATGAAAACCACCTTTTGAGGAACTGTATCATGTTAGCACCCTCTTCTTTCTCAGGAATTCCATATATTCTTATGTTATTCCTCCTTGATCTACTCTCAAGGTCTTCCAGTTTCTCAATCAGCCTGGTGTTTTGCTTCAGAAGAAATTCATTGTGATATGCATTTTCTGTCACTCTAGTATCCAGGTCAGTTACTGTTTCCTCTAAGGCAAGAATCTGTTCAGATTGTGTTTTTACTATTCCATTTAGAAGTTCCAGTTGTTTACTGCATTCTTGTTTGATAATATCCATTTTGTTTTCGAATGTGTCCATTTTTAGTGACAGTTCTTGGATGTTTGTTATTATAGCAGCCTGCCTGCCCCTGGTGGAGTGGTTACTGACTTGAAACTGTAGTTTTATTGGCCATTTTGGGTCAATTCCAAAACTCCTTCATCTTCCTCTCTTAAAACCCTCGTTTGTACGGTTTTGCACGTTTTTGTGCATAGCGCAACAGCAGGCAGCACTGCCTAATTGGGTTTAAACTATTCCTGGCTCCACAAAGTCTGCTCTTCACTTTTTCCCTTAGAACTGCTCTATCTGTCAATTTAAACACCATATTCTCATTCTAAGGCCCTTCACTGGTCCAATTAAGTAATCCTACAAGTTAGCACTATTAAACCATAAGCACTACTTACTCTTATACTCTCTACAATTACCCCGTCCTCTATTGGCCCATCTTAAATTCAGTTTCCCTATTACTCTAGCATGTCCAAAGGTCAGTCAATGGCTTCCTCTCCAGTCCAGCTGGTGAATCTGGGAATTTTGAGGCAATGTTACAACTGTCTCATGTACACGGACAACCCTCTCCTCCTCCAAACAGGTTCAAATATATGTGAGAGATGCAACTATTTAGCCAAACTGGAGGCTGAGCTCCCTCATCTTAAAACTGGTGTAACCAGTCAGGAGGAGAAGGTAACCTCACACAACATAATTCCAGTATCACATAGTCCCACCCCATCAGCGAACCAAACACATAAATACACAAAAACATACTCGGAAGCTCTAAATAAAAATCTACCTAAGCAACAGAGACCTCCAAAGCAGACATCCAAACAAACGCTACCTCAAAACAAAACACACACAACACATAACCCACAAAGTCAGTGTGCCAAGCAGCCACAGCCCTTAAGGCTGAATAACACACCTGATACTCTTGTTATAGGTGACTCTATTGTCAGACACACTGACGTCCCGCTCACCAAGCTGAATAAAGAGAAGGTCACGGTGAGCTGCCTGTCGGGTGCTAGGATCCGACACATAACGCAAGCACTCAGGTCACTCCAAAGCAAACAAATATGACTCAGTCATTGTACATGCTGGTGTGAATGACCTGAGACGTACCTCCCTGGACTACATGAAAAGAGACATAGAGGAGCTCTCTGATCATGTAGCCCAGGCTGGTATGACCCTGACCTTGAGCAGCATCTTACCCTCACCTAGAATGATGCCACAGTACAAAGACAAAATGATCGATTTTAACAATTGGCTAAAGTTTTGGTGTCATTCAAAGGGGATCCAGTATCTGTCAGACTGGGATGACATGCTCGACAAGCCACGTTGCTTCATTAGGGACGGCTTGCACCTGTCACCACTGGGCTTTCGGATATTGGCAAAGTCTCTTGCCACCCCCATAGTGCCTTTTTTAGGCAAGACTCAAAAGTCAAACCCACCTCCATAGACAGCAGAAGGAACAAGAAACTAAGGGTAATGCTGCTAAACGCCAGAAGTCTTAACCTCAAGATGCACGCACTCGAAGCTCACCTCAGTATGGAGAGATATCTGTGCAGTGACAGAAACCTGGTTAAAGGCTCCAGAGAGCACCCCAGCACTACCAGGCTATACCTCATATCATGCTTTCGGCCCCAAAACCCAGACCGAACCACAAACGGAGGGGGAGTTTCCATATTTATCAAGGATATCCACACCTCCAGGTTAGTGGCATTGCACAAAGTATCGGAGACCATCCATGTGCAACTAACAGTGGGCAAGACTGCTTTTCAGTTTATAGCATCCTACAAACCACCCTCTCAAAGTCAGGAATCCCATTCGGCTTTCCTGAAAACATTGGAGAACATGAAGATCTCTCCGAACACCATTATATTGGGTGACTTCAACTACCCAAACATTGACTGGGAGCACTACTCAAGCCCCAGCACCTTAGCCCAAAGATTCCTGGAAATTATAAACTCAAATGCTATGGAACAACTAGTCACCACTCCCACAAGAGGGGACAACATACTAGACCTGATCATTACCAACATGGGGACTCTATGCTCCACACCAGAAGTATATCCCTCATTGGTAAGATCAGACCATAAATTAATTTCACTGGATGTCCACATCCCGACCCCACCCCAGCCCAGAAAACCACAGTGAAAAACTTTTCAAAAGCGAACTTCTCACTTCTCAAAACCGAAGTGGAATCCTTCAAGGCCCCAGGGCCAGTGAAAACTACAGCCCAAACTGCAGAATCCTATATAAATGCATTCTACGGACATCTCCAGGAATGCATGGATCATGCTATCCCAATCAAAACCAAGACCCAATCATCCAAAGGCAGGCGTCCAGTCTGGTGGACACCTGCCATAAATAAACTGTACAACAGAAAGAGGAAGCTACTACATGATAGAGCAAAATCCCTAATAGGGAAGGCATCTCTGATCAGTACTAGCAAAAAATTACGATCCCTCATAAAATCCTCTAAGGCCATCTTCAAGAGAAAAATTGCACAGGACACCAAAGACAATCATAAGGCTTTTTCCAGTTATGTTAGAAACCTGAGATGCAACTCCCAGACTTGTTCTGAGTTGATTCTAAATGACAAAAAATACACTGAACCCACAGGCATCGCCAATATCCTGGCAGACAGGTTCAGTGCAAACTTCTCCACCCCCTCCCCCCCAAAAGAGCAAGTATCTATCCCCGCAGAGGGCTGCCTCCCAAACATCTCAGATGCTCAGGTGAAGGCTGCCCTCTCCAAGGCAAAAAACACTGCTTCCATGGGACCAGATGGCGTCCCAGGTTGCGTCCTACATGAACTACAAGAGGAACTAATCCCTCAAATAAAACAGCTATACAATCTCTGCCTCACTACAGGATATGTGCCCACAGAATGGTGTACAGCAACAGTGGTCCCACTCCACAAAGGTGGAGCCTCTACAGACCCTGGAAACTATCGCCCCATAAGCCTGACTAGCTTAGTCTGCAAGGCTATGGAGAGGATCATCATGGAGCTCATAAACAAAGACATTGGGGACCTACAGACACTAGATCCTACCCAGTTCGGCTTTGTCAAGGGCAGATCCTGCCTTTTGAACCTGGTTGACTTCTTTGAAACAGTCACCAAAGCCATAGATGAAGGGAAGGTAGTCCACACAGCCTATCTGGATCTTGCAAAGGCATTTGACACAATACCCCATTCGGGCATCATAGATAAGCTATCCAGCTTAAATATAAACCCCTATGTCACAAGATGGGTCGCAAACTGGCTCAAAGACAGAACCCACAGAGTGAGAGTTGCTGGAGCCATGTCAGACTCGAAACCGGTCACAAGTGACATCCCACAGGGTTCTGTCCTGGGACCACTCTTGTTCGGTATATATTTTTACGAGTTACAGGCAAACGTGGGCGACGACTGCAAACTGGGCGCCATAATCAACTCTCCAGCTGACACAAACATCCTTCAAAAAGGTCTCACAGAGACAGATAACTGGTGCCAGCGTCATGGTTTAAAGCTAAATGCCAAAAAATGTATAGTCATACCCTTTGGCAAAAACAATGTGCCCACAAATTACCACATAGGCGGAAACCCATTAAGTACAGAGAAAGTTATTAGGGACCTGGGGACCCAAGTTGATAGCAATCTCTCCTTTGAAAACCACATTGCCAAAGTGGTTAGAAAGACCTCCTACATAGCCCACCTCATCATGAAGGGTTTCACATCTAGATCAAGAGAGGTAATCGTGCCCCTTTATTCATCCCTCATCAGGCCCATCATAGAATACAATGCCCCTTTTGGGATGTACCTTACCCGACACCTGCAGCAATTAGAAAGACCCCAAAAGTATCTCACCAAGAGGATCAAGGGTCTCAAACAGATGCCATATGCTGCTCGGTTAAAAAAACTCCAGCTCTACTCAGTTGCATACCGCCTACTTCGAGGCGATCTATGCCTGACATTCAAAGCTATGTCAAATCCAGAATTAATAGACATGCTCCACCTCAGTAAATCTAAATCCCTTAGAGCCACATGCTCGAGGGACTTGAACCTCAGCACAGAAATAAATAGAACTTGCTGGAGGGACAGGTTCATAACCCAGAGGCTCCCTTCGCTCTGGAATAGAATTCCAGTTCATGTGAGGCAGAGCACCTCACTGAATCTCTTCAAGAAGAATCTCGATAGGTGGATGGGGCATCGTAGGTTTGTCCCAGGGATTACTCCCGTGTCACTATTAGACAGAGGCACAGTAAACTAAACCTTAAAAAGGGCACAGTATACACAAATCAAGGGGTGGCGTAAGCCATACAGAATCGGGCTAGGCTTATAATTGCCCCAGGGCAGATAGCCTAGTATGAACCTATGAACCTATAAGATGTGGTTCTTTCTTCACTGCACTCCCCTGGTGTGGGTTCTTCGAGTTGCTTATGTTGAGAGCTCCAGTAGAAAACTCTTGACTATGTATTAATTTTTAGACAATAATAAAGAGTCTATGTTAATCTAACTTTTAGTATACTTTTAGTTAGAGATTTTTCTAAAAATTAAAGTATATTTCCTGTCAGGATATTAAAATCTAAGCAGAGCTATGGATTTCTGCTGCTATCAGACTGGCATCTTGGCCACGCCCCCCATACCTTTTCTTCCATTGTCTTTTGATCACAACTCAAACAGACAAATTTACTTAGGAGCCCTGATATCTGTAGTGTCCTTCCAAATGGAATAACTGACATTTCCTTCAGTGCCACTCCCTGCCTATCAGAAGCACTCATGTTCATTGTTATCAACTGCCCTTGCATGCTAGGGTTTTCTGTAGTCTTTCAGACATATGCATTTTATTTTACCCTCTGAATTAATGAGGTGACAACCCTTCGCTTCACAGTTAGTGGTACAGGGTTCTCTTTTAATCTGATTTGCATCAAATGCATTCACAGAAAAGATGTCTGTCCTTTAGTTTGATGTAGCTTCACATTACTTTATAACAAAGATTGTCATTTCAGTTTGAATGCCCAGAATACCAAGAGCACATTTATTTTCCATTGTTATTGTTTTTTGACACCTCTCCAGGGTGTTTTTCCTCTGCAGGTGAGCACTCCCTTTTGATATGCACATTCTTATTCTGAGGCATGTTTCTCATATAACTACTTGTGCTTGTTTATTTTTGATGAATGAGCAATGTCAGTCCATACTGCATAATTATACGTCATTTGTCCATACAGCTTCTGTGTTGTTTTTATCTATTTTATTCACTCTTTGTTAACCTTGGTGTTAGATTAATACATAGTATCAGTTTTCAAGTTCAGCCCAGATAGTACAATAGATAGAACACAATAAATAGAAAAAAATGGTCAGTATTTCAAAGGGTATACAACTGTATGTTAGCACTGCTCTGGTATACACCATGAGACCAGTAAGAAAATAAAATTGTCATTTGCATGTTTATAAAATGTACAAATAATTAGACAAAGGTGGGAAGAATGGGACAAGGAGTGGAACAAGATAGGGGGCAAACAAGCTGAAATTGGTCTTTTTTTTTTAATTTTCATTACTGGATTGTACACTGATCACAAATGACAATATGCCGATACTGCCTGGGAAAACTAATTCACAAAGAAGAAAAAAAAAAGAGAGAGCGAGTTAATAAGTTGTGTGTATCAAAACAGAACAGAAACATATATAACAAAAACTGTACAATGGCAATTTACATTTTTCTTAGGGTTGTTGCTACATCTGTTGGCTTTAAAACTGAAATGTAAATTTTACAGTTCATATGATTATATTTCAGGTTTACATCATGGTATAAATGTTATGGGATAATGAGAGTCACGGGAGGGGATGCTGGGGGAATTAGGAGTTGTAAGTAGTTGAAGAGAATAATGCTAGAGGTAGATAATGCAATACATAGACATATGAAGAGTACATGGTTATGTTATGTTGACTTCGCAGTCCCAATGAAACTGACATAGTATTCTATCTATATATGTACATTGTATATAATGAGATCTATAGATATGTATTCAAATAAAACTGATTTATTATACAGTGGTGGGTGTGCATGTCTGCTTTTTGTGTGTGGGTGCGTGTGTGTGTGTGTGTGTGTGTGTGTGTGTGTGTGTGTGTGTGTGTGTGTGTGTGTGTGTGTGTGTGTGTGTGTGTGTGCACGCACATGTGTGTGTGTAATATATATATATATATATATATATATATATATATATATATATATATATATATATATATATATATATATATATATCTATATACATATATATATATATATATATATATATATATATATATATATATATATATATATATATATATATATATATATTATAAACATAGGATGGATGCATACATGCATACACCCATATGTACAGTATCCTTGGCTCAGCAGGTGGCATACACACCTTTATTGCTGAAAGATCAGAGGACTGTGTCTCCAGGTGATGGGATTAAATTACGAATTGCTGATACTGCAGCACAGTATTAGGGGTTACTGCACTCCACAGTGTGGTATCCTTTGGATGAGACACTTAACCAAGTCCCTGGTGTCCTGGGTGATAGGAATGCTCATGTGATCACAAACCAATATTCAACATCTACACATTTGTTAGTGTTTGTGGCTAGCATTTTACCATCTCATGCAGTAGAGCAAACCACATTTAACCATAGCTGTAATTGAACCTTAACTCAGAGTATACCTTTTATTCAGTTTGTGTTTTGGCAGCAGATTTTTTATTTACTTAGCTCATTATTTTTGTAACTTTCTTGTTTGCCTTGATTACTGTGAAAGTAAGACTAACCAAAGCCACTTTTCAGCAGAGACCTGCGGAGAAAAATGTACCTTACATGTATTTGTGCCGACAATTGTGGTAAGCTAACAAACATGACACTGAAGTGCTTAAAATGTAATGGGTATCATCATGTGAAGTACACTGCATAATATTTGTACCATAAAATAGTCAAAGAGTCACATGTCTAGAGAGCATCCAGCATTATTTTACAGTTTGTGTAATGTCATATTGAGAGTTTAGTGCTGAAACAGCAGATACAGCACATGCATATTTTATCCAGCTATTAACCTGATGCATGAAGGGGAAAGGTAGGAGGATGTTATGACACTTATTCAATTATGCTGCATATGGTGGAGACAAATCAAATGTCAATCTGCTATCAACAATTATAACAATGTTTCTGAATGTATCTTTTATTGCTAACCTTAATGCACTGCACATGCATACCATGCATATACTGTTTGTCAAATTGTTACAGCAAATTAGTAATGCATATGTGATGTTTGTTGTTTGCTATAAATCTCCAGTGTTGACATTTGGATGTCTATTAATAATGATTATAATCACTTTTTTAATGCTGTTTTGCATATACTTGCAACAATGTGTAAACTTGCAAGTAGGTATGATTTATTTGGCTGAATGCTCCATTTTGTTTGCAAAGGATCCTTGTGCCACTAGTTTTAAATGTTCAGCTGACCTCCAATCCTCCACTCTCAGTGCATGCACTGAAATCTGTCCCTTCTGTGTCTTATACAAGGTCAATAAACTATAGCCAGTTGTCCAGGTCTCATTCAGGAAACACATTACACCGAATGACATTTGACGACCTTTATTAAATTTCCATAAACATAAATGTTAATCAATATTCATTAATTTCAGCCAAACATGATACAGGTAAAACAACATCCATGTAAAATTATCTTAGGACAGGACTGTGTAAACCGGCTCATCCTGATCAGTAAGCATTGTCCATACCTCCACTCACTTACTTATGAAGCAGCATACCCGCTCACCTCCATTACCCTTCATTGGTACTTATCAAGCAGCGTACCCACTCACTTTAATTACCATTTATTGCATTATACCATCAATCCAATAAGCAGCTTCACTCGCTTGCTTATATACTTATCAAACAGCGTAACCACTCACTTTCATTACCATTTATTACATTATACTATCAACCAAATAAGCAGCTTCCTCTACTTAACTATGTACTCAAGCAGCATAACCACTCATTTTTTGTTAAACTTATTGAATTGACCATCCAGCAAGCCTGCCTCTCTTCTCCGCCCTATCCTATCCAAACTAAACATAACCATATCCCCATTAATAAAAGAGGGAGGGAGAGTGGGTAACACGTTCATGCCAAAATGTGACTCCGCTTACTTATGTACTCAAGCAGCATGACCGCTCACTTTCCTTTTCAAACTTATTGAATTGACCATCCAGCACCAGAGAGGGAACAGAAGAGGGTAAGCCTGTCCCTCTTCTCTAAGACCAGCCTGACAAGGCTGTTCCCCCTCTTTGTGGCACACTGCCAACAAACTAAAAACCATTACGGCATCCAGCCAGACATCATTCGGTGTACTGCATCCCCACTAACCAAGGTAGGTAGAGTTAACTCCTAAAACCTATCACATAAAATAAACAGTTACCAAAACCACTGAAAACAAAACACTGATCCTTCACCTATGCTAAGATAACCTGGCATTGCACTGCACGTGAGCTAAATAATCCTCACTTCATGACCAATGGCAGCTCTGCAATGACTTCAAGGGCATTATAAAAACCTCCCGGAATCAACTACATGACATCATGCCACATTGCAACCCCATTTACCACCCAATCCAGTAATAACCAAATGAGCTATCCTTAATGCTAAAGCAATAACAATTCTAATAACTCCCCCTTCACTACCAACCAAAATTGTATCATTAAACTCTCATTGTCTAGCCATCCCGCCATCACACTATCTCTTACAAGCAATAAAACAGTTCAGCCATCCTGGCATGCTAGCAACTCAACAAAACAAACCATACTATTTCATTATTAAACCCAATTGCATACCATCATACCAATGAGATCTCTTTAAAGCAGGTGCAATATCAATCCAGACATTAAACTAACTAGGTTTTATAACATGAAATGATTAAACAACTATCATGGCATTGTTAGCAGCCCCAACCACCATCAGCCCTGTAAGTTCCATATTGGCAACTGGAAACAAACCAAAATCCCCAAACAAGCCCAATGAACTTCCTACACCAGCTAACACAAACACCAAAAATAAAATAAATACTCCATGTCCCCTCAATCATCCTCCCTCACATAAGCCACTGACTCAACCCTCCAGCTTATAAACCTTATCACATACATAGCCAAAGTGATGAACAGGCCAAACGACTGAAAGTAAACCCTTAGTCCCTCCTGCTGTTAACCCAATGCCCCCTAAAACCAGACAAGGGCAATTGCCAACTAACCTTAACAGCAGCCCTATCATAGATCACGAACCTTCCTGTCATCCCTCCAACTATCCAATATGAGAGTAGCACCTAAGAACCATCCTTGCCCTTGCTGGCCCTCACCTTTCTGTAATGACTAACCACAGCCATAACAGATGCCGCAAATACACCCCCAAACCCCACACCTATAAGCGTATAATCAAAATACAAAGCCCTATAACCTACCCTATCCATCTGCCACAAGGGCTTAGCAAAAGAATCAATCCACAAGCAACAAAATTGATAAACTACACCAACTATTAACCCTACCAAAGTAACCCACTCAAATAGGCCAAAATAAACATGTCCTACATCTGCAAGAAATCATGACTGCCCCAACTGTAATGTGTCTTAATGACCATTGAATAAATTACCTACTACCCTATAGCCTCTCCATAGGTTCATAGGTTGGTACTAGGCTATCAGCCCTAGCGCCTATACAAGCCTAGCCATAACAATTCCCTGGCTATTTCTTCCCACACTATTTACTCAAAACATCCACAAAACAAAAACCATTATCTTTCAAGTTATTTTCCATCACGGCATTGACTGTTACTCGATCAGCACTCCATCTGTGACCTCAATGTGCCCACCCAAGGGATCAGGACTTCTATTTAAACATGCATCCAAATTTAAACATGCAGTAAAACCACTCTCACTAGGAAGACCATCTAACGTATGTGATCTATATGTCTTCCCATACAAATATATCCAGTATTAAGTAACTAGCAACTTAGCAGCATGGAAGGAAAACCCAGGAGTGCCCAGTGAAACCCACACAAACGCAAGGAGGGCATGCAAAGCCCACACAACTGGCCTCCGGCCGAGAATTGAACTGGAGAACCTCTAGCTGTGAAATAACACAAACCGCTGCACCACTGCATTCCATGAAGCTTAAATAATAGAACTCTTAATTCTACCATGGATTGTACCTTATCCTGCATCACAAACCAAATGAGGTCATAAAACATTAATACTTATTCTAGAGTAAACAAAAAGTTGGTTGTGCTTCATCATCCTGAACAGTCACGAGTTTCTTCTTCTTCTGGATCACTGTGCGTGCCTTTTCACCTATCCATTTCTGATTACTCACCCAATGACCTCACCGCTTAATCGACATCAAAGCATGATCATCTGCAAATTCATTGTATCTCACCACTGGAAGTCAGCACACCATCATCTACAAAGAAAAGGACAAAATTAAGCCCTCTAATTGGAACGAGAAGGTTCCACCTTATACCCACCTATACCAAATTACAGCCACAGCATTCCAAGACCCCAAGCAGAAATTTGGACCTTAGTTTCCTGTAAATTTTTTTTTTTTTTTTTTTTTAGAGGCTATTGCTCAGTTTGCACTCCCCCACTGAGACCTCTTCACACACCACTCTAGTGACCAGGACATCAACTGCAATAGGCACCAACACCTTTCAAACCCAGTTCCTTGCTGTCCTTCTCCGCATGCCCCATCTGCAAAAGAAATCAAAAGTTTAGTACAAAACTATAGGAAATAGGGGCACAGATTAAATATTCCTATCATTCACAATAATGAATTTTGTGACAATATACCTACATGAAGGATTTACAGTATGAAAACTCAATTGTATGTCATCAGTGAATACCTTCCTCAGGAACTCTCCATGTTTTGCCAAACCACAACTTTTCTTTATGGAAAAAAAACACACACAAAAACAAATAAGTTTATATGAAACCCTCCCTTATCCCCTTTAGCAACTGAAAGAGTTATTGAATGTCGAGTACACCAATGAGTGCCGTCACTCTGTTAAAAGCAAGTCACAGCTGGCAAGGATGATGCGATGAATCAAATCTTCACTTTAATAAGACTAATAAATACAAATAGCTGCTGTAAATGTACAAACAAAAAGCAGTTGATATACAATCCAAAAGTCAGTAGTAGTACGAAACGAAAATTCCAAAAATCAGTTAAGCGCTTTCACCCGGTATCATCCGGGCTTCATCAGAACTGAACCGTTGGTTCACTTTCAACAATTTAAAACTTTTTTGGCACCTAAACCAAACACATTTTCAAAATTTAAAGGCACAATTTTATTTAAAATGCGCATGTATATTATTGAAATGCGCATATAAATTCTTTAAGATATGCATATGAATTCATTAAAATGCATATGGATTCTTTAAAGTACAATTGCTGGACAATTGGATGGATATAATTGATCACAGTACCCTTATGTTACAATTTAGCTGATGCAAAAACTGAACAAATATATATATATATATATATATATATATATATATATATATATATATATATATATATATATACACACACATATGTATGTAAAAATATAGAAATAATTCTTTCCAATTTTATGATTTTATAAGTATTAAAATTTTTTTTTTAAAAATACCTGTCTATTAATAAATACCATTATGTGCAATAATTCATATATTATATTATATTATATTATATTATATTATATTATATTATATTATATTATATAATATTGTAATATATATGAATATAAATATAAATATATAAATTTATATAAATATATATATATATATATATACATATACAAATAAATATGTATGATTATATAGTGTTCCAATCTGCTAAATATATCATAAGCATGGCATAAATACACATAAAAACACATAAAAATAACCATGAAATAATGTAGCATGAATGCATAAATAATACGTAAAAAATGGAAACTCTATACATATACATAAAATTACATGAAATGTAAATACCCAAATAATAAATAAATGTTCGTGATCCTGACTAGTTCATATACATATTCAACTTACTTTACCAAAATAAATAGAATGAATAAATACATGTTATAAATATTATTTAAAATATTTAATCATTAATAATATAACAATGGTTTGATTGATATGTAATCATTTAAACCTAGTGGTGTTGTGGCATCTAAATATATTTGCCACCAGATTTCTTTATAACTGAGCAAACTTTTAAAATCCCCTCCTTTGGGATCATAATTGATTACTTCAAGTATAATACATTTAAAACTGTGGCTGTTCCCTTCCCTATCTATGTGTCTACAAAGTGCGTTGTTGTTGTCCTTAGCTCTTATGCAGTATATATGGTCATAAATCCTTTTCTTTACATTTCTTTCCATTTTTCCTACATAAAAACATGGACATTGTTGGCAAATACTTAAATATATTACCATCTTGGTATTACAATTTCCTGCCTTCCTTTTTACTACACTTTTATGTCCATTTTTTAAGTGAATGATATTTTCTTCGGACATATATTTGCATTGGTTGCAGGTACCACATTTAGGATTCATTCCAATAAATGATTTTTTATTATTATAGTTGTTCCTTCCCTTAGTTCCACTTTCAACTAACTTTTAATATTAGTTCCCATTTTGTATGCGAACTGAGGTTTGACTCCCAATACTTTACTTAGTTGGGAGTCCTTAGAGATAATATACCAAAAATGGTTTAAAATCTTTCTGATGTGACTGGCAGCTAAATTAAACTGTAAAATATATGTTCTATGGAAGGAATCTTGACTAATATCAGTCTCATTAGGGTCAAAATCATGAAGTGCGGTGATCTCTTGGGATGTAGATTGGTAATTGCTCCCTAATAGAGGAAAATATCTAGAATTCCTATGTAGTGAAATATATTGAATGGTTGAATCCATCATGGCATTGGGATAACCTCTCTGTGTAAATAACTCCTTAATAAACTTTAATTCAGAATGTAATGAATCAGTGTCAGATGTCATGCAGGAAGCACGAACACACTGACCTTTAAATATATTGTTTTTCAGTTTCTCTGGATGGCAACTGGTGTACTGTAAATAATTGTTGGAAAACGTTTCCTTTCTATGTATAGAAGAAGTAAATACACCAGAGTGATGTTGAATAAAAGTGTCTAAATAGGGTAATCCCTTGTTGTTATGAGAATATGTGAATTTTAAATATTCACTGTTGCCATTTAGGAATTCAATAAAATATTCCATAGTATTAATGTCAGCTTCCTATAATATATATATGTCATCCAGGAATCTAGAATAATATCTTACATTCTTGAAATAGTCTCTAGTGAAAAGTACTGTGTCTTCCCAATGGAGCATTACCAAATTGGCATAGAAGGGAGCACAAGCGGCTCCCATCGCTACTTCTTTTATTTGTTTGAAGTGTTCACCTTCAAAATATATATAATTATTTTCTAGTACTAAGGCCATCATTTCCTCTAATAATCTAATTTCATCCCATTCGAGATTGGAACACTACATACTAGCACTAAAAGCTTCAAGTCCTTGTTCTTTAGGAATGCATGAAAAAAGGTCAATCACATCTATAGTAAGGAATATTATGTTGTCATGTTTCAAATCCATAGGAAAGTTCTTTAAAAATACCCAGGAATCTGTGACCATGTGTGGGACATGATCATATATAGGTTTCAATTTGTAATCAATGTATTTGCCTATTGGAAATGTCTTTGATTTACTCCCTGAGACTATTGGATGAAATGGGGGATCATATATGTTTTTGTGGATCTTAGGTATACCCACTAGGGTGGCCAATTTTGGAAATTTCACAGATAGAAAATCATATATCTCCTTTGTGATTCTATTTTCTAAAAAATATTCTTCAATATAAGAGTCAATCCTTTGATAAGCTATATTAAGCTCATTAAGGGATATAGATGAATAATTACCTGAAAAATGTAGTAAGTCGTATATTTTTTTGTGTACTGCATATTGTCATATATGACAGTACCACCTCCTTTGTCAGGTCTCATGACTCTTATGTTGTCATTTTCCTTGAGATCTGTTATTAGTCTTTCTTCATTCTTTGATAAATTCACACTACAGGCTAAATGTTTGAGTTTATTTGATTCCTGATAAATTTCTGTAATTGTTAAATTTTCATACAACTCAATACTAGAATGAGTAGGTGGATTGAATTTACTTTTTACCTTAAAAGGGATACCGGTATTTTTGTTCTTTGAAGAATCTTTTTTATCAATCACATTGAAGTTTTTAAAATAAATAGCTAAATTCGATTTTCAAATGAATTTTTTGAATTCTATAATTGTGTCTGTCAAATCAAATCTAGGGTTTGGTACATATTTTTCTTCTTTACTAAATAGGTCAAAGTGAGTTTTTTCTATATTAATGTCAGTATAATTAAATATCTTGAAATTATTGTAAGTATGAACATGTCCTTCTACTTCTATCCTTGGGATAATGTTTGTGTTGCTTCTATCTTCTGATTGTTCCCTCTTATATTTTAATACCATTTCTTTCTCATGTACTTCTGGATCCCATTTTGATGTGGTTGTGAATATTGTTTTCCCCCGTATTGAAAATCCCCCTGATGTGGGTGTCTTTCATTACGGTAACCTGTATCAAACCCTTTGCTATAGTCACCACTTGTATTTTCCCCTTTTTGCCATCTAGGTTTATAAAAGTCTTCTTTGGGGTGCATCTTTGATCTCATTTCTGGCCAAATGTAGGCCTTATTACTATTGTAATGTTCACTGTCCCTTGTGAGCTTTTTGGATTTCCTCTGTATGATATTAGAAATCCATGTTTTAGCTTCCTGGTATTGCTTATTATATAATTGTTCCCAGTGAGGAAATAAAAGATCATTTAGTATGTTGTTGTTTAAATTTTCTGCATCAGCTATAAGTTTACTCATTTTATCATCATTATGTTTCATTAATAATCTCATAAAATTAAAACCACAGGTATCAAACAAACAATTAAATTCCTTTACTACTTCAGCAGTAAAATCCAAACCTAAAGGTAAGTTAAAAAATCTCAGTCCTTTGGGTACTAACTTCATGTCCAGATTCTTACTTAAATAAGCATTGTCCACTTTAAGACCATTAATGATTTTTAACTTTTTACCTAGAGAAAAAAATAATAGTCTATAACCAATGCAAATATATGTCCGAAGAAAATATCATTCACTTAAAAAATGGACATAAAAGTGTAGTAAAAAAGAAGGCAGGAAATTGTAATACCAAGATGGTAATATATTTAAGTAATTGCCAACAATTTCCTTGTTTTTATGTAGGAAAAACGGAAAGAAATGTAAAAAAAAGGATTTATGACCATATATACTGCATAAGAACTAAGGACAACAACAACACACTTTATAGACACATAGATAGGGAAGGGAACAGCCACAGATTTAAATTTATTATACTTGAAGTAATCAATTATGATCCCAAAGGAGGGGATTTTAAAAGTCTGCTCAGTTATAAAGAAATCTGGTGGCAAATATATTTAGACGCCACGACACCACCAGGTTTAAATGATTACATATCAATCAAACCATTGTTATATTATTAATGATAAAATATTTTAAATAATATTTATAACATGTATTTATTCATTCTATTTATTTTGGTAAAGTAAGTTGAATATGTATATGAACTAGTCAGCATCACGAACATTTATTTATTATTTGGGTATTTACATTTCATGTAATTGTCTGTATATGTAGAGTTTCCATTTTTACGTATTATTTATGCATTCATGCTACGTTATTTCATGGTTATTTTTATGTGTTTTTTATGTGTATTTATGCCATGCTATGATATATTTAGCAGATTGGAACACTATATAATCATACATATTCATTTGTATATATATATATATATATATATATATATATATATATTTCTATTTATATTCATATATATTCCAATATTATATAATATAATAGAATATAATATATGAATTATTGCACATAGTGGTATTTATTAATAGACAGTTTTTTTTTAAATTTTTAATACTTATAAAATCATAAAATTGGAAAGAATGAATTATTTCTATATTTTTACATACATATGTGTATATATATATATATATATATATATATATATATATATATATATATATACATATATATTTGTTCAGTTTATGCATCAGCTAAATTGTAACATAAGGGTACTGTGATCAATTATATCCATCCAAGTGTCCAGCAATTGTACTTTAAAGAATCCATATGCATTTTAATGAATTTATATGCATATCTTAAAGAATTTATATGCGCATTTCAATAATATACATGCGCAATTTAAATAACATTGTGCCTTTACATTTTGAAAATGTATTTGGTTTAGGCGCCAAAAAAGTTTTAAATTGCTGAAAGTGAACCAACGATTCAGTTCTGATGAAGCCCGGATGATACCGGATGAAAGCGCTTAACTGATTTTTTGAATTTTCATTTCGTACTACTACTGACTTTTGGATTGTATATTAACTGCTTTTTGTTTGTACATTTATAGCAGCTATTTGTATTTATTAATGTTATTAAAGTGAAGATTTGATTCATCGCATTATCCTTGCCAGCTGTGACTTGCTTTTAATGGAGTGACGGCACTCATTGGTGTACTCGACATTCAATTTCTCAGTCATTAGCTTGGACTTTCAGTTGTTGTAGCACAATATGGAGAACACCGGTGCAACACCAGTTTTAGAAGATGTAATTATACAGCAGGAAGGCTCAGATGAATTTAAAAACTTCCGTGAAGACATTTCGACACTTAAAAGTGAATTAAGCAATCTCACTTCCTTAGTGAGACAACTGTTAAAGAGTGGCCACCCAGAATCATCTTTCAAGGGTGGTGATACGCAACCAGAGCGTGTACCTTCAAAAATCCTTAGTGTCAGGTCACCTTTTGGGCAAATTGCACGAGAAGTGACAAAAGTGAACAACGGAGAAGGAGGCTCTGGCAGCAGGACAATAAATACATCTGAACAGCATGAAAAAGCTGTATCTTCTGACAGTTTAGACATGTGTTATGTGATTTTACTCTTGATCGTGGCTGTCGTGGAATTAAACTTTGAATATTGAAGCTTCCGAGGTTTTTTCCATTCCTTTACATTGGATTATTGGTTTTGTTTCACCTTGCTTGCTGTGGCTTCACAGTTTAGACATACCCAATGGTCAGGGTGAATGTCCAGCGAGAGGAGCTAACACCTTGGACATTAATGAATCTTATAATGGTAGCAAAATAAATTTGTCTGATTTCACCTTTGATTTTTCCTTATATGATATTAATGAGGAAGTTACAAGAACCGGAGCTAAACCAAAGAGCCATGTGCCTTTTAAAACTTATTCATCTATTGCTGGACAGTCCATTCAACAACAACAAAAAGGTACTGTGAAATCAGTCTTCAGACCCACACATCCCCCAACAAAGGGGAATGTCACCTCTGAATACAATAAATTCAATGAATTTTTATTGTTTAATTATGGAATAGAAGACATTAAAAGTGATTATAATGTTACAGGAAAGGATAATACTGAATTTGACAATTTAAAGACTATGATTTTTTCTCTAGGTAAAAAGTTGAAAAGCATTAATGATCTTAAAGTGGACAATGCTTATTTAAGTAAGAATCTGGACAGGAAGTTAGTACCCAAAGGACTGAGATTTTTTAAGTTACCTTTAGGTTTGGATTTTACTGCTGAAGTAGTAAAGGAATTCAATTGTTTGTTTGATACCTGTGGTTTTAATTGTATGAGATTATTAATGAAACATAACAATGATAAAATGAGTAAACTTATAGCTGATGCAGAGAAATTAAACAACAACATACTAAATGATCGTTTATTTCCTCAATGGGAACAATTATATAATAAGCAATACCAAGAAGCTAAAACATGGATTTCTAATATCATACAGAGGAAATCCAAAAAGCTCACAAGGGACAGTGAACATTACAATAGTAATAAGGCCTACATTTGGCCAGAAATGAGATCAAAGATACACCCCAAAGAAGACTTTTATAAACCTAGATGGCAAAAAGGGGAAAATACAAGTGGTAACTATAGCAAAGGGTTTGATACAGGTTACCGCAATGAAAGACACCAACATCAGGGGGATTTTCAATACGGGGGAAAACAATATTCACAACCACATCACAATGGGAACCAGAAATGCATGAGAAAGAAATGGTATTAAAATATAAGAGGGAACAATCAGAAGATAGAAGCAACACAAACATTATCCCAAGGATAGAAGTAGAAGGAAATGTTCATACTTACAATAATTTCAGGATATTTAATTATACTGACATTAATATAGAAAAAACTCACTTTGACCTATTTAGTAAAGGAGAAAAATATGTACCAAACCCTAGATTTGATTTGACAGACACAATTATAGAATTCAAAAAATTCATTCAAAAAGCGAATTTAGCTATTTATTTTAAAAAACTTGAATGTGATTGATAAAAAAGATTCTTCAACGAACAAAAATACCGGTACCCCTTTTAAGGTAAAAAGTAAATTCAATCCACCTAGTCATTCTAGTATTGAGTTGTATGAAAATGTAACAATTAGAGAAATCTATCAGGAATCAAATAAACTCAAACATTTAGCCTGTAGTGTGAATTTATCAAAGGATGAAGAAAGACTAATAAGAGATCTCAAGGAAAATGACAACATAAGAGTCATGAGACCTGACAAAGGAGGCGGTACTGTCATATATGACAATATGCAGTACACAAAAAAGATATACGATTTACTACATTTTTAGGTAATTATTCATCTATATCCCTTAATGAGCTTAATATAGCTTACCAAAGGAGCGACTCTTATATTGAAGAATATTTTTAAGAAAATAGAATCACAAAGGAGATATATGGTTTTCTAGCTGTGAAATTTCCAAAATTGGCCACCCCAGTGGGTATACCTAAGATCCACAAAATTCTAGATATTTTCCTCAATTAGGGAGCAATTACCAATCTACATCCCAAGAGATCATCACACTTCATGATTTTGACCCTAATGAGACTGATATTAGTCAAGATTCCTTCCATAGAACATATATTTTACAGTTTAATTTAGCTGCCAGTCACATCAAAAAGATGTTAAACCATTTTTGGTATATTATCTCTAAGGACTCCCAATTAAGTAAAGTATTGGGAGTCAAACCTCAGTTCACATACAAAATGGGAACTAATATTAAAAAGTTAGTTGAAAGTAAAACTAAGGGAAGGAGCAACTATAATAATAAAAAATCATTTATTGGAATGAATCCTAAATGTGGTACCTGCAACCAATGCAAATATATGTCCGAAGAAAATATCATTCACTTAAAAAATGGACATAAAAGTGTAGTAAAAAGGAAGGCAGGAAATTGTAATACCAAGATGGTAATATATTTATATATTTAAGTATTTGCCAACAATGTCCATGTTTTTATGTAGGAAAAATGGAAAGAAATGTAAAGAAAAGGATTTATGACCATATATACTGCATAAGAGCTAAGGACAACAACAACGCACGTTATAGACACATAGATAGGGAAGGGAACAGCCACAGTTTTAAATTTATTATACTTGAAGTAATCAATTAGGATCACAAAGGAGGGGATTTTAAAAGTTTGCTCAGTTATAAAGAAATTTGGTGGCAAATATATTAAACGCTACAACACCACCAGGTTTAAATGATTACATATCAATCAAACCATTGTTATATTATTAATGATAAAATATTTTAAATAATATTTATAACATGTATTTATTAATTCTATTTATTTTGGTAAAGTAAGTTGAATATGTATATGAACTAGTCAGGATGATGAACATTTATTTATTATTTGGGTATTTACATTTCATGTAATTTTCTGTATATGTATAGAGTTTCCATTTTTTATGTATTATTTATGCATTCATGCTACGTTATTTCATGGTTATTTTTATGTGTATTTATGCCATGCTTATGATATATTTAGCAGATTGGAACACTATATAATCATACATATTCATTTGTATATAAATATATATATATATATATATATATATATATATATATATATATTTATATTTATATTCATATATATTACAATATTATGTAATATAATATAATATAATATAATATATTAATTATTGCACATAGTGGTATTTATTAATAGACAGGTATTTTTTAAAAACATTTTTTAATACTTATAAAATCATAAAATTGGAAAGAATTAATTATTTCTATATTTTTACATATATATATATATATATATATATGTATATATATATATATATATATATATATATATATATATATATATATGTATATATATATATATATATATATATATATATATATATATATTTGTTCAGTTTATGCATCAGCTAAATTGTAACATAAGGGTACTGTGATCAATTATATCCATCAAAGTGTCCAGCAATTGTACTTTAAAGAATCCATATGCATTTTAATGAATTTATATGCATATCTTAAAGAATTTATATGAGCATTTCAATAATATACATGCACATTTTAAATAACATTGTGCCTTTAAATTTTGAAAATGTGTTTGGTTTAGGCACCAAAAAAGTTTTAAATTGCTGAAAGTGAACTAACGGTTCAGTTCTGATGAAGCTCGGATGATACCGGGTGAAAGTGCTTAACTGATTTTTGGAATTTTCTTTTCGTACTACTACTGACTTTTGGATTGTATATCAACTGCTTTTTGTTTGTACATTTACAGCAGCTATTTGTATTTATTAGTCTTATTAAAGTGAAGATTTGATTCATCGCATCATCCTTGCCAGCTGTGACTTGCTTTTAACGGAGTGACGGCACTCATTGGTGTACTCGACATTCAATTTCTCAGTCATTAGCTTGGACTTTCAACTGAAAGAGTTAACCAATAACATCTCAATTGTGTATCACCCTACAATATTTAGTAGTTGAATTAAGTACTGTCCTGCCAAGCATGGTCCCCCCACTGACATCACCATGGCTGTCTTAAAACCCACCCATGCTGTGCTGCCACAGCTCACTGATCATTCTGTTATCCATACAAAATTAAAGGCTAGCACAAGGAAATA
This sequence comes from Protopterus annectens, assembly GCF_019279795.1. NCBI lineage: Eukaryota > Metazoa > Chordata > Ceratodontiformes > Protopteridae > Protopterus > Protopterus annectens. The sequence continues at coordinate 226,775,435 of NC_056725.1, read as the reverse complement.
TTTCCATGAGTCAAGTCTCCTGCTGTCAGCTGTCATTCACAGTAGGCAACAGCTCCAAGCCTGTAACCAATGCAGTGACAAGATCTTTATGAAGAAAGAAAACTGCATGATAAAGAGAATAGATTCAAGCAGCAATGTATGTAGAGCATACGAGACACAGAAATTTAACTGCATAATCCTATATTGAGGAGTAGCCAGACAAAATACTTAAAAGCTCTATATTATGAGGAATACCACAAACAAACTGTTCCTCATCTGGATTTGTTATAATGTGATATACTACTGCTTTACTATCAACTCAGCTGGAGCAAAGTATTCATTGATGCAGACTTCCCCATGTAAAACTTCAGAAAGAATATGGAAACCAACTGATTATACAAGAGGTTGACATACATTACTTATAACACTGCATTAACCAACTGCATAATATAACCTGCTATATTACTCAGCAAACCAGTAGAATACAATGACAAACACAAAGCATTACTAATTTAACTCGAGGAGGGTAGATGACACTGGTGCCACCGAACAGGGGAGCAGTTTTTTTTTTTTTTTGGTTGCATGAATTTTCTAAGGGGATGAAGTCTGAAACTCAAATGTCTATAATTATACTCTGACTTCAACCCTCAATACTTGTCAAAGATTTGCCAAAAAAACACACTTCTATGAGAAATGGACCAACATATGGGGCAAAATGTGGCTATTCTGCAAAAATCTGTACAGTTGGGAGGTATGAGTCACTGTCTCAGCCAAAGCAACCCGACCCACCCTGGCTCGAATCCTCTAAAAGACAAAACATCTGAAACACCACTGCACCACCACCCAATGACTTTCAAACAGATTATCCCAGTAATCCCCAAACACCACAAATTTCAACAAGGATCACCAAAAACACCAACAACAACCGAAGAGCAAACTGCACAAAGCAGGTCCACCTCCACCACGATTGCACCAATTAAATTGTGATTACGAGAGGCCACCTCCCCTACTCCCTTCATTAAAGAGTGTGCTCGTAAAACGGAGTGTGATCATTAGAAGAAGAAAGCACGCCAACTCCTCTCCCCCACCCACCAGTTCTTATGTGTAAGCCTGCCAACATGACAGAAAACTGTGACTCACTGTCAGTGCAAACCCACATAGTCATATCAGCACCTTGAAACTTCTGTAGCTTGCATTTTCATTAGCCCATCATCCTCCCCAAGCACCTACAGCAACATTGGAAACCCAGTCTATTCTACCCTCCATTGACCCCAAGCTACACAAAAATATAATTTTACAACTCCACCAATTATACTGCCCAAAACATCCTTGAGCTCCATAGTGGTCTACTCTCAGAACAATTTCCTCACGCTTGCATATTACAACATGCGATACATGAACAGACAGATCCAGCCAAAAATGACAGCCTTTGGAAATACATCTGCAAACTCTCCATAAACATAACATAACTCTAAGCAAGTATATCCATGCATGTTCCCCAAACCTAACTCTCCTTTCTCACCCACTGAAGAAACAGTGACACTGCAAAAGTGGAACAAAATCTCAGCTCCCCATCCAATAGTCTGTCATCATTTAGTGACCCCAAACCTCTACCCATTACCGGTGATGTGCCAGCAGGGCACCATTCATTATGCAACAGCTCCAAAAACATAACTACGACCCCAACAGTGGGCTGCCAATGACAGCAATCCCCACAAGGTTGATTGAATAATAGTTATTGCATTAGCATGAATTTTCTGAATGGTATGAAATCTTAAACCAAATATCATTCATTATTGTCTAACCTAAATCTTTAATGATTTGCTATTAACTTGCCAGAAAACCATACTATAGTGAGCATGTGCCAAAATATGAGGCAAAATCTGGACATTCTGATAAAATCTGTACAGTTGAGAGGTATAGCTCAGATCCAAGACATGCAACCCCCACAACATGCTCGACACAACTGCTTGGCAGCTCCCACTGCAACTCCTCATGCATGGCAACAAACACGACTGCTCCCAAACCTACGAAAATGCTGCCTCACAGACTGCTGCCACTCCAAGAACCAGTACCCACACATCTTCTTTAAAACTCTGACAAGAGGCATAACTCTCGACCTTCTAAGAAAGAAACCTGGCCAAATCACAACAGCAGCTTATAACAAGGCAGCTAACAAGGTACGGACCTATAAAATAATTTCAAAGCTGCGGGTTCACTCTAGCAAACCAAATGCCTTTGCAAAGCATAGTAAATGAAAACCATCTTTGACAACTACAGATACCGAGAGTATTCACTG